>NC_135694.1:8992011-9295553 GCF_964276395.1 Gasterosteus aculeatus | reverse complement strand
AGCTCAAGGACACTGCCAATGATAGGATCGGATAAGCTACAAATTCATTAATCCAATTATCTCTTACCATTTCCGAGGGGGGGTTGTGGTAGGTAATTTGGCTGCGGGTTGGTTAGGAAATCAGAAGGCCAGCAGTCGTTGGAAAACTCCCCCCCGTAGCTGTAATTTCTCTTTAATGGGTGTCGCTCTGTAAGGGTGACAATGGAGGTTGGTGTTAGATGGCACTATGTTTTGGTTTCTTAAGTTGAATTCTACTGCACAAGAACCTGACATTTAATAGTTGATACCATAGATGACAAACATCCTGCAATCAAGGTGCATTATAAAAATGAGTTTGAATATTTTAAGCAGGTTTAAAACAAAAGGCACAGGAAATAAATATTTTATCATCCACTGTTCACCGTTGTATACCTCAAATCTATAATTACAACTATAGCTCTGATAAGGAATATATTTTACCCATATTTGCTTTTTGTGAATTAAGAAAAGCAATAGAAATAATCCGAATCACATCATCTGTCTTACCTGTAAGTGTGGAATTTTCATTGGTTGGCCACTGTGCAGCAACCTCAGTGTTCTCTAAGAAAAAAAACATTTCACCCCAATTAAATATATTCTTTAAAATGTAAAAATAGAAAACCGCAGATTTGCAGTTGTACGCTTCCACCAAACATCATGACATGTTGTAATGATTGATAAGTGAATTCTGAAGAAAACTGTAAAACCCTACCATCCCATTATCGCAGTATGCCTAAACCACATCCCATATTATAGATGTACGTGTGTGCGCAGTATTCCTCCTCACCCACAGCAGCCAGTGGCATAGCAACACCCCAGGCCTGTGCAGAGTGCTCCAACAACAGAGAGGTTATCTTGCGGTGGGCAATGGCATTCCAGTGGACCCCGTCGCTGGTGCGATGTTGCAGGGAAAAGCGGAACTGGAAGTGGAGGTCCACCACATCCATCCCATAGGCATCAGCCAGAGTACCGCTGTAGAAGTTAGCTTCAATCACATCGTATCGCAGGTGAGAAGCCTTGTGCTCAATCTGAGACGAGGGAGGGCGAAGAGGACAACGCTTTGAGGCCGGAAAAGCAGTTAAGGAAAAGGCTTCCTATCCTCCATTGGAAAGTGAGGGGAAAATAACCAAACTACTTTTACACGTTGCTATAGTCTCCAATGGACAGTTACTCAATTTTAGTAATGCAATTCACTTTAGCTCCACCGGCAACTATTAGGACCCTAAAAGTCTAGTGCAGTCTATTTGACGTGAACGTATGAAGTCATAATTTAAAACTTTTACTGGGACATGAGAATGTCAATATCAGAATGATTTAGCTGTTGATGGAGACTAATCAAATACATAATATTCTAAATCTAGTCCAGTTTGTCATTCCGTTTTTGACAATGCAGCCGTTTCAGAGGGTCAATGTTGATTGCATGTATGTATACACACACCTCAGTAGTGGTTACACACCACCCGTTTCTGGTAATGTTAATTCCCAGTAAGGTTTAATGTGAAATAACCTTTTTACAGGCCAAAAATTGACTCAACAAGATCAAATTCCAAGGTGTTTGCTGATGTTGTACCTCTGGCACCAGGAAGCCTCCTTGAATACGCTTTCCTAAGGGCATGGTGAGATTCCATATGACCAGTGTTTCCTGAGGCACATTCCTTTTCAGCTCAGCAAAGAATGTGTGTAAGTTTTCCTTGTAGTTTTCAAGCCAACTGGAGTTGTATCTATGAAACAAGAGGCCCAAATTACTAGATTAACTAATAGAGATAGATGGATTTCACACTTTCTTAATTCACTGTGCTGTTATCTGGTCTGAATCAATGTAGATCAACACAAACAGCTGGAAATTGCATGAACAGGTATAGAGGAGACAGACAAACAACCACTTTAAAATTACAATTCAGTCGCACTGGAATAACTCAATGTTAACAGAACACAAGTATAATTACTCTATTCTACTACCCACCTGGAAATATCCCAAACACAGGAGTTGAAGATGATTACATCAGGCTTCAAGCCATTGCGCAAGTCCTCAAAGAAGCTTTGCATGTACGAAGAGTAAACACGCGTGACAAAGTAGAATCTGACTAAATGGTGGGCGGACCGGAACTGGCGAACCTCCCGGTACGCAGTGCCATTATGCATTCTTTCAAAGGATCCACCTTCCACCAGGCAGTCCTGTTCAAAACACATCTCACCCTGAAAGACAAAACACAAGTGCAAGCGTAACAGGAAAAAATGAGAAATACACAAGTTACCCGTATTGGGAAAGAGAAAACCATTTAAATAAAAAGGATGCCGTGCAACCCACAAAAAAACAAAACTGTTCAGAAGTTCAGATATTGAACTTTCTAATACATCAGCCTATAATGATATTAAAGTGGCAATGTCAAGATGTTCATTTAAATAATTATTAAAGTGTCTATTAACAGGGGAGGTCAAATAATTGGGATTGACTGGCGAAAGTACTACAATGTTAATACATCAGAAGTATTACAAACAGGGTCCCAGGAAAAAAAATGTGTGTCAAAAAACTACTCACACAATGGGAGTCTTCACACATGGACATTCTAAATAGACCAGGACTGAAATCTACAGGATGGCCACTTTAAAACAACCATTGAACTTTCATCTTCGTTTAACAGTATGAACACTTGCCTTGCTCTTCAGCTGCCTGGTGGAGAGAAACGTTTCCTTCTGCAAGAGCAGAACAAGGTCCTTGTATACAGACCTCTGAACTACAAGTGAAACACGGAGAGCATTAACTAAAAAAAAAACATGTAAATGTCTTATTACTTCCCATGTTTTTTTAGAACTTCGGGGACTACGTACTGGAGTCCCCCAGCACCACAACAAACTTGTTGTGCAGCAACTGGCTGGCCTGCTGATGGCTGACACACTTCGTGATATCCTGTTAATTCAACACAAAAAAATGTGTGTCGTTTGCAATGAAACACTGTGAAAGTCACATGGTGACTCGTGAAACACCTTTTTACACATGCAGTTTATTTTGTTAAATCGTTGACATGTAACAATTATATGGCTAATAACCTCAAAGCTAGCTAACGTCAGCTAGCGTTAATTGTTTACCTTGGCTAACGTTAGCTCCTGGTTAAATTAGCATTAACGGTATACACTCGTAAAAAAAGAAAAGAAACACAATCGTACTTACCATTATAAATTGTTGCGCAAATTGTAGATGTAGCCTTGTTACACAGTCGAAGCTAAAATTAACCAACTACATTTAAGATAATTAACGTCAACTCAATGTTGGCTAAAGACGCAAGACGGTTTTAGCTTCAACGTTAAGTTCCTCGTGCCAAATCCGCAATGGCTTCTTCAACTGATTAACGTTAACTTACCAGGCTCTAATGTTTCATTGTTTGAAAACTACACGTTTTAGTAACGTTAGTTGTTTGAAAACCTTGTTTGAAAACAAGTTTTAGCAGTTGTGTCAATTTGTGTCTTCGCCTTAGAAGTTTTCAATCACTAAATTATTCCATACTGCCGTTAATATAACGGCAGTTGGCCACAGGTTTCTCCAATCTGAAGACGCATTCAAGGACTATCGGAAAATTGGACGTTTCCGTTCGCGCCTTCAATTGTTAAAGTCTAACTCAAATGAGTTAAATTAAGATGTGGTTCGATTGGCTTTGGCCTATGTGCATAAAGCTTGTAACTATGAACTGGTAATACAAAGAATGTAAAGCTTAGAAATATGTATTCATTTTAAAATTCTATTTAGCCCTCCGCTCATTGAGTACTGAATTCACCCTGTATTGGAATACGACCTGGCACCAGGTTCTCCAGGCAATTAGGTCGATTGGTGTTGAATAAATTCAAATTAAAGAGTAAATCAACAATTGTAATGGTGAGAATGTCTTTCTGAGCAACAATCTTTCTGAGAAATTGTCTCTTTTATGAAGTTTAAAATGATCTAGTGTGTTACCCTGAATATTAGGATTGGAGAACAAAACCGATTAAAACTGTCTTTAACTTTTTGAAGAATCCAAAAAAATATGGAACACTGTAATTGAGAAACAACTGTAAGCTGGGAAATGTTTATTAAGATGGCGCTGTCAATCAAATACATGGTAAAGGTGTACTGGATAAACTTACATTTATAAAAATCCATAAATAAACTAGCCTTTCAAAATTGCCTCTTTATTTATTTGCTTGGGAACAGTCGCACAAGACGCTACGCACAGTGAAATGAAACTTCCTTCCTACAGAACACAACCTCTGTTTATCTCCTACTAATTGCTTTCAGAAGTCACTATCATCATCACAATATATCTGTATGTTATCTTTTGTTGTCTCTTCCTCCTGCTCCTTTGTTTTCTTTTCTGCCGCACTCTCTTCATCTGTGTCATCTTTCTTCATCTCGCTTCTCTGGTGGAACTCCTGATAAATCCCTGACAGAGCTTTTGCTGCTTCCAGAGACACTTTCAGGTTTCCTATCACCTCCTTGTCTTCATCCACACTCACCACTGAAGGAAAACCGAGACAGCTAACTGTTGAAAAATCCCTCTGTGATGTATTCGTTGTCCTCCCAATGGTATCAAAAGTATGACACAAACACCCACCATCAATTTGTTGGTCGCTGACATCATTTCCAGTGAGCAGCAGTTCCTGCAGGTCCAGAAACGCATGTCCAACGTCCACACACTCCTCATCGTCGTCGTCCATTGGCTCACTGACTACTGTGAACTTTAACCTTGCCATAACATACAGACATATGAACTTATATTTAGTGTTTTTGGTCTTGACACATCCATAAATTGCAGAAAAATAAATATACTTCATACATATATTTAATATTTTGTTACGGTGACACAAAAGACACTAATTACACTACCTGCCCTGATTGGGGTCAGTGCCCTCCAACATGGTGTATAGATACTGTCTGAGTGGAGCTGACTGTGAGCCATCCACATATATCACTGAGGGAGACAAGGAAGAGGATTTGGAAAGTACAAAACAGTCGCAACTTCCTACAAACAACTACAGTCGAAGATCACCCACTCTCACCTCGCGTGAAGTTGTAGTGAATCTCCTCTCCCTTTGTGGGTTTGCGGAGGGACATGGGCGTTTCTGTCGTCTCCATCGGGACGCCCAGCAGCCGGTATTCCACATAAACACGCTGCACTGACTTGTTCAGTGCCACGCGTGAGGACGGCTCAAACGACAGGGACAGAATCTCGACTCTCAGCTTGTCACCCTGAGACATGAATCAAAGTCAACTATTCATGTCATGTTTCAATAATACAATGAATTTTTTCATTCATACATTTGCTCCCACTCAAACAGTTACTTTGTTCGTACCTTCCTCATTTTCCGTTTTGGTGGAATGACGATGATGTCGCTTTGTGAGGAACTTGATTCTAAAGACTCTTGGGCTTCCCTGTCCTCTGCAGCAGCTGGTTAGACAAAAAAAGAGAACATCATTATGTTTTCAATTAGACCGACTGGGCTGAAAACCAAAGTCCTGTCAGCATACAACACCTAATATATTCCAGGTACATTTTTAAATCAAATATGCATATTTAGCAGGGTTTTGAGGTCAAATGGGTTCCTAAAAACATTTTTTTTGCAAATATAAAAAAAGAGTGAGGATTAAAATGACTGCAAGATACTGTAGGATCATCAACAGTTACCACTCTCACTCCTTTCTTCTTCCTCCTCCTCTTCATCCATTGACACCTGATCCAAAGGATGTTCCTGAGAAAAATACATTTGGTACAAGCATTCACCAGCCAGTCTCTTCCAATTCTAATCACATGCCTTTCTTATTCCACAACATTGTATAAACATCTATTACCAGGCATTGTTTGAAGGCATTTCTCCCGAATGAGCTCTTACCTGAATACTGGCATTGCTGGGAGAGCTTGTCCTCGACATTGTGGTGGGTGAAGATCTTAAAATGTATTCAAATAAAACCATTAATTACAATACAAGTAAAAATGATCATACTACAAATGCACGGGCTCTACGCTTTAATTAAAAATCTCAAAAAACTACAGCACCATTATTGACAATTGGTAATCTTTTACAAAATTGTGTGATGCTGTGTGGACTCGAATCCTAAATCTCCAAAACACCATCAAGCTCATCAAATTCTACAGTAACATGATAACTTACTTTCTTGTTTGAAAATGAGAGGGTGTAGTCACACTGGGCTCAGGCGCAAGGTCGGGTGTGTGGGTGGACCTCTTTTTGGGTTTCACCAAGGTGGGTTTCTCTGCTAGTAAGTTCTGTGAGCTTTTCTTTTTTATAGCTGGAGGTCGCGGCTGTAAAACAGAGGAAATATACAAATAAACAAAATAGTTTCTATGCTTGCATGGTAATGAAAACAACAGTTCAGCTCTACATTTGCAACTTTTGGTGGTGATTAGAACCTTACCAAAGCGTCAGTCTCTTTCTGTACTGCTTTGGTTTCCCTTGGCTCAAGTAGCTGAGTCTGCGGTAAAGCCACAGAGGAACAGGCATTTACACATTGATCTTTGTTGATGTTTTTAACCAAACCTCATTCAACATGATGTTGGCAAATTAAACACTCCGTAGAGATACATTTACTTTGAAAGAGGGTTAAGTGTGACACTACTTTTTTATCACTTCTAATCAAGCATTAGAAGTCCTTTTGCCTCACTGGAATAAATAATGTCACCTTCACTCTGGGCCTGGCTATGGGCCTCTGTGAGGATTCGGCCTCCTCTCTCCTCCTCTTCTCCCTCTCAGATCTTTCTACGTCTGGTCTTCCCTGTCTACCAAGCACAGTGTCCACCGATGGCTGGAAGGGGTACTTCCATTTTATCAAGACCCTGACCATGCCCCGAGGTCCACCAGACGGATCCCTCAGAACGTAGTCACCTGGCCGGACAAAGAGGAAAACTGATGATACACTTGATGAACACTGATGATTGGGTGGGTTATGTATTGCTACATGATGAATCTATGCAAGTGAACTAAAGCTTCCTCTAGTGGGAAATGAAGAACAACAATATTACTTTTCGCTCTCCCTTACCTCTGATCTCCCTGCCACTAGCTAGGGCTCGCAGTGGGATGGGGGTCTTGGCCAGATAGGCTGGCGGTATCTCGTCATCGCTGCCGTCAAACACATATACCCACAAACTGCTGGACCTGGACAAAAGCAGAATTTAATATTCTTGAATATTCTTGCAAAAATAGACTATATCAATTTTCAGTTTTGTTAACTTTACAAAAACTGAAATATTGAGATCCTCGTCAATTACGTTAGGATATTTATACATTTATTCTAGCAGTTATCCGATCTCCAAAAATCAACAACACATGAATAAACCTTGGAAATGTACCAAAACAAGTGAATATTATCTGAATTCCTTACATATTTCCTAAATAATACATATTTGACCGTACCTCAGGTAGTGCAATACATCAGCTGTTACAGCTAGAGGGTAGCTGGTAGTATCACTGAACACCGGGTCAGCGGTGGACTGGACAGTTTGAGAGACGTGGGGCGGCAGGTCATATAACCTGTACGTCAGGTAGGCATCAGGAAGAAGTCCAGGCCAGCGAGCATTAAGGCTGAAACAACGTTCTAGCATTACCACCAACTCGTTGGGGATCCCGCCACCGTAGTCATATAACTCCTGCAAACAGCATTAAATAAAACAGTTTCAAAATAACATGTCCCTGTTGCACTTGCTAAACAACAGACCTTTGAACAATTGTCTTTGGGACTTTTCTTTGGCAGAAAAAATGGTCTGTGAATGACTAAAATGTTACATAAAAAAAATCAGTCTGAAGAAATTAAGCCAAAACAACATCCATGGCAATGGACCGCTTAAAGGTAAGATACAAAATATCACCACATTTCACCTCATGACCAGGATCGTGCCAGCCGAGAGGGATGTGCGCTGGTCTCCTCTGTGGTGCTGTTATCCTGTCAGCTCCTCTCTCTGCCACAGTGTCTATGGGCTCTGCTGGATAAAATAAGCGGACCCAGAAATCCACCAGACCAACAACTGCACCCTCGGGACCTTGGACGGACACAGATAGACGGACAGATTATGAGACAATTAATCATCAAATAAGAGAGCGTTACAACAGCAAAATTTCACAAAATGAACTAGGCCTATAGGTGTAGATATGTCAATTTAAAAAAATCTCACCCGTGAGATTGACATGTCCACCGACGCGCTCCCCTCTCCTCTCCATAGCACCCACGAGGGACATCTGCCCACTTCCAAGAGTCACAAACCTGACGCCCCCTAGCGCCTGGTGGAGCTCCATTCTGACCCTTGACCCCTGACCTCCCAGCCTGACCAGATCTCGAGCGGTTAGAGCGTAGCGCGACGTGAAGCCGTAGTCAGGTTGGCTTCCTGACACCAAAGGGGTTGAGTGCACCTCAAAGTCCAAGAGGCTGTAGGTGCAGAATGTCACAATGCCCTCGCGGTGGATGCTGCTCATGGAACGAAGCCCTTCTGGGGTGAAAGTGGCAGCCTGAAGGTGCAAAAAACATTTACTTTAGCTCCACAGAAAACTTTTTTCAACGTCTGTTGTGTTTTTTTTTACCTTGAGATGGATCTCCAGCAGTGACTCCCCAGCCCTCAGCTGAGAAAAAGACATGTCTTCATCAGTGGGCTGTTCCACCTCCTGGTCTGCTGCTGGCCAGGTGTACTGTATTGGTATGGTCCTCTTGCAGTTCCTTGGGTTGTACGTTAACTCTTTTAACTGAGCTTCAGAGTAGAACAAAAAAAATGTTTTGAGAATCTGATGCTATAACTACTTCTTTAGTACCTTTTCTCAACAAACTGACAAACCCCTGCATGTCAATGACTCAATGACACCCAGCACTGAAGAAACTGATTATTAATCATTTTGGGTAATCTTGCCTCCAGTAATACTCTTACCTTGTAAAGCGTTGATCTGAAGAGCTCTTTTTGATAAGAGTTTGTCCTTCTCTGAAATCCTCCTTTTGCTCTCCACCTCCTCTCTTCTCATCTTCTGGTTGACTATGTTCAACTCTTCCTTCGGAACAAGAGTTTGATCAAAGACCAGTTCAGTTAAAATGGGAGGAGACACATTTTGTGTAATTTACATGTGTTTGACAAATGTGTTCATTGTGTATGTGCGTTTACCTGAAGGTCTTTACTGATACGGTGCTCTAGCAGGAGAAGATTTCTGGTCTTCTGTAATTCCAGCACAGTCTCAGCATGCGATGCCTGGATGTTTACCAGCTCATGGGCCAAATCCTCCGGCTTCCCATCAGCCCGGAGAAAACCCAGCCCCGCCCTGCTCTCCTGCTGCATCCTAAATGCCTTCAGTTGGAAGGAAAGAAAAAGCAATTCAGTGCAATTCAGTTTGGCAATTCTAACTGACATTACAAAATGAGCAAACCTTGATCTGGATAAGAGTTTCACTGAGGTCCTCAACACTCATGTCGAACTCCTGGAAGACAAAATAGAGATGGCGAAAAGTGAAAAAACAGGACATAACCAGGAAAATAAAGAAGAGACTGAGGTGTGATATGAGTCATTCATCTAAGTGACCTTTGTGACTGAGTCCAGTCGGTCCTGTAGAGTTGATATGTGGTTTCTGTACCGGAGAATATCCTGTTCCAGATGCTCCTGCTTCTCTATTGTCACAGAAGAGTCTAAATGAAAGAACCGGACAAATAAGTAAATAAAAGGGAATATAAATGAATGTACTTTTCTTTTGCTTTTCGCAAGTGAGTTAAGGCTTTGGTTGTTTCAATTTGAATAAAATAAAATATGTCTTCCATAACTACTCCATTCCGTCTCATTGCCAGCAGATGCAGCGCCTCCATGCTGAGACTCCTACCTCTTTCTCGCTTTCTCTCCTCCTCCAATATCTCCTTCTCTTGTCTCAGTTTCTCCATCTCCAGCTCCAGCCGGCCTCTCTCCCTCCCCTCTACTTGCAACATTTCTTCAAGTCTCTGGACGGCCATCCCGGTGTGCTCTCCCTGTTCCTCCCTCTGCTGGTTCCCTTCACTATGTTCTTCCACCTTGCCGTCACAATTGCGTTGCGCAGAAAAAGTACTAAGAAAGAAAAGTGTGAATATAAACATGCATGATGAAACATAAAATGATGTTTAGAAGTAATTGTCATATGTTAGGACTACTGTTCATATGAAGGTAAATAACTAAAGACATTTTCAAGCAGATCTAAAGTCACGATCTGTTGATCCTGCAAGGAAACTTTTACTTTAATATGCAGTTTTACATTTTTAGAGAAGCAGAGGTATGTTGTCTTAAACCTCCTTTTTAATGTGAACCACAATATCTTAAATACTTTTTTAGGGCCTAGAATACTCACCTCTCTATTAGATTGTCATAATTTTCTTTTATTAGATTCCTCTCCACTTCCAGGTCTGATATACGATCCTGTAGCTGAAAGGAGGATAATTTATTATTACTCTTAAAAACTGACAACCGATGCATCATCTTAAGTCTCTTTAAATGTTGCAATACCTTGTCCACGGCCTGCAGAGACAGAGTAGCAGTGGTAACTTGTCCTTCCAGTGCCAGTGCTCTTTGTCTCTCCTGCATCAGATGTTCAGTCAACTCCTCCACTTTCTCCAGCAGAGCTCCCTGACTTTCCCTCAGTGATCTCTGGCGCTGAGGTAAACACATGACACACAAAATGAATATGAGTTAAGTTTCAGACTGCTGCAGGTATTAATAAATCTGTCTATGTAACGGGGCGTTTACCTCCTCAAACTGGCTCTCATATGCCTTGAAGGAAAGGAAAAGTTACATTTACATATTTGTCTTTTGAGGATGAGTGCTTTGTATTTGTAAATTATGAAAGTACTGAACCTGAATTCATAAAATATTTTAATTACAAAAAAGAAATGAATGATCTGTATGCAAATACAGACGTCTAACCTCCTGCAGGTTGTTGAACTTCTCCTGGGTGACTCGCAGAGCGGTGCTCTTGTCTGAAAGCTGCTTTTGAAGGCGGATCAGATCCACATTCTCTCTAATAGTCATCCTGAAATGGAGACAAGAACAGGATTTATTATGTTAACTGACATGTGTGTTGTACAAGCAGCAGCCAGAAAGAGCTTATTGTGATGGAACGACCACCGCAATGTACTTCTTATGTAGTAGTTTTAAGGTGGTAAAAAAGGCTGTATTTGCACGTCTGCTGTAGCTACCTATGTCTGTCAGCCTCTTGCTTCCTTATGTCTCTCACAATTCCCTCCATCTCTTTCTCCTTCTCTCTCAGCGTGTCTCTGAGTGCCTGTCCAGTCAGCTCCAGCTCTGCAGCCCTCACCTGCTCGGTTCCACTGGACCTGCTGGGAGGGTGGAGGGGGGTCAGCATAGAGTCATGAGGGAGCAATGGTTGGATACAGGACCCGTGGCAAAATGAAGGGAGGCATGGTGATAAGATCAGAATAGCTCTTCATAAAGGTGTTATGGGCATCCCAAACGTACAATCTCTCCATTTCTGGCCTGGTGTCTTGCAACGTGGCGCCGTAGCGGGGCGGGGCAGTCTGGGCTGCCCTCCTGACTCCGCCCTCCACTTCCAGACATTTCCCTGACAAGTAAAAGAAGAAGTCGACAGGGAGGGAGTTCACAGACGGACGAGGAAGAGATAGTTACCATGGCTTACAATCAGGTAAAACATACACACCTTTACTGTACTTGTATGGCGTGCGTCCCCTGAGGTCCATGATGTGCTGCTTGGCCAGGCTGAGTTTATTCTGCAGCAAACCTTTTTGGCTCTCCAGCATTGCCACACGGGCTTCCAGCTCCTGTATTGTGTCCTCCACCTCCCTCTCCTTCACACCACTGGATCCAGGACGGAGCTGACGGAGACGCATCAGTCTGGTAGACATCCTGAGTCAAGGGACGCGTTGGCAAATCAGCCATATTAGGGGATTTGTCTTTTATAACTCTGATTAACTGTATTATTTATTGGAAACATGTGTCAACAGCTGCTGTGAGATCACACCTTAATGTGCCCAATTCCAACCAAACTGTCTTGCGTTAGGTACAGTCAGTGTCAATGTTTATATCACCTGCGTAGTCTCGTCTCCTGTGTACGGGTGTGTTGTCTTAGCACACTGTTTTCCTCTTGCAGTGTGAGACACATGTCCTCCAGGTGCTCTCTCGGAAACCGAAACAGGCGCTGAGGATCTGTACGAGAGAGGGTGGAAATCCCCCCCAAAAAAGAAAAAACAACATTTT
Organism: Gasterosteus aculeatus; assembly: GCF_964276395.1. Classification (NCBI taxonomy): domain Eukaryota; kingdom Metazoa; phylum Chordata; class Actinopteri; order Perciformes; family Gasterosteidae; genus Gasterosteus; species Gasterosteus aculeatus. Next base: position 9,283,338 of record NC_135694.1, on the reverse strand, counting down.
ATATGTTTATAGTGAATTTATAGTATTTATTTTAATTTGAAAGAGTTGAAAGGATCAATACTTCAAAGTTCTACCTTTTGTCTTCATGGTATGATGCTTCTTCCATGACTTCACATCACGTAGAGTATCTGGAGAATAAATACAGATTTAGTCTAGACCGTCTTTATGTCACAAACTTATACAAATGCACTTCTATTGCAAAACTCAAGGAGGTTTAAGTCAACAAATCCTCTCAACCACAACCTTCACTTTTACAATGAATTCCACCCACTTCACCTCGAGCTAAAATTACTATAGATTTACTTGTTGCAAATATATACACATCACTGATGTGTCCTCACTAGGTCATCTGCTCTGTTGCATTATAGTAACGGAGCAGAAAGCAAATACCAGGGGTTGAGGATAATAGTTATAGCAAAGCAAAGCAAATAAATAGATAGTTTATCTCATTGAGAAAAGACTGGAAACACACCTGGAACAGTTGGCATCAGTCCCGACCTCATCAGTCCCACATCTCTGACTGGGAGGTCCCCGGCTGTCTCATCCATCATGACTTCACACCTCCTCGCTCAGCACCGGCCTAGAAAGCGTAGCGCTTTCTACGACAATAATGTAAATAAACTTAAAGCCAGTTAATGACATAAGGCAGGAAATTAAGGTCTCTATATATTTGACAGCTGCTGAGATAAAACACTTAAGCTCAAGCTTGGATAAAGTTATCATCCCCACTTACCCCACAATTGATGAGCAAAATATGGCAATTCCTAAATGTGTAGCTGCAATTAGTGATGAATGCCAGGAATCCCACTGGTAAAACATTGTTTCACATTTTCATGTTCCTTCCTACAGTAACCGACATCCACATAGAAAACAAAATGTTTGGCTTACCATCGTCTGTCGGCCATTTAAGGGGTGTTCTTGCTCCGGTATTGAGTGAAGCGCAACATGAAGGCACGCGTGTCTCTGCCCTGCACGCCTGTCTCCGCCCTGCGCTTAAATATCACGGTTCTAATCCCTCTTCAGCCCCCACTCCTTCCCTGAACCCTTTTAGCTTTCTACACTTTCCTAATTCTTTAGTAACTTGCCAGCATTAATTGCTTACTTGCAATCACTGTGTGTTTGTGTGCATGCATTTAGTCCAGCGACACAAGCTAGTGTGTATACTCTGTGTGTGCATAACGCCTCTACCAAAGAATACATCCTGAGGCCGTTTCAGTGCTCCATCTGCCTCTGAACTAATCCTATCCCGGTACTAATCTGATTAGCAGTTGTTTCAAACTGTGCAATCTGAGAGGTGGCCTGAAGTTGGTTTTGTGGTCAGCCTTTGTTGACTGAGGATGGTTATTATTGGAGTGAGAAAAGTCTAAAGTCTGTGCTGAGCACAAGGAACAAACAAAAAGAAGAAGGAGAGGAAGCATTTAGACCAGATACAGATACCAACAGTTTATTAGGGAAGGGCGGCGCAAAAACAGTACAGTATGTTATTGTTGTGAACAGAAAAAACAGCAGCATCAAGAGACACTGACTATACATTTGACATCATATTGTAATGTCATCTAAATCCCTGCCATTGATTTGACTGAGCGGGTGGATGATGAGCGGTGAGGCGTTGCTGCCTCTGTCACACATATCTGGGTTAAAAAAGGGAAACATGGCCTCGGTGAACTGAAACTGTGTAAAGGAATAAATGTGTGACTTGGCATCTGCATCATAGAAGGACACCGTGCCGTCCTCGTAATCCAAAAACACCCCAACAACCTGGGGCCTCTGAGAGAGACTCAGGAGCTCTGCCTCTCCTGCACATGCCCGGTACTCGCTGCCCTTCCTCAAGCAAAGAGCCCAATAACCGTCCTCTGGACTCAGTGTGACCGCACCCTTCCTGTTGATTGACTGTCCAGCCACTCCCAGGTCCCACGCTGTTTTATTTCTCACCTCTACCTCCCAGTAGTGCCTCCCTGTGGTGAAACCCTGCGTGACACGAGAGGCATGCGTCAGTGTTTGGCTGGATTGGAATTGTCGCATTTGCTTAGGAAGGTTCCTAACTGACTGAAATGACCCGGAAGTCGTGTAAGCCACTTACACGACTTCCGGGTCATTTCAGTGCCATGGTAAGAACTGTAGCTAGGGAGAGGAGCTTCAATGCTTTCCTACTTAGCTCCTTTAGCATAGGAACCACTGGACCATATTTTATTAAAGGAAAAGGAGATAATGATTACGTCCCACAATTCCTTGCGGCGGCAATATTTAAATTGTGACGTAGCATTCGGCCGTTCACGAGAAACGTAGATCATGTAAGTACCTTTAGCATGACTCATTTCTAATGCAACCTTGTTAATAAAGTAATGCTTTGAACCTGGTTGTTTAGCTAATCTGCATGACACATGCAGCACTGTAGCAACACATGAAGGCTAAGGTGCACTTCTTTGTAGTCCATCTTTGGAGAAATTGTAGTTTTGTTATATTTCAGTGTTTGTGATACCTTCTTTTCCCATTAAATCAACCTGGGATGTTTGCTGAAATAGATTCAATTGCCCTACCTGGAACATTTTCTACGAGCCACCCCCGAAAAGCACATACAAAGCCCATCCCCATTTTTTACCCTTGTGGCAAGGACACATGGTGCCATGTCGAAGCGCTCTGGTATGTCAGCCAAGTTCTGTTCAACATCTCCATCCCGGACCTGTTTCCCATCCTGTGAGAGAACCAGCCACGGGTTGGCTGTCTTTGGGTCCAGATGAACATCAACTGTGAGAGAGACAGGAATTTGAACTTCATAATCCCCTTTCTCCAAAGATTGAATCATTCTTTTTTTGTGGTTTCCACGAGTTAAGTTGTCCAGACAAATACAGGTAATATTCAGTTGCAGGCCAAATAGCACCATCAATATCCTTTGGCATGCATTGACACAATACCTTTTTTAAGTTTTAAGTAAAGAACCATTGTTACTTTCAGCCCTAAACTTATTTAGGTGTTATTGTAAATAATTTAAAAATGTATTTTATTTATTCATTCATTTATTTTGCAGGGACAATGCACACTAATCAACAGTTGTACTGTAAGTGAGCCAGAGAGGTAAATTTCCATCTGCTGTCCCCGGCCAGATGTTTTGAAGGCAATCTATAATAAAAATCTCAAAAGGAACTGTAATTAAAAACCATAGACAGACAACAACATATACACAAAACCAATACACAGCAAAAGAAAATAAGCGTGTATGACAATAGACTAGAGCAACTAGTAGAGGCTGCCGCATGCGTCAGGCAGAACAAACACCTACAGTACAAGCACATATGAAGCAACATACAGAGAAGGAAAACACTAAGCGAAAAACAAAGGCAGGCAGGAAAGACAATGTTTCCATGCCTGATTGGCAACAAGCCAAACCTTAAGGTATGTTTTGTGTGCACAGCATTCCACGAGCTGCCTTCACAGGGAATGTAGAGTTGCTCAATGAGCTGAACCTCATCGAATTACCACCTCTTGAAGCAGATCTAGTAAGTCTGCTGCTTTGACTTCTTTGTTTGATAAAAATATTGGAGGCGGGGTAATTCCATGTAACATTTTTGTCGTCTCAGTGAAACTGTATTTTAGGGTTTTATTTAAAATATGTTACATTTGAATTCAGTTGAGAAATGAAAAGAGGTTTGAGAGGGAGAGAGAAAGAGACACTGGCATGCTGCACGATCAAGCTGTACCTGCATACTGCTGGATCCTATCGTGCTCTGTAAGTTAAACAAAATAATCAACAAATGTTCCTTTATTGATCAGATGTAAAAAAAAAACAGTTCTCAGAATGTAGTGATGCTGACAAAAAGTCTTTGTGTGAAATTTACCTTGATTGGAAAGCTTTATCAAAGCTGATTGAAGCTGCTGTTCAACGCTGGCCAGCTCTTTTCTCACAATCCCCAAACATGTGTCTGTATGGACGATGATGTCCGTGCAGGCTTTGTAAGACAAAGGACAGCTCAAAGCTGGAAACCTCTGACAAGTCAAATATGAGAGAAAAACAAGCAGAGTAGACCCGCAAGATGAGATGGGAATAAAGATAAAAGACAGCAACATCTTTCCTCCAGTTGGTGTACATCTTCTAGAATGTTCTTTAGATACTCTGGATGTACAGTATGTATGAATCTCTTGCGTTAAGACGGCTCTTCACCTGCAGAAGATTGAGGTGGTCCTCTGTCTGAGAAAGCTGTTCCATCTCACTCCTCTTCCTCTCTAACTCAGTGATTTCCAGCTCGAGGTGTGTTATGAGCCTCTCTGCCCTCTGCTCCGCTGCTTCCTGCTTCCCGCGGATCATCTCCACCAACTCGGCCTGACGTCTCTCCAAGGAATGAAACAGAGTGGAGAGGACCTCCGTGCTTTCAACTATGTCCCTCTTTGAGCTTTCCTGAAAACATTGAATAATGAAAAAATTGAAAGTTCCCCCTACTCAAATGTGTTTTGCATAATTCACATTGATGTGTGACCCTCACTGTGCAGAATGATGTATGTGCGGTGTTTGACAGCAGAAAGCTGTTTTACATTCACCTGCTGAAGTTCATGACGTGGATTTACACAACTGGTGTGGAAGGAAAGGTCCAGTGTGCAACTTGCAAGTTTGTAGCAGGAGTTAGAATGTTTTAACATTTCTGCCAAGGTCCAATTTATCCAACAAGAGACATTTACTTAAGCTTTTATATCATCTAATGTCAACTCACTTTGCTGAGCTCCACCGAGTGTCTGATCTCCTCCACTTTCAGCCTTCTGTCCTGGATCATCTGCCAAACATCAGCCTCGATCCTTTTCATCTGAGCCTGAACATTAGAAGAGGAATAAAAAGCTAAAATAAATCAAACGCCAATGTATTTGACTGGAGGATGGCGTTTAGGATCTCACCTTCTTCTCCTTGCTTTCTCGCTCCACTGGGACAGTGTCATGGCAGCGGTGGTCGGTCTCGGTGCACAGCACACACACACACCTCTGGTCGCTTCTGCAGAACAACTCCAGAAGCCTTTGGTGCCTTTTACACATCCGGTTCTCCAGCATTGCCACGGGTTCTATCAGCTTGTGTATCTTTAAGGTGGCAACCCTTAGATGGGGCTCCAGGTGACTCTCACAATACGAGGTTAGACATACAAGGCAGGACTTCAGGGCCTCTCTTTGCGTCCCCACGCACACATCACAAAATACACATTTTCTAGCCATTGGCATCCCGTCATTATGCCATCTTGCTCGGATCTGCTGAGACATTTCCCTGGCGAATGAGTTTTCACAAAGCTCTGGGCGGCTCTCAAAGGCTGTCTGACATTTGGGACAGCTGACAACACGGCTGTGGTCCCAGTGTGACGTAATACAGGTGAAGCAGAAGCTGTGGCCGCATGGGATGGAGACGGGCTCAAAGAAAACTTCCAGACAGATGCAACACTTAAACTGCATCTCTGACAGGAGAACGCTGGGGGAGGCCATGCCCTCCGATGTGAAATCTGTTAACTGATTATGAACACAAAATTAATTATTTACATTATGAGTCACAGACGGAAAGGGCTTTGGTGAGATTTACGGCTTAAGAGTAAAGACAAATATCAGAGGCTACTAAATACTTATTTAATGCAGTGTAGGTATTTAATGCAGTGACCGTGATTGACTTTTTAACAGTGTGAACTATTGTAAATTATTTATCATTAACTTTAGACATCTCATAGCACAAGGGCCAAAGTCCAGCTGCATGGTCACATAACTTAGTCACGCTCTAACTCTTATCAAATTAGCTTCAAACACAGCTTAAAAGACCAAAGACGAACATGCATCGCCCTGCAAGTGTTTCAATGTTCCACACTGCCTTAATTCACTGAACAATGGATAAAGACAAATGGCTTCAAACAGTAGATTCTTCTATTCCATTCAATCTGCCATAAAAGAAAACTGAAACGTCCTCAAATTGATTGCATTTGCTTAATCCACATGAACATAAACCTGCTACTTCGTCTTGGTCTTACCTTGTTGTTGAATGTGAAACAAGAACGTCAAAGCAGCAAAGGCAAACACTTGCACTCCGGTTGTGAAGCAAAGTCCTACAGGGTTTCGCTGTTACCACTCCCTATGGGTCTTTTTTTCCTTGAGCGCTATCATCCATCATGTAGTTCCAGGGTGGGAGGAGTAACACGTAGATCAGGGGTTGGGTATATAATGTATATATAATCTTTTTTTGTAATGAACTGAGCTACAACAAGGAAGTACTTGAATAAAGGTATTAAACATTCATCACTTCACCATTCCAAGGCTCTTTTTTCCCCCCAAATGGAGAAAAACGTACTACATATATTCACAAACATGTTCACAATTCTAAAAAGGTCAAAGTCAGTGTATTTTTGGTAGTCATTGTATTGACCTGTAGGATTCCAGTTTATTATTTTCAATTAGACACATGCTTAAATTAAAAACTATTTGTACAGAGGACTGATCATCACGTTGTGCAATAACAATCATCTGAAGCTAATGTGACCACCGGTACTGCAGGGTGGGGTTATTTTCTCGTAGGACTAATTATTGAACAACCTCGGACCCACAGGTGACCAAAGGAAAGAGACCGAGGCGAAGGATTCACTCAGAGTACATTTATTTAAACATTTTTCTTAAAATATAACATTCATACAAAGCAAATCCGATTAACTCTAATAATTAGTTGGACTGCAGCGGGCCAAGAAGGGGGGGGGGGGGGGGGGGGGAGTCATCGACTCCGGTGCCCCACACACTGACACCAAAGAATGGAAATAAAAATCAAACATGCAATTCAGAAAATATGCAAAGCAAGAGAAAATACCATCAAAAACACACAACTGATAATGTGAGGAGCAGGTGAGCGGCCCGGTCACCAGCCCCAACACCGTCTGGATAGCCACGCTGCTGCCAACTCCAAGCACTCCTAAAAAAAGAAACAAACAAAAATTAATCAAAAGTAACCTTCTGGGCGAAACAAACAGTTTCAGTTAAAGGGAACCAAACACCAACAAAAGGGAATCTAACTTAACAAAAATGGAACATTGGTACGTCTGGATGAGCTGCAGAGGTCGAATGGTGGTGGCAGGGAGACCTGCCAGGAGAGAGTTACAGAAGTCAAGGCGGTAGATGACAAGAGCCTGAATCAGTACCAGCGCCGCCTTCCGAGTGAGAAGGGGACATATTCTCCTGATGTTATAGAGCGTGTATCTACAGGATCATATTGTTGCTGTAATGTTGGGAGTCAGGGAGAGTTGGCTGTCAAGTGTCACACCGAAGTTCCTGGCAGTCAAAGTGGACGTTAACACAGAGTTGCCAAAGTTAACAGTCAGGTCCTGTGTAGGAGAATCGGAGAATCAACGGTTTGGGTTCATGTCTGTTTTATTTAGTAGTTTCTTGCCTCTGTTCTCCCTGGGTCACGTCACTTCCTGCCTTGTCCCGTCTTCCCCTGTGATGGTCTGTCATGTCATGATCGTTTCCAGCTGTTTCCAATCACCTGCACCTCCCTGTGTCTGTTGTCACTTGTCGCGTCATTACTAATTGTTGGTGGGCCGAAGCGCATGCCATGTCCTCCTTGCAGTTTCCTATCCATGTATTTGCCTTTTTGATTTTTGGAAGTTTTGACTATTAAAATCCAATTGATGGACCTTGCGGTCCAACGCCAGGCCTCCTACGCCCTCCACGCTAGGCCGCAGCGCACCATGTCCCGCGCTGGGACGTGGTGCGTGGTGCGTCATTCTGTCAAGAGCGGGGTCCATGCGAGGGAAGAGGCAAGGTAGGACTCAAATGCAATGCAAAAAAGCACTTTAATAGTGAAAACTTTTAAAAATCAAAAAGGCAAAAACATGGATAGGAAACCTGCAACAAGGACATGGCATGGCATGGCATGCGCTTCGGCCCACCAACAGCCTGTCTGAGTAGCTTAGGAAGGACATTTCCTCGCTGGCTACACTCAGTAACAGCAAAACCAAAAAGCTTGTGATGGAGACCAAGATGAACAGAAGCCCAAGTCCTGGAATCATCCAGGTGTACCTACAATTACCATGAGGAACAAATCAATGAAAAACATAACTCAAACACTAGATAGACAGATGACGACGAGGGAAAAATGTAAAGCTATCTTCGATAATCCTCCGACCACGTGTATAACAAGCTGTGGCAAATTCAAAGCCTGAAGCAGAAAGAAGAAGAAAACTAAAGCTTAGGAGTTATTCATAACATGGGTCGAGATTCTAAAGATAGAAACATTGGTTTGCTGTAAAGATTGTGAATCCACTTGAGTCTAAGTCGATATTTGTGCCAAAGAAATTTCATTTCAAGCGCTCCTGATGAACCACGTTCACAAAAATGGGACGAAGAGTAGAGAAAGAGATCGAGAGAGAAAGCAATTTGGCTTTTTCTTAACAATTATTACCGGTCCATTCCAAAATAGCTGTTTGATTGGCAGCATTTAATGGTAATAGTATATTCAACAGTGAAAAGGGAAAGAAATGACAGAAAAATGAATTCTAAATAATGAAAAGCTTTCTTAAAATAGTTTTTAGCATAGCAGACACATTCATCTCGTTTAACCTTGTCTTTCATCCACTGGTTTCAAGGATGGATCTTCAGAGAAAACTGAGGCGGCAATCCCTGCCGTTTTAGGAACTAGATTGAAAATAAAAGCAACAACAAAGTTGATATTGAGTAAGATAATGTGTTTGAAATTTTAATGAGTAGAAAGTAGTCAAGATTAGCATTCAGTCTCACCGTCGTCAATAAATCCTGGATGTCCAAGTCTGATGGCTGAATCAATGATTTTAATCGGATTTTTAACCCAACAACATAATCTGTTGACACAGAAACATTAAATAAAACACATTGTGATGAAATGAATAGTTTTGCAGGTATTTTTCTTGGCAAAAGCTAAAGCAGATCCAAAATAAGGAAGGAAATATGAGATAACATTAATACCTAAAATGTAAACAAAGAAATAAAATGCATTTACTTACAAGGACCTTTGTTGTAGGACGCATAGTTAGAGAAGAATTGGAGAGGTGGTGTTTGTTTACAAGGAAAGAAAAGGACTTAAGGTGAATTGATGTTTTGTTAACCTTGGAAATGTGATGTATACATTCCTCTCCATTAAATGTAAAGATTCAGTATCAAAGCTTTAGTTTCATGATGTATATACCCAAAAATTTTTCCAACAATTCATTTCAACAATTTCATTATTTTTTCACATTAGCTGCTCCAAACTGATTGCCATTTGAAATCAATAGCTGGTGGCTAATACCGCAATCTAATTAATGCCTTTAACTATGATTAGGCCACAAATACCATGTTACCATGTTTTGTGTAGTTAATTATGATGTATGAGGTGTTTGTTTAAATAAAAAAAAAAATTGATCAAGTTGCATTTCTTACCAGTGACTGCAGCAGTGTTGACTCCACTGCTTCTGACACTCTCAAACACAGAGAACAGAGTGAATGTGTATTTAGTTCCAGGAGTGAGAGATGAGACTGTGTAAATCACTGGTCCATTCACTGGTTCACTGATGTTTCTCTCCGTCCCATTAAACTTGAGAACAAAGCTGACATTGGTGTTCACTTGATTCCACTGAAGAGTGATACTGGTCTCATTTTGTCCTATTGATTGGAAGCTGTCTGTGTTTGGAGGAGCTGAAACACAAAAGAAAAAGAGAATACATTTCTCAAAAAATGATAACAAAATCATACTCATGCATTTTTAACCTCTTAAGCTGAAAGTTTTACATCTCATTTCAAAAATACTATTGATGGCAGTGACAGAAAAAAATGTATTAGCAGGAATGTTCATGCCTTTTTTGACTGAATGAGATCAGAAAAAGGACATTTAGTGACACAATTGTAGACACAGTAAATACATTTATTCTTACATTGTCAGGCTAAAAACAATGTGATGGAAGGCGACTAACAACAAAGTGTCTTTTTCTGGAATGTATTTACCAGTGACTGCAGCAGCGTTGACTCCACTGCTTCTGACACTCTCAAACACAGAGAACAGAGTGAATGTGTATTTACTTCCAGCAGTGAGAGATGAGACTGTGTGAATCACTGGTCCATCTCCCACTGGTTTACTGATGTTTCTCTCCGTCCCATGAAACTTGAGAACAAAGCTGACATTGGTGTTCACTTGATTCCACTGCAGAGTGATACTAGTCTCATTTTGTCCTATTGATTTGAAGCTGTCTGTGTTTGGAGGAGCTGAAACACAAAAGAAAATGAGAATACATTTCTCAAAAAATGATAACCAATCATACTCATGCATTTTTGACCTTTTAAGTTGAAAGTTTTACATCTCATTTTAAAAATGAACATTGAGGCAGTAACAGACATTTTTTTTTAGCAGGAATGTTCATGCCTTTTTTGACTGAACGAGATCAGAAAAAGGACATTTAGTGACACAATTGTAGACACAGCAAATACATTTATTCTAACATTGTCAGGCTGAAAACAATGTGATGGAAGGCGACTAACAACAAAGTGTCTTTTTTTGGAATGTGTTTCTTACCAGTGACTGCAGCAGTGTTGACTCCACTGCTTCTGACACTCTCAAACACAGAGAACAGAGTGAATGTGTATTTAGTTCCAGCAGTGAGAGATGAGACTGTGTAAATCACTGGTCCATTCACTGGTTCACTGATGTTTCTCTCCGTCCCATTAAACTTGAGAACAAAGCTGACATTGGTGTTCACTTGATTCCACTGCAGAGTGATACTGGTCTCATTTTGTCCGATTGATTTAAAGGTGTCTGTGTTCGGAGGAGCTGAAACACAAAAGAAAATGAGAATACATTTCTCAAAAAATGATAACAAAATCATACTCATGCATTTTTGACCTTTTAAGTTGAAAGTTTTACATCTCATTTTAAAAATGAATATTGATGGCAGTAACAGAATTTTTTTTTTTAGCAGGAATCTTCATGCCTTTTTTTACTGAATGAGATCAGAAAAAGGTCATTTAGTGACACAATTGTAGACACAGCAAATACATTTATTCTAACATTGTCAGGCTGAAAACAATGTGATGGAAGGCGACTAACAACAAAGTGTCTTTTTTTGGAATGTATTTCTTACCAGTGACTGCAGCAGTATTGACTCCACTGCTTCTGACACTCTCAAACACAGAGAACAGAGTGAATGTGTATTTACTTCCAGCAGTGAGAGATGAGACTGTGTAAATCACTGGTCCATTCACTGGTTCACTGATGTTTCTCTCCGTCCCATTAAACTTGAGAACAAAGCTGACAGTGGTGTTCACTTGATTCCACTGCAGAGTGATACTGGTCTCATTTTGTCCGATTGATTTAAAGGTGTCTGTGTTCGGAGGAGCTGAAACACAAAAGAAAATGAGAATACATTTCTCAAAAAATGATAACAAAATCATACTCATGCATTTTTGACCTTTTAAGTTGAAAGTTTTACATCTCATTTTAAAAATGAATATTGATGGCAGTAACAGAATTTTTTTTTTTAGCAGGAATCTTCATGCCTTTTTTTACTGAATGAGATCAGAAAAAGGTCATTTAGTGACACAATTGTAGACACAGCAAATACATTTATTCTAACATTGTCAGGCTGAAAACAATGTGATGGAAGGCGACTAACAACAAAGTGTCTTTTTTTGGAATGTATTTCTTACCAGTGACTGCAGCAGTATTGACTCCACTGCTTCTGACACTCTCAAACACAGAGAACAGAGTGAATGTGTATTTACTTCCAGCAGTGAGAGATGAGACTGTGTAAATCACTGGTCCATTCACTGGTTCACTGATGTTTCTCTCCGTCCCATTAAACTTGAGAACAAAGCTGACAGTGGTGTTCACTTGATTCCACTGCAGAGTGATACTGGTCTCATTTTGTCCTATTGATTTGAAGTTGTCTGTGTTTGGAGGAGCTGAAACACAAAAGAAAATGAGAATACATTTCTCAAAAAATAACAAAATCATACTCATGCATTTTTAACCTTTTAAGCTGAAAGTTTTACATCTCATTTCAAACACAAATATTGATGGCAACGACAGAAAAAAGTGCATTGGCAGGAATGTTTATGCCTTTTTTGACTGAATGAGATGAGAAAAACGACATTTAGTGACACAATTGTAGACACAGCAAATACATTTATTCTTACATTGTCAGGCTAAAAACAATGTGATGGAAGGCGACTAACAACAAAGTGTCTTTTTTTGGAATGTGTTTCTTACCAGTGACTGCAGCAGTGTTGACTCCACTGCTTCTGACACTCTCAAACACAGAGAACAGAGTGAATGTGTATTTACTTCCAGCAGTGAGAGATGAGACTGTGTAAATCACTGGTCCATTCACTGGTTCACTGATGTTTCTCTCCGTCCCATTAAACTTGAGAACAAAGCTGACATTGGTGTTCACTTGATTCCACTGAAGAGTGATACTGGTCTCATTTTGTCCTATTGATTGGAAGCTGTCTGTGTTTGGAGGAGCTGAAACACAAAAGAAAATGAGAATACATTTCTAAAAAAATGATAACAAAATCATACTCATGCATTTTTGACCTTTTAAGTTGAAAGTTTTACATCTCATTTCGGAAAAACACTATTGATGAGAGTGACAGAATTTTTTTTTTTAGCATGAATGTTCATGCCTTTTTTGACTGAATGAGATCAGAAAAAGGACATTTAGTGACACAATTGTAGACACAGCTAATACATTTATTCTAACATTGTCAGACTGATAACAATGTGATGGAAGGCGACTAACAACAGATGAGAAGTGTCTTTTTTTGGAATGTATTTCTTACCAGTGACTGCAGCAGTGTTGACTCCACTGCTTCTGACACTCTCAAACACAGAGAACAGAGTGAATGTGTATTTACTTCCAGCAGTGAGAGATGAGACTGTGTAAATCACTGGTCCGTTCACTGGTTCACTGATGTTTCTCTCCGTCCCATTAAACTTCAGAACAAAGCTGACATTAGTGTTCACTTGATTCCACTGCAGAGTGATACTGGTCTCATTTTGTCCTATTGATTTGAAGTTGTCTGTGTTTGGAGGAGCTGAAACACAAAAGAAAATGAGAATACATTTCTCAAAAAATGATAACAAAATCATACTCATGCATTTTTAACCTTTTAAGCTGAAAGTTTTACATCTCATTTCAAACACAAATATTGATGGCAATGACAGCAAAAAGTGCATTTGCAGGAATGTTCATGCCTTTTTTGACTGAATGAGATGAGAAAAACGACATTTAATGACACCATTTTAGACACAGCAAATACATTAATTCTAACCTTGTCAAGCTGAAAACAATGTGATGGAAGGCGACTAACAACAAAGTGTCTTTTATTGGAATGTGTTTCTTACCAGTGACTGCAGCAGTGTTGACTCCACTGCTTCTGACACTCTCAAACACAGAGAACAGAGTGAATGTATATTTAGTTCCAGCAGTGAGAGATGAGACTGTGTAAATCACTGGTCCATTCACTGGTTCACTGATGTTTCTCTCCGTCCCATTAAACTTGAGAACAAAGCTGACATTGGTGTTCACTTGATTCCACTGCAGAGTGATACTGGTCTCATTTTGTCCTATTGATTTGAAGTTGTCTGTGTTTGGAGGAGCTGAAACACAAAAGAAAATGAGAATACATTTCTCAAAAAATGATAACAAAATCATACTCATGCATTTTTAACCTTTTAAGCTGAAAGTTTTACATCTCATTTCAAACACAAATATTGATGGCAATGACAGCAAAAAGTGCATTAGCAGGAATGTTCATGCCTTTTTTGACTGAATGAGATGAGAAAAACGACATTTAATGACACCATTGTAGACACAGCAAATACATTTATTCTAACCTTGTCAAGCTGAAAACAATGTGATGGAAGGCGACTAACAACAAAGTGTCTTTTTTTGGAATGTGTTTCTTACCAGTGACTGCAGCAGTGTTGACTCCACTGCTTCTGACACTCTCAAACACAGAGAACAGAGTGAATGTGTATTTAGTTCCAGCAGTGAGAGATGAGACTGTGTAAATCACTGGTCCATTCACTGGTTCACTGATGTTTCTCTCCGTCCCATTAAACTTGAGAACAAAGCTGACATTGGTGTTCACTTGATTCCACTGAAGAGTGATACTGGTCTCATTTTGTCCTATTGATTGGAAGCTGTCTGTGTTTGGAGGAGCTGAAACACAAAAGAAAATGAGAATACATTTCTAAAAAAATGATAACAAAATCATACTCATGCATTTTTGACCTTTTAAGTTGAAAGTTTTACATCTCATTTCGGAAAAACACTATTGATGGCAGTGACAGAATTTTTTTTTTTAGCATGAATGTTCATGCCTTTTTTGACTGAATGAGATCAGAAAAAGGACATTTAGTGACACAATTGTAGACACAGCAAATACATTTATTCTAACATTGTCAGGCTGAAAACAATGTGATGGAAGGCGACTAACAACAAAGTGTCTTTTTTTGGAATGTATTTCTTACCAGTGACTGCAGCAGTATTGACTCCACTGCTTCTGACACTCTCAAACACAGAGAACAGAGTGAATGTGTATTTACTTCCAGCAGTGAGAGATGAGACTGTGTAAATCACTGGTCCATTCACTGGTTCACTGATGTTTCTCTCCGTCCCATTAAACTTGAGAACAAAGCTGACAGTGGTGTTCACTTGATTCCACTGCAGAGTGATACTGGTCTCATTTTGTCCTATTGATTTGAAGTTGTCTGTGTTTGGAGGAGCTGAAACACAAAAGAAAATGAGAATACATTTCTCAAAAAATGATAACAAAATCATACTCATGCATTTTTAACCTTTTAAGCTGAAAGTTTTACATCTCATTTCAAACACAAATATTGATGGCAATGACAGCAAAAAGTGCATTTGCAGGAATGTTCATGCCTTTTTTGACTGAATGAGATGAGAAAAACGACATTTAATGACACCATTTTAGACACAGCAAATACATTAATTCTAACCTTGTCAAGCTGAAAACAATGTGATGGAAGGCGACTAACAACAAAGTGTCTTTTATTGGAATGTGTTTCTTACCAGTGACTGCAGCAGTGTTGACTCCACTGCTTCTGACACTCTCAAACACAGAGAACAGAGTGAATGTGTATTTAGTTCCAGCAGTGAGAGATGAGACTGTGTAAATCACTGGTCCATTCACTGGTTCACTGATGTTTCTCTCCGTCCCATTAAACTTGAGAACAAAGCTGACATTGGTGTTCACTTGATTCCACTGCAGAGTGATACTGGTCTCATTTTGTCCTATTGATTTGAAGTTGTCTGTGTTTGGAGGAGCTGAAACACAAAAGAAAATGAGAATACATTTCTCAAAAAATGATAACAAAATCATACTCATGCATTTTTAACCTTTTAAGCTGAAAGTTTTACATCTCATTTCAAACACAAATATTGATGGCAATGACAGCAAAAAGTGCATTAGCAGGAATGTTCATGCCTTTTTTGACTGAATGAGATGAGAAAAACGACATTTAATGACACCATTGTAGACACAGCAAATACATTTATTCTAACCTTGTCAAGCTGAAAACAATGTGATGGAAGGCGACTAACAACAAAGTGTCTTTTTTTGGAATGTGTTTCTTACCAGTGACTGCAGCAGTGTTGACTCCACTGCTTCTGACACTCTCAAACACAGAGAACAGAGTGAATGTGTATTTAGTTCCAGCAGTGAGAGATGAGACTGTGTAAATCACTGGTCCATTCACTGGTTCACTGATGTTTCTCTCCGTCCCATTAAACTTGAGAACAAAGCTGACATTGGTGTTCACTTGATTCCACTGAAGAGTGATACTGGTCTCATTTTGTCCTATTGATTGGAAGTTGTCTGTGTTTGGAGGAGCTGAAACACAAAAGAAAATGAGAATACATTTCTAAAAAAATGATAACAAAATCATACTCATGCATTTTTGACCTTTTAAGTTGAAAGTTTTACATCTCATTTCGGAAAAACACTATTGATGGCAGTGACAGAATTTTTTTTTTTAGCATGAATGTTCATGCCTTTTTTGACTGAATGAGATCAGAAAAAGGACATTTAGTGACACAATTGTAGACACAGCAAATACATTTATTCTAACATTGTCAGGCTGAAAACAATGTGATGGAAGGCGACTAACAACAAAGTGTCTTTTTTTGGAATGTATTTCTTACCAGTGACTGCAGCAGTATTGACTCCACTGCTTCTGACACTCTCAAACACAGAGAACAGAGTGAATGTGTATTTAGTTCCAGCAGTGAGAGATGAGACTGTGTAAATCACTGGTCCATTCACTGGTTCACTGATGTTTCTCTCCGTCCCATTAAACTTGAGAACAAAGCTGACATTGGTGTTCACTTGATTCCACTGAAGAGTGATACTGGTCTCATTTTGTCCTATTGATTGGAAGCTGTCTGTGTTTGGAGGAGCTGAAACACAAAAGAAAATGAGAATACATTTCTAAAAAAATGATAACAAAATTATACTCATGCATTTTTGACCTTTTAAGTTGAAAGTTTTACATCTCATTTCGGAAAAACACTATTGATGGCAGTGACAGAATTTTTTTTTTTAGCATGAATGTTCATGCCTTTTTTGACTGAATGAGATCAGAAAAAGGACATTTAGTGACACAATTGTAGACACAGCAAATACATTTATTCTAACATTGTCAGGCTGAAAACAATGTGATGGAAGGCGACTAACAACAAAGTGTCTTTTTTTGGAATGTATTTCTTACCAGTGACTGCAGCAGTATTGACTCCACTGCTTCTGACACTCTCAAACACAGAGAACAGAGTGAATGTGTATTTAGTTCCAGCAGTGAGAGATGAGACTGTGTAAATCACTGGTCCATTCACTGGTTCACTGATGTTTCTCTCCGTCCCATTAAACTTGAGAACAAAGCTGACAGTGGTGTTCACTTGATTCCACTGCAGAGTGATACTGGTCTCATTTTGTCCTATTGATTTGAAGTTGTCTGTGTTTGGAGGAGCTGAAACACAAAAGAAAATGAGAATACATTTCTCAAAAAATAACAAAATCATACTCATGCATTTTTAACCTTTTAAGCTGAAAGTTTTACATCTCATTTCAAACACAAATATTGATGGCAACGACAGAAAAAAGTGCATTGGCAGGAATGTTCATGCCTTTTTTGACTGAATGAGATCAGAAAAAGGACATTTAGTGACACAATTGTAGACACAGCAAATACATTTATTCTAACATTGTCAGGCTGAAAACAATGTGATGGAAGGCGACTAACAACAAAGTGTCTTTTTTTGGAATGTATTTCTTACCAGTGACTGCAGCAGTATTGACTCCACTGCTTCTGACACTCTCAAACACAGAGAACAGAGTGAATGTGTATTTAGTTCCAGCAGTGAGAGATGAGACTGTGTAAATCACTGGTCCATTCACTGGTTCACTGATGTTTCTCTCCGTCCCATTAAACTTGAGAACAAAGCTGACATTGGTGTTCACTTGATTCCACTGAAGAGTGATACTGGTCTCATTTTGTCCTATTGATTGGAAGCTGTCTGTGTTTGGAGGAGCTGAAACACAAAAGAAAATGAGAATACATTTCTAAAAAAATGATAACAAAATCATACTCATGCATTTTTGACCTTTTAAGTTGAAAGTTTTACATCTCATTTCGGAAAAACACTATTGATGGCAGTGACAGAATTTTTTTTTTTAGCATGAATGTTCATGCCTTTTTTGACTGAATGAGATCAGAAAAAGGACATTTAGTGACACAATTGTAGACACAGCAAATACATTTATTCTAACATTGTCAGGCTGAAAACAATGTGATGGAAGGCGACTAACAACAAAGTGTCTTTTTTTGGAATGTATTTCTTACCAGTGACTGCAGCAGTATTGACTCCACTGCTTCTGACACTCTCAAACACAGAGAACAGAGTGAATGTGTATTTAGTTCCAGCAGTGAGAGATGAGACTGTGTAAATCACTGGTCCATTCACTGGTTCACTGATGTTTCTCTCCGTCCCATTAAACTTGAGAACAAAGCTGACAGTGGTGTTCACTTGATTCCACTGCAGAGTGATACTGGTCTCATTTTGTCCTATTGATTTGAAGTTGTCTGTGTTTGGAGGAGCTGAAACACAAAAGAAAATGAGAATACATTTCTCAAAAAATAACAAAATCATACTCATGCATTTTTAACCTTTTAAGCTGAAAGTTTTACATCTCATTTCAAACACAAATATTGATGGCAACGACAGAAAAAAGTGCATTGGCAGGAATGTTCATGCCTTTTTTGACTGAATGAGATGAGAAAAACGACATTTAGTGACACAATTGTAGACACAGCAAATACATTTATTCTTACATTGTCAGGCTAAAAACAATGTGATGGAAGGCGACTAACAACAAAGTGTCTTTTTTTGGAATGTGTTTCTTACCAGTGACTGCAGCAGTGTTGACTCCACTGCTTCTGACACTCTCAAACACAGAGAACAGAGTGAATGTGTATTTACTTCCAGCAGTGAGAGATGAGACTGTGTAAATCACTGGTCCATTCACTGGTTCACTGATGTTTCTCTCCGTCCCATTAAACTTGAGAACAAAGCTGACATTGGTGTTCACTTGATTCCACTGAAGAGTGATACTGGTCTCATTTTGTCCTATTGATTGGAAGCTGTCTGTGTTTGGAGGAGCTGAAACACAAAAGAAAATGAGAATACATTTCTAAAAAAATGATAACAAAATCATACTCATGCATTTTTGACCTTTTAAGTTGAAAGTTTTACATCTCATTTCGGAAAAACACTATTGATGAGAGTGACAGAATTTTTTTTTTAGCATGAATGTTCATGCCTTTTTTGACTGAATGAGATCAGAAAAAGGACATTTAGTGACACAATTGTAGACACAGCTAATACATTTATTCTAACATTGTCAGACTGAAAACAATGTGATGGAAGGCGACTAACAACAGATGAGAAGTGTCTTTTTTTGGAATGTATTTCTTACCAGTGACTGCAGCAGTGTTGACTCCACTGCTTCTGACACTCTCAAACACAGAGAACAGAGTGAATGTGTATTTACTTCCAGCAGTGAGAGATGAGACTGTGTAAATCACTGGTCCGTTCACTGGTTCACTGATGTTTCTCTCCGTCCCATTAAACTTGAGAACAAAGCTGACATTGGTGTTCACTTGATTCCACTGCAGAGTGATACTGGTCTCATTTTGTCCTATTGATTTGAAGTTGTCTGTGTTTGGAGGAGCTGAAACACAAAAGAAAATGAGAATACATTTCTCAAAAAATGATAACAAAATCATACTCATGCATTTTTAACCTTTTAAGCTGAAAGTTTTACATCTCATTTCAAACACAAATATTGATGGCAATGACAGCAAAAAGTGCATTTGCAGGAATGTTCATGCCTTTTTTGACTGAATGAGATGAGAAAAACGACATTTAATGACACCATTTTAGACACAGCAAATACATTTATTCTAACCTTGTCAAGCTGAAAACAATGTGATGGAAGGCGACTAACCACAAAGTGTCTTTTTTTGGAATGTGTTTCTTACCAGTGACTGCAGCAGTGTTGACTCCACTGCTTCTGACACTCTCAAACACAGAGAACAGAGTGAATGTGTATTTAGTTCCAGCAGTGAGAGATGAGACTGTGTAAATCACTGGTCCGTTCACTGGTTCACTGATGTTTCTCTCCGTCCCATTAAACTTGAGAACAAAGCTGACATTGGTGTTCACTTGATTCCACTGCAGAGTGATACTGGTCTCATTTTGTCCTATTGATTGGAAGTTGTCTGTGTTTGGAGGAGCTGAAACACAAAAGAAAATGAGAATACATTTCTCAAAAAATGATAACAAAATCATACTCATGCATTTTTGACCTTTTAAGTTGAAAGTTTTACATCTCATTTCGGAAAAACACTATTGATGGCAGTGACAGAATTTTTTTTTTTAGCATGAATGTTCATGCCTTTTTTGACTGAATGAGATCAGAAAAAGGACATTTAGTGACACAATTGTAGACACAGCAAATACATTTATTCTAACATTGTCAGGCTGAAAACAATGTGATGGAAGGCGACTAACAACAGATGAGAAGTGTCTTTTTTTGGAATGTATTTCTTACCAGTGACTGCAGCAGTGTTGACTCCACTGCTTCTGACACTCTCAAACACAGAGAACAGAGTGAATGTGTATTTACTTCCAGCAGTGAGAGATGAGACTGTGTAAATCACTGGTCCGTTCACTGGTTCACTGATGTTTCTCTCCGTCCCATTAAACTTGAGAACAAAGCTGACATTGGTGTTCACTTGATTCCACTGCAGAGTGATACTGGTCTCATTTTGTCCTATTGATTTGAAGTTGTCTGTGTTTGGAGGAGCTGAAACACAAAAGAAAATGAGAATACATTTCTCAAAAAATGATAACAAAATCATACTCATGCATTTTTAACCTTTTAAGCTGAAAGTTTTACATCTCATTTCAAACACAAATATTGATGGCAATGACAGCAAAAAGTGCATTTGCAGGAATGTTCATGCCTTTTTTGACTGAATGAGATGAGAAAAACGACATTTAATGACACCATTTTAGACACAGCAAATACATTTATTCTAACCTTGTCAAGCTGAAAACAATGTGATGGAAGGCGACTAACAACAAAGTGTCTTTTTTTGGAATGTGTTTCTTACCAGTGACTGCAGCAGTGTTGACTCCACTGCTTCTGACACTCTCAAACACAGAGAACAGAGTGAATGTGTATTTAGTTCCAGCAGTGAGAGATGAGACTGTGTAAATCACTGGTCCGTTCACTGGTTCACTGATGTTTCTCTCCGTCCCATTAAACTTGAGAACAAAGCTGACATTGGTGTTCACTTGATTCCACTGCAGAGTGATACTGGTCTCATTTTGTCCTATTGATTTGAAGTTGTCTGTGTTTGGAGGAGCTGAAACACAAAAGAAAATGAGAATACATTTCTCAAAAAATGATAACAAAATCATACTCATGCATTTTTAACCTTTTAAGCTGAAAGTTTTACATCTCATTTCAAACACAAATATTGATGGCAATGACAGAAAAAAGTGCATTGGCAGGAATGTTCATGCCTTTTTTGACTGAATGAGATGAGAAAAACGACATTTAGTGACACCATTGTAGACACAGCAAATACATTTATTCTTACATTGTCAGGCTAAAAACAATGTGATGGAAGGCGACTAACAACAAAGTGTCTTTTTTTGGAATGTGTTTCTTACCAGTGACTGCAGCAGTGTTGACTCCACTGCTTCTGACACTCTCAAACACAGAGAACAGAGTGAATGTGTATTTACTTCCAGCAGTGAAAGATGAGACTGTGTAAATCACTGGTCCATTCACTGGTTCACTGATGTTTCTCTCCGTCCCATTAAACTTGAGAACAAAGCTGACATTGGTGTTCACTTGATTCCACTGCAGAGTGATACTGGTCTCATTTTGTCCTATTGATTTGAAGTTGTCTGTGTTGGGAGGAGCTGAAACACAAAAGAAAATGAGAATACATTTCTCAAAAAATGATAACAAAATCATACTCATGCATTTTTAACCTTTTAAGCTGAAAGTTTTACATCTCATTTCAAACACAAATATTGATGGCAATAACAGCAAAAAGTGCATTAGCAGGAATGTTCATGCCTTTTTTGACTGAATGAGATGAGAAAAACGACATTTAATGACACCATTGTAGACACAGCAAATACATTTATTCTAACCTTGTCAAGCTGAAAACAATGTGATGGAAGGCGACTAACAACAAAGTGTCTTTTTTTGGAATGTGTTTCTTACCAGTGACTGCAGCAGTGTTGACTCCACTGCTTCTGACACTCTCAAACACAGAGAACAGAGTGAATGTGTATTTAGTTCCAGCAGTGAGAGATGAGACTGTGTAAATCACTGGTCCATTCACTGGTTCACTGATGTTTCTCTCCGTCCCATTAAACTTGAGAACAAAGCTGACATTGGTGTTCACTTGATTCCACTGAAGAGTGATACTGGTCTCATTTTGTCCTATTGATTGGAAGCTGTCTGTGTTTGGAGGAGCTAAAACACAAAAGAAAATGAGAATACATTTCTAAAAAAATGATAACAAAATCATACTCATGCATTTTTGACCTTTTAAGTTGAAAGTTTTACATCTCATTTCGGAAAAACACTATTGATGGCAGTGACAGAATTTTTTTTTTTAGCATGAATGTTCATGCCTTTTTTGACTGAATGAGATCAGAAAAAGGACATTTAGTGACACAATTGTAGACACAGCAAATACATTTATTCTAACATTGTCAGGCTGAAAACAATGTGATGGAAGGCGACTAACAACAAAGTGTCTTTTTTTGGAATGTATTTCTTACCAGTGACTGCAGCAGTATTGACTCCACTGCTTCTGACACTCTCAAACACAGAGAACAGAGTGAATGTGTATTTACTTCCAGCAGTGAGAGATGAGACTGTGTAAATCACTGGTCCATTCACTGGTTCACTGATGTTTCTCTCCGTCCCATTAAACTTGAGAACAAAGCTGACATTGGTGTTCACTTGATTCCACTGCAGAGTGATACTGGTCTCATTTTGTCCTATTGATTTGAAGTTGTCTGTGTTTGGAGGAGCTGAAACACAAAAGAAAATGAGAATACATTTCTCAAAAAATAACAAAATCATACTCATGCATTTTTAACCTTTTAAGCTGAAAGTTTTACATCTCATTTCAAACACAAATATTGATGGCAACGACAGAAAAAAGTGCATTGGCAGGAATGTTCATGCCTTTTTTGACTGAATGAGATGAGAAAAACGACATTTAGTGACACAATTGTAGACACAGCAAATACATTTATTCTTACATTGTCAGGCTAAAAACAATGTGATGGAAGGCGACTAACAACAAAGTGTCTTTTTTTGGAATGTGTTTCTTACCAGTGACTGCAGCAGTGTTGACTCCACTGCTTCTGACACTCTCAAACACAGAGAACAGAGTGAATGTGTATTTACTTCCAGCAGTGAGAGATGAGACTGTGTAAATCACTGGTCCATTCACTGGTTCACTGATGTTTCTCTCCGTCCCATTAAACTTGAGAACAAAGCTGACATTGGTGTTCACTTGATTCCACTGCAGAGTGATACTGGTCTCATTTTGTCCTATTGATTTGAAGTTGTCTGTGTTTGGAGGAGCTGAAACACAAAAGAAAATGAGAATACATTTCTAAAAAAATGATAACAAAATCATACTCATGCATTTTTGACCTTTTAAGTTGAAAGTTTTACATCTCATTTCGGAAAAACACTATTGATGAGAGTGACAGAATTTTTTTTTTTAGCATGAATGTTCATGCCTTTTTTGACTGAATGAGATCAGAAAAAGGACATTTAGTGACACAATTGTAGACACAGCAAATACATTTATTCTAACATTGTCAGGCTGAAAACAATGTGATGGAAGGCGACTAACAACAAAGTGTCTTTTTTTGGAATGTATTTCTTACCAGTGACTGCAGCAGTATTGACTCCACTGCTTCTGACACTCTCAAACACAGAGAACAGAGTGAATGTGTATTTACTTCCAGCAGTGAGAGATGAGACTGTGTAAATCACTGGTCCATTCACTGGTTCACTGATGTTTCTCTCCGTCCCATTAAACTTGAGAACAAAGCTGACATTGGTGTTCACTTGATTCCACTGCAGAGTGATACTGGTCTCATTTTGTCCTATTGATTTGAAGTTGTCTGTGTTTGGAGGAGCTGAAAAACAAAAGAAAATGAGAATACATTTCTCAAAAAATAACAAAATCATACTCATGCATTTTTAACCTTTTAAGCTGAAAGTTTTACATCTCATTTCAAACACAAATATTGATGGCAACGACAGAAAAAAGTGCATTGGCAGGAATGTTCATGCCTTTTTTTGACTGAATGAGATGAGAAAAACGACATTTAATGACACCATTGTAGACACAGCAAATACATTTATTCTAACCTTGTCAAGCTGAAAACAATGTGATGGAAGGCGACTAACAACAAAGTGTTTTTTTTGGAATGTGTTTCTTACCAGTGACTGCAGCAGTGTTGACTCCACTGCTTCTGACACTCTCAAACACAGAGAACAGAGTGAATGTGTATTTAGTTCCAGCAGTGAGAGATGAGACTGTGTAAATCACTGGTCCATTCACTGGTTCACTGATGTTTCTCTCCGTCCCATTAAACTTGAGAACAAAGCTGACATTGGTGTTCACTTGATTCCACTGAAGAGTGATACTGGTCTCATTTTGTCCTATTGATTTGAAGTTGTCTGTGTTTGAAGGAGCTGAAACACAAAAGAAAATGAGAATACATTTCTAAAAAAATGATAACAAAATCATACTCATGCATTTTTGACCTTTTAAGCTGAAAGTTTTACATCTCATTTCAAACACAAATATTGATGGCAATGACAGAAAAAAGTGCATTGGCAGGAATGTTCATGCCTTTTTTGACTGAATGAGATGAGAAAAACGACATTTAGTGACACCATTGTAGACACAGCAAATACATTTATTCTTACATTGTCAGGCTAAAAACAATGTGATGGAAGGCGACTAACAACAAAGTGTCTTTTTTTGGAATGTGTTTCTTACCAGTGACTGCAGCAGTGTTGACTCCACTGCTTCTGACACTCTCAAACACAGAGAACAGAGTGAATGTGTATTTAGTTCCAGCAGTGAGAGATGAGACTGTGTAAATCACTGGTCCATTCACTGGTTCACTGATGTTTCTCTCCGTCCCATTAAACTTGAGAACAAAGCTGACATTGGTGTTCACTTGATTCCACTGAAGAGTGATACTGGTCTCATTTTGTCCTATTGATTGGAAGCTGTCTGTGTTTGGAGGAGCTGAAACAGAAAAGAAAATGAGAATACATTTCTCAAAAAATGCTAACAAAATCATACTTATGCATTTTTGACCATTTAAGTTGAAAGTTGTACATCTCATTTCAAAAAAAGGTATTGATGGCAGCGACAGAAAAAAATGTATTAACAGGAATGTTCATGCCTTTTTTGACTGAATGAGATCAGAAAAAGGACATTTAGTGACACAATTGTAGACACAGCAAATACATTTATTCTAACATTGTCAGGCTGAAAACAATGTGATGGAAGGCGACTAACAACAAAGTGTCTTTTTTTGGAATGTGTTTCTTACCAGTGACTGCAGCAGTGTTGACTCCACTGCTTCTGACACTCTCAAACACAGAGAACAGAGTGAATGTGTATTTACTTCCAGCAGTGAGAGATGAGACTGTGTAAATCACTGGTCCGTTCACTGGTTCACTGATGTTTCTCTCCGTCCCATTAAACTTGAGAACAAAGCTGACATTGGTGTACACTTGATTCCACTGCAGAGTGATACTGGTCTCATTTTGTCCTATTGATATGAAGTTGTCTGTGTTTGGAGGAGCTGAAACACAAAAGAAAATGAGAATACATTTCTAAAAAAATGATAACAAAATCATACTCATGCATTTTTAACCTTTTAAGCTGAAAGTTTTACATCTCATTTCAAAAATGAATATTGATGGCAGTGATAGAAACATTTTGTTAGCAGGAATGTTCATGCCTTTTTTGACTGAATGATATCAGAAAAAGGACATTTAGTGACACAATTGTAGACACAGCAAATACATTTATTCTTACATTGTCAAGCTGAAAACAATGTGATGGAAGGAGACTAACAACAAAGTGTCTTTTTTTGGAAGGTGTTTCTTACCAGTGACTGCAGCAGTGTTGACTCCACTGCTTCTGACACTCTCAAACACAGAGAACAGAGTGAATGTGTATTTAGTTCCAGCAGTGAGAGATGAGACTGTGTAAATCACTGGTCCATTCACTGGTTCACTGATGTTTCTCTCCGTCCCATTAAACTTGAGAACAAAGCTGACATTGGTGTTCACTTGATTCCACTGCAGAGTGATACTGGTCTCATTTTGTCCTATTGATTTGAAGTTGTCTGTGTTTGGAGGAGCTGAAACACAAAAGAAAATGAGAATACATTTCTCAAAAAATGATAACAAAATCATACTCATGCATTTTTAACCTTTTAAGCTGAAAGTTTTACATCTCATTTCAAACACAAATATTGATGGCAATGACAGCAAAAAGTGCATTTGCAGGAATGTTCATGCCTTTTTTTGACTGAATGAGATGAGAAAAACGACATTTAATGACACCATTGTAGACACAGCAAATACATTTATTCTAACCTTGTCAAGCTGAAAACAATGTGATGGAAGGCGACTAACAACAAAGTGTTTTTTTTGGAATGTGTTTCTTACCAGTGACTGCAGCAGTGTTGACTCCACTGCTTCTGACACTCTCAAACACAGAGAACAGAGTGAATGTGTATTTAGTTCCAGCAGTGAGAGATGAGACTGTGTAAATCACTGGTCCATTCACTGGTTCACTGATGTTTCTCTCCGTCCCATTAAACTTGAGAACAAAGCTGACATTGGTGTTCACTTGATTCCACTGCAGAGTGATACTGGTCTCATTTTGTCCTATTGATTTGAAGTTGTCTGTGTTTGAAGGAGCTGAAACACAAAAGAAAATGAGAATACATTTCTAAAAAAATAATAACAAAATCATACTCATGCATTTTTGACCTTTTAAGTTGAAAGTTTTACATCTCATTTCGGAAAAACACTATTGATGAGAGTGACAGAATTTTTTTTTTTAGCATGAATGTTCATGCCTTTTTTGACTGAATGAGATCAGAAAAAGGACATTTAGTGACACAATTGTAGACACAGCAAATACATTTATTCTAACATTGTCAGGCTAAAAACAATGTGATGGAAGGCGACTAACAACAAAGTGTCTTTTTTTGGAATGTGTTTCTTACCAGTGACTGCAGCAGTGTTGACTCCACTGCTTCTGACACTCTCAAACACAGAGAACAGAGTGAATGTGTATTTACTTCCAGCAGTGAGAGATGAGACTGTGTAAATCACTGGTCCATTCACTGGTTCACTGATGTTTCTCTCCGTCCCATTAAACTTGAGAACAAAGCTGACATTGGTGTTCACTTGATTCCACTGCAGAGTGATACTGGTCTCATTTTGTCCTATTGATTTGAAGTTGTCTGTGTTTGAAGGAGCTGAAACACAAAAGAAAATGAGAATACATTTCTCAAAAAATGATAACAAAATCATACTCATGCATTTTTGACCTTTTAAGTTGAAAGTTTTACATCTCATTTCGGAAAAACACTATTGATGAGAGTGACAGAATTTTTTTTTTTAGCATGAATGTTCATGCCTTTTTTGACTGAATGAGATCAGAAAAAGGACATTTAGTGACACAATTGTAGACACAGCAAATACATTTATTCTTACATTGTCAGGCTAAAAACAATGTGATGGAAGGCGACTAACAACAAAGTGTCTTTTTTTGGAATGTGTTTCTTACCAGTGACTGCAGCAGTGTTGACTCCACTGCTTCTGACACTCTCAAACACAGAGAACAGAGTGAATGTGTATTTAGTTCCAGCAGTGAGAGATGAGACTGTGTAAATCACTGGTCCATTCACTGGTTCACTGATGTTTCTCTCCGTCCCATTAAACTTGAGAACAAAGCTGACATTGGTGTTCACTTGATTCCACTGAAGAGTGATACTGGTCTCATTTTGTCCTATTGATTGGAAGCTGTCTGTGTTTGGAGGAGCTGAAACAGAAAAGAAAATGAGAATACATTTCTCAAAAAATGCTAACAAAATCATACTTATGCATTTTTGACCATTTAAGTTGAAAGTTGTACATCTCATTTCAAAAAAAGGTATTGATGGCAGCGACAGAAAAAAATGTATTAACAGGAATGTTCATGCCTTTTTTGACTGAATGCGACTAACAACAAAGTGTCTTTTTTTGGAATGTGTTTCTTACCAGTGACTGCAGCAGTGTTGACTCCACTGCTTCTGACACTCTCAAACACAGAGAACAGAGTGAATGTGTATTTACTTCCAGCAGTGAGAGATGAGACTGTGTAAATCACTGGTCCGTTCACTGGTTCACTGATGTTTCTCTCCGTCCCATTAAACTTGAGAACAAAACTGACATTGGTGTTCACTTGATTCCACTGCAGAGTGATACTGGTCTCATTTTGTCCTATTGATTGGAAGCTGTCTGTGTTTGGAGGAGCTGAAACACAAAAGAAAATGAGAATACATTTCTAAAAAAATGATAACAAAATCATACTGATGCATTTTTGACCTTTTAAGTTGAAAGTTTTACATCTCATTTCGGAAAAACACTATTGATGAGAATGACAGAATTTTTTTTTTTAGCATGAATGTTCATGCCTTTTTTGACTGAATGAGATCAGAAAAAGGACATTTAGTGACACAATTGTAGACACAGCAAATACATTTATTCTTACATTGTCAGGCTGAAAACAATGTGATGGAAGGCGACTAACAACAAAGTGTCTTTTTTTGGAAGGTGTTTCTTACCAGTGACTGCAGCAGTGTTGACTCCACTGCTTCTAACACTCTCAAACACAGAGAACAGACTGAATGTGTATTTAGTTCCAGCAGTGAGAGATGAGACTGTGTAAATCACTGGTCCATTCACTGGTTCACTGATGTTTCTCTCCGTCCCATTAAACTTGAGAACAAAGCTGACATTGGTGTTCACTTGATTCCACTGAAGAGTGATACTGGTCTCATTTTGTCCTATTGATTGGAAGCTGTCTGTGTTTGGAGGAGCTGAAACAGAAAAGAAAATGAGAATACATTTCTCAAAAAATGCTAACAAAATCATACTTATGCATTTTTGACCATTTAAGTTGAAAGTTGTACATCTCATTTCAAAAAAAGGTATTGATGGCAGCGACAGAAAAAAATGTATTAACAGGAATGTTCATGCCTTTTTTGACTGAATGAGATCAGAAAAAGGACATTTAGTGACACAATTGTAGACACAGCAAATACATTTATTCTAACATTGTCAGGCTGAAAACAATGTGATGGAAGGCGACTAACAACAAAGTGTCTTTTTTTGGAATGTGTTTCTTACCAGTGACTGCAGCAGTGTTGACTCCACTGCTTCTGACACTCTCAAACACAGAGAACAGAGTGAATGTGTATTTAGTTCCAGCAGTGAGAGATGAGACTGTGTAAATCACTGGTCCATTCACTGGTTCACTGATGTTTCTCTCCGTCCCATTAAACTTGAGAACAAAGCTGACATTGGTGTTCACTTGATTCCACTGCAGAGTGATACTGGTCTCATTTTGTCCGATTGATTTAAAGGTGTCTGTGTTCGGAGGAGCTGAAACACAAAAGAAAATGAGAATACATTTCTCAAAAAATGATAACAAAATCATACTCGTGCATTTTTGACCTTTTAAGTTGAAAGTTTTACATCTCATTTCAAAAACACTATTGATGGCAGTGACAGAAAAAAATGTATTAGCAGGAATGTTCATGCCTTTTTTGACTGAATGAGATCAGAAAAAGGACATTTAGTGACACAATTGTAGACACAGCAAATACATTTATTCTAATTCTGCAGAGTGATACTGGTCTCATTATGTCTATTGATTTGAAACTTTCTGTATTTGGAGGAGCTGAGACACAACAATAAATGTGGAAAATAATTTCTCAAAAAATGTTAACAAAAGCATATTCATGCGTTTCAACATTTTAAGTTTAATGAAACAAAAAGAACAACTAATAAGACAGCAAGCTTTATCAATGAACCACAAGATAAGCATAAACACTATGCAGATAACGTCAGACTCACTATTTGTTGTGTAGCAGATGAATGGGAGACTAAGAGAGCAGTCTTGTTCTGACCAACGTCCTGAGTCATTGAAAGCTGTAGAGACACATCCCTCTCCGATAAAGCTTGGTTGCCCAATTTTCCAGATTCGAAACAGGGAAGTGCTTCCGTCAGACCATTGTTTTTCACGGTGTAGACCGATCCAAAAAAAACCATCGCTCAGAAAGTTGATGATGTCATTCTCTTGCTGATTTCTCACACTGAAAAAGAAAGAACAGCATATTCGTAATTAAACCTTATGACTTGTTACAACTAACAGTTATTTTCAGTCGTATAATAGAAGATTATTTTGACTTTGAGGTTAATCAAAAAAGAAATCAAGAAAAGCACTACAACAAATTAACAGGGGAAGAGAAGGATTAAAAGTAGGATCAAGAAGTACTGTACCTAGCTAGATCCACATAATTCTCCCTGCAGAATCTCTGAGCTTCAGTCCAATTCGATAATGTGTCAACCTTAACGAAGGATGCTGTGTCATTTAACGTACCTGGATATATGGATGAAGGGGAGTTATGAACAATATTTGGGAGAATTCAAAGACAACACCCCATTTAGTCAATTTATGTCCCCTCAAAATAAATTAGTCATAATTGCCAGATAGTGAAATCATGTTCAGAAAAGATGTAACAAAAATTACCATTGTAGCACACAGACTGCCGTTGGCTACTGCAGTTCTCGTCATTCCAAACGCCAAAGTATGTGCTTCCAGCACGAATCTCCACACAGAGCTCTGACCCTCCTAAATTGTTGGGCTCACTAACATTCCAGTTTCTGAACTCTGTCTCTCCTTCGGCATAGAAGCTGTTGTCACTCAGTGACCATCTCCAGCTGTTCACCAAGTCGTCATGGAGACCTATCCAAGCCTCATCTGTTCAAAGATGTTCATTTAAATGTTAAATTTAAACAAAACATACATTATTCTATTTAATATAATTTCCATGATGTTGATGTTCTCTATTATTCATTGAGCTTTTCTACCGTCACATTCCACATTATTATATTTTATTATCCAACTTTTGCCCGACCGATGTGTACGTACATTTTATACATATATTGTATATAATTTGATGTATACTGTGTGATACCGATATTGAGCACATGCCTGTGTAAGTAGATGTGGTCCCGATAATGGCACTTATGTCAGCTGTGCTTTCTGCGGTGGCCAGATCCGTGTAGTTCTGTCTGCAGACGCTCTGCGCTTCCCTCCAGTTCAGGGGCGTGCTCACAAAGGTGTACAGGCGAGTTTGTGCGGAGACAACGTACACCAGTGCTCCTAAAACAAAGAAGATTTAGTGCAATAACAGTCTTCATCGTGTCCCAATGTTGATATGAAGCGTTACTACTCATACAACTAACACTAAGAAAACAAAACAAAACATGAATGTGTTTGTACAATATACCCGACTACGTTTGGCATGTTTTCGTAGTTAAATATCTGTGAAGAATACCACTCCCTATTAACCATATCCTTAATGGGCTGAGCAGTATACTGCATGCAAGGATGGAAATAACATTTAGTCAGACAGCTTGAGCAGGATCAAGTCTCATTCCGTTTCAGTGGTAATTGTTTACTGTTAATCATGATGACAAAAAAGGAGAACCAGCTCAACTACCTAGGGAACTGAATTGTCAAGGCATTGGACTGAGTTTTAAGAAAAGACCATTTATAAATAAAATATGAACAAAATATATTTTTTTATGGTATAATCCATTGTTGACTTCCTTTGTCACTGTGCCACAATATTGATTCATCTTTATTTCTGTCAACCTAATACTCTAATTTATGTTGGTCTGCTGTATGCAAAACATACCTAATATTAAAGATATGTACAGTAATATATATATATATATATATATCATAGAAAACTAACTAATTAATTAATAAACATTAAAACAGCAATTGCAGCAATTCTTGGATTTTTTTCTGTTATGCATCCATACATACATACATACATACATACACACGTCTTTCTCCCTTATATAATGCAGAAATACCTATATGCAACACTGAGTGAAGATTGTTTAGGTTTAATATAGCCATAAAAATCAAACAAGAGGCACCAACCTGTGAGCACAAATATGATCAGCCAATAATCCATGAGTGCCTTTGAAAAAATAAACAAGCATCTGAATAGAAATGTGTAAGCCAATCAATTGATCTTTCCATTGAGAAACAGGTAAATATTTCCAGGTGATTGATGCCAAATAGTTTGGAGATAAAGGTATTATCTTTTAATCAATTTAATCCATTTTACCTCTTTAAGATAGCGTAGTCCTTCACACCCCCATGTGCAGTGTGAGCTGCTTGTAGGGAAGCCAAGTGCTTTGATGTCTTCCCGTAGTCAGCAGCAAGGACAATGGTAAACCTGAGGAATCAAGAAGTAAAAGCCAAACCTGATACCTCGCTGTGTTCATGACTATTTAAAAGGTGAAGATTGAAAGATATACAGATCTCACCCAACTGGTCTGACTGAGTGCTGATCCTGTTGGTGAACCATAAAATGTTCTCATAAATGCCAAAGATGTCACCAAAAAACTTCTTCTGTTGTCTGTAAAGTCTGGATAGAATTAACCTGGAATTCAATTTATGAGGTACGTGCTTACCAGGAATTATTTGACCCTCCCCTTCTCTTACATGAACGTCATTATTTTGGGAGAAAATAATCATGTTTTTAGACATCATTTGTATTGTTTAAATCTAAACTTATCCAGATGAAGCCACCCGAACTGACCAAACCCAAATAATAAAAGTTATTATTACAAAGGTATTTTATGATGTCAGCTGCAGTTCGATCATGATCTCATCCCCAAGGCCTCTCACACGGACACACCTTGAGGAATCAGGAAGTGAAAGCTAGACCTGAAACTCGCTGTGTTCTTGACTACTGTTTAAAATGCAAAGAATGAAAGATATACACATCTCCCCCAACTGGTCTGACTTTGAGTGCTGTTCAAGGCGGTGAACAATAAACGTTTCTGTTTATCATCAACAAACCAGATAAGAGGGAGAATAGTGGGAGAACATCATGATAATAATGAAATTGTGTCAATACACCAGATGGGGCGCCAGTGAAGGACGAGGAGGAGAATAGTGTTACTAGTTAGGATTGAAGGGGGGGCTTCACTTAATCCAACAGTCAAAGAAATGTATTAACTAATGTGTTGTATCATCGCCTCGTCGGTGTCTTTCCAGAAAGAGCTCGGTTTATTCGAGTGTTATTGCTCCAATGAATCTCCATGAATTGGAGAATCCAGACCTTCAGTGTGTTAGTGAGAGTCTGGCCTGTGTGGATGTGTGGGTCCTTGGGACAGGTTCGTCCTTTGGGGGGGCCCCGGAATGATGCGCATGCAGGAATCTGGTCCATTGAAGTGCTTTATTTCAATGTTCACACACAATAACACAAAGCCGACTCCAGCCTCCTCGCCTGTGGAATTACTGCACATTCTCGTCAAACGTCCGCCTACTTTTACTCACGCGGTGAGACGCCGCAGGAGAGGAAAACGGGCCTTTTAGCACGACTCCGCAAGCGTGGTTCTCGCACACCGCTGCCAGTCATCTTTCTCTCCAACGTGCGCCCACTGTGCAACAAACTGCACGAACTTCAGCTGCTGGTGAGGAGAAACGGAGACTTTTCTGCATCCTCCGTTTTGTGCTTCACAGAGACGTGGCTCTACGGATCGATACCGGATTCCGCGCTCCAGCTGGCGGGCTTCAAGCTGCTCAGAGCGGACCGCGACATGGAGCTCTCCGGCAAAGACGAGGGGTGGAAATCTGTTGCCATGTTGCCAAAACCATGATACAAACAGTTTATAAAATGCCCAACCGGAGAGGAGAACACACTGGATCACTGTTGCACCACAGAAAGCAAGGCTTATCACGGTTAACACTGGTTCACAGCGGAACTCAAAACACTACGTCTGCAGAAGGATCAGGCTTTTAGGAGTGGGGACAAAGACCTGCACACAGAGTCAAAATACAGGTTTAGCAAGGTGGTGAGAGATGCTAAACCTGTATTCTGAGAAACTTCAACAACAGTTCTCAGAAAGTGACTCTGCTTCAGTTTGGAGAGGCATTAAACACCTCACAAACTAAAAGACTTGTGTTCAGTTTTAATTATAATGGTGCAATTACCTGTTCTTATACATTAATACAATTTGTCTTCCAATTGTGGTTCCCTTATTTTGCAAACTAAAATAACTGGCTTAAATAGAATTTAACAAATAAAACAAAAAGGGTAATGCCTCGTATTAAGTCACTTTATCTTATATTTTAATGGGATGTTACTACTTTTATCCAGCTTTAACCAGAACATTCTTGTACTGGCCTTTAACACA
Source organism: Gasterosteus aculeatus (assembly GCF_964276395.1). NCBI lineage: Eukaryota > Metazoa > Chordata > Actinopteri > Perciformes > Gasterosteidae > Gasterosteus > Gasterosteus aculeatus. The sequence goes on along the minus strand of NC_135694.1, from coordinate 9,249,159 downwards.
GCAAACAGACTTCAAAAACATTTAACAAAAACAGTTTGGTATTTCTTACACTTGAACATCGACAAAATATGCCCCACTTTTTCACACACATGACAAACAAAACCTTCGTTGCAGACCCGAGTCGTAGCTTGAGAGCGTAGAGACCTAGAATGTTGATAGCCGCTTCACTTGATCACCAGGAATCAGGAAACATGTATTGTATGACATAGTATGTCAGACATACAAGGAATTTGACTTGGCGGTTGGTGCATAACAGAAGACTGTACGACAATGGACGACAAGACAAAACAGTGCAAGAGGAATAAAATCAAATATAATGCTATGGGTTAGTTTAAAATAAAGGAATAAAAGTAAAAATATTTAGAAATTAAAAATAATAAAAGATAAAATGCACCGGTAAACAGAGGGACAAGTGAAAGTGACGTGTGCAGTGTGAAAGAAAGTGACCAGTGGAATGTCAGAGTCAGTCAGTGATAAAAAATAAACAAAAAGGCACGTGCAAGATAGTCAGTGCTCACAAATCCCATGCAAGATTCAAAGGGAAAGATAAGCGGAAGCTAGGCCTCAACGGCAGGCAAAGTAGTAGTAGTAGAAGAAACAGCAACAGTCTACAGCAGCATGCGCCGACGAGGGAAACGGTTTCAAACGCTTCCCCGATCCTCTCTCTCAGTCACAAATGTCAGTCTCCTGAATCAGATAACTCAGCTAAACAACAAGTCCTACTTCTATCACAGCTCAGACGGAGACCCAAACGCAGATGTGAGGAATAAGCTTTAATGAGGAGGAATTTGGGCAGGCAGTGTCGTTGTCGGAGGCAGGCAGGAGTTCGGTACACGGGAGATCAGGGGTTCAGAGGTGGCAGGCAGTGTCGTTCCGACCAGACCAGCTGTCGATTCCAAGTGGTGGGATTGGAAGATACTAGGCACCGCAGGGTAGTCTCCAGGTCCTGGTTGGCCCGCTCCGACTGACCATTAGACTCTGGGTGGAATCCGGAGGACAGGCTGGCTGACGACCCGATGAGGGCGCAGAACGCCTTCCAGAACTGGGATGCAAACTGGGAACCCCGATCCGACACCATGTCAGTGGGAAGTCCATGGATCCGAAAGACGTGTTGTATCATGAGTTGGGCCGTCTCCTTGGCAGAGGGGAGCTTGGGTAAGGGGATAAAGTGGGCTGCCTTGGAAAACCGGTCCACGACAGTGAGGATGACGGTGTTGCCATCGGAAGGAGGAAGACCGGTCACAAAGTCCAGTGACAGGTGGGACCACGGGCGGTGTGGCGTAGGCAACTGTTGAAGGAGACCGGCCGGAGCTTGCCGCGAGGTCTTACATTGGGCACACACCGTGCAGGCGGAGACATACAAGGGCACGTCCACCCCCATGGTTGGCCACCAAAACCGTCTACGGATGAAGGCAAGGGTCCGGTGAGCCCCTGGATGACACGAGAGGTTGGAGGAATGGCTCCACTTCAGAACTTGGGGGTCCGGAACAAACAGGCAGCCTGTAGGGACATTCCTAGGGACCTGGCTCGACCGCTGTGCCTTGCGGACCTCAGCTTCTATTCCCCAGACCAGGGATGTAGCCAAGCAGGAAGTGGGAAGGATGGGCCTGGGATCCGGAGGGGTGGTAGCAGGGCTGAAGACTCGAGAGAGGGCATCCGGCTTCACGTTCTTGGAGCCAGGGCGATATGAAAGAAGAAAATTAAAACGGCTGAATAGCAGAACCCAGTCTTTTAGCTGCGAAGGTACTTAAGGTTCTTATGGTCGGTCCAAACCAAAAACGGCAGCTCCGAGCCTTCTAACCAGTGCCTCCATTCTTCAACATCTCCCTGTTACCGATATCATAGTTCCTTTCCGCTGGACTGAGTCTGTGGGAGAGAAAGGCGCAGGGATGCAGTTTCTGGTCGAGGGCTGAGCGCTGGGACAGAATGGCTCCCACGGCCACTTCTGAGGCGTCCGTTTCCACCACAAACTGGCGAGAGGGGTCGGATTGGATCAGGATGTGGGCCGTGGTGAAGCGCTGCTTAAGGTCTGCAAAAGCACGAGCCGCTTCAGGAGACCAGCGAAAGCGGACCTTGGTAGAGGTGAGAGCGGTGAGGGGAGATGCCAAGGTGCTGTAGTCCCGGATGAAACGATAAAAGTCTGCGAATCCCAGGAACCTCTGGAGCTGAACCCGGGAGTGCGGTTGTGGCCACTCCTCCACCGCATTCACCTTGCAGGGATCCATTCGGATGCCCCCAGCTGCAATGATTTATCCCAGGAACGAGATAGTGGAGCGGTGGAATTCACACTTCTCCGCCTTCACGAACAGCTGGTTCTCTAGGAGGCGCTGGAGCACCTGGCGGACGTGGGCAACATGCTCCTGGGCAGAACGGGAGAATACCAGGATGTTGTCCAGGTACACAAAGACGCACCGGTTCAGCATGTCCCGGAATACGTCATTGACCAGTGCCTGGAACACTGCAGGGGCGTTGGTCAGGCCGAAGGGCATTACTAGATATTCATAGTGGCCGTTAGCGGTGTTGAAAGTCGTCTTCCACTCGTCACCTTCCCGGATCCGAACCAGATGGTAGGCATTTCGCAGGTCCAGTTTGGAGAAGACCGTCGCCCGCTGAAGGAGCTCGAAGGCTGTGGAGATGAGGGGAAGCGGATAGCGGTTTTTGACGGTTATGTCATTGAGGACCCTGTAATCAATGCAGGGGCGTAGGGATTTATCCCTCTTGTCCACAAAGAAGAATCCCGCTCCTGCAGAGGATGACGATGGGCGGATAATTCCTGCCGCTAGAGAGCTCTCCACACCTTGGTCTCCGGACCAGACAGGGAGTAGAGACGCCTCCTAGGGGCGGGAGTGCCAGGAAATAGGTCGATGGCGCAATCATAGGGGCGGTGCGGGGGCAGAGATGTCCCCCGGGACTTGCTGAAGACTTCCCGCAGGTCCTGATATTCGGCCGGAACGGAGGACAACTCAGGGGGGGTCCCCCGATGCCGGGTTGGGGGAAGCCGAGTTGTGTGTTGTGCAGCGGGGCACGGGTAGTATGAGTCCAAGGAGTCTCTGTTTGCGCCCACCAGAATACCCGCCCCTACTGATGAGCCTGCTCTCTTAGTGGGCAGGTGGAGATGTAATGGCCGGGAGTGCCACAGTACAAACAGCTGCGGCTGCTAAATCGCCTCTCCCGCTCAGCAGGGCTTATTCTCACCCTTCCGAAGTCCATGGGCTCTGGTCTATCCACTTCGGGAGGCTTCGGATAATTACGGAAAGACTCTGCTGAGCCCCTGGTGTCTCTTTGGTTGGAGAGCCGGATACTTCCAGTTTGTGGGGGGTTAGGGGGGGCTGATTGTCTCTCCCGGTTTCTATCCCGCAGCCGGCTATCTATCCGCATAGAAAGGCTCACGAGGGAGTCGAGATCAGGGGGCAGCTCTCATGCTGCTAGCTCATCCTTGATAATGTCGGACAGCCCATTAAGAAAAGCGTCGAAGAGAGAGTCGGAATTCCACGAACTATCCGCAGCCAGAGTGCGGAAGTCCACCGCCTAGTCTGACACGCTGCGTGAGCCCGGTCGGAGTTGCAGGAGTTTACGGGCTGCTTCCCTCCCCGACACCGGTGACTCAAAAACATTTTTTATTTCGGCCATAAAGGCAACCAGACTGGAGCAGATGGGTGTTTGCTGTTCCCACACTGCCGTAGCCCAAGTTCCTGCCCTCCCGGACATAAGTGAAACGATGTACGCTACCTTGGAACGCTCCGATTGAAACGAGGATGGTTGTAGCTCGAAGATCAGGGAACACTGATCTCTCCTAGTTCCAAGTGTTGTTCTGTCGTACCTCCTAAATGTAGTTGCTTTACTAGGCTCTGTACATCATTGTCACATCCATGGTCCTCCTTTCAACAGTGATACGCTGAAACCTCACCTAGTATTGTCAACACACTGACGCTAGCTGAGGATACCTAACTGTCTTTGGGGACAAACACACACCCTCCGGTGGGAGGTTGACTGTCTACTGAAACCACCATTGGGAAATCAATAAACCCGGCAGGCAGTGGCGTAGGCCCCATGCATTTGATGGAAAGGGTCTCTCCATTCAGAATCCAGCACTCCCTGTAGAGCTGTGTCAAACTCTGACATTCCCAATAATGCCCGGTGGAGGTAAATCTGCTCACTTGAAGTTATCATTTTATTATTATACACACTCTGAAATGTTAAGTCCCAGCAAGTCAGCAACGATCTGTGAGCATACTGTGGGGTTCAACAGACGCTCAGTCGGTGCCGTGGAATGGGAATAGTTAAACAGACGTCCTTCCTCTTCTCAACCCTTAGTCACCTGGGATCACATGGATACTGTTGCTTTTACTTTCACCTCTTCGTCGATGGCAAGAGGACCTTGTCCATCTATGTGCACACGGGGCGCTCGGAGACATCCTCATGCACATCACTGTCGCACCATCCCAATTTACATTTGCAACCTGTCAGCTAGCATGAGCACATCCTCGCCGCTCTCTGTTGACCTTTTTCGTCTGCGATGCATTTTTGTCCATCCATCGCTGTCTTTTGTCAGGATGTTTTACTTTTTTGTTCCTGTTTTGTTTGTGCCGCTTACCCTCATTAAACTTTACCTCTTTGTCGATGGCCCTCCACTACATCCTCCAGCATCTGGACTCCCCAGGAACCTACGCCAGGATCCTGTTGGTGGACTTCAGCTCTGCTTTCAACACCATCATCCCATCTCTGCTGCAGGACAAACTCTCCCAGCTGCACGTGCCCGACTCCACTTGCAAGTGGATCACAGACTTCCTGTCTGACAGGAAGCAGCACGTGAAGCTGGGGAAACATGTCTCAGCCTCTCGGTCCATCAGCACCGGTTCCCCCCAAGGCTGCGTTCTTTCCCCTCTGCTCTTCTCCCTGTACACCAACAGCTGCACCTCCAGCCACCAGTCCGTCAAGCTCCTGAAGTTTGCGGATGACACCACCCTCATTGGACTAATCTCTGGTGGGGACGAGTCTGCCTACAGGTGGGAGTCTGACCATCTGGTGTCGTGGTGCAGTCAGAACAACCTGGAGCTCAACGCTCTAAAGACAGTGGAGATGGTTGTGGATTTCCGGCGGAACAGAGCCCACCCTCCCCCATCACCCTGTGTGACTCCCCTGTCACTATTGTGGATTCCTTTCTTTTCCTGGGCTCCATCATCACCCAGGACCTCAAGTGGGAGCTGGACATCAGCTCCATCACCAAGAAGGCTCAGCAGAGGTTGTTCTTCCTGAGGCAGCTGAAGAAACTCAACCTGCCAAAGACGATGATGGTCCACTTCTACACGGCCATCATCGAGTCCATCCTCTGCTCCTCCATCACCATCTGGTACGCTGCAGCCACAGCCAAGGACAAGGGCAGGCTTCAGCGGGTCATCCGCTCTGCAGAGAGGGTGATCGGCTGCAATCTGCCGTCCCTGCAGGACTTGTTCGCTTCCAGGTCTCTGAAGCGAGCTAAAAAGATCGCGGCCGACCCCTCCCACCCCGGACAAAAACTGTTTGTGCCCCTTCCATCTGGGAGGAGGCTGAGGTCCATCAGGACTAAGACCTCCCGCCACACGAACAGTTTCTTCCTGTCGGCAGTCGAGCTCATCAACAGAGCCCGGTCCCTCACTGCCTGACTATAACACTCCACCGGTCACTCCCCCTCATACTGCACATGCCACTTTAACTGCAATTCATCACTTTGTCACTTGTCACTTTGTCTCTTGTCTGTTACTTGTTCGTTAGTACACTTTATGCTTAATATTTTTGTTTTTAACTTTTTGATATTTAAATTTTTTTAACTTTATTCCCTCGTTTTATATTAACCCATAGCCTTAGCCTTATTCTACTAACCCATTGCATTAGCATTTCATTCCACTTTATTTTATTACTTGTGCACTGTTTGCTGTCTTGTCTGTCTACTGTCGCGCACTAACCGCCAAGACAAATTCCTTGTATGTTTGACATATTTTGGCTAATAAATGTTTCCTGATTCCTGATGGTAAGAGGACCTTTTCCATCTATGTGCACGCGAGGCGCTCGGAGACATCCCCATGACTGCCAGAGTTACTTCCAACTTTTCTTCTTACCTCTGTGGAATTACTGGACATTGTAGTCAAAGGCGCGCTCACCTTTACTCACGCGGTGAGACGCCGCAGGAGAGGAAAACGGGCCTTTTAGCGCGACTCCGCAAGCGTGGTTCTCGCAGACCGCTGCCAGTCATCTTTCTCTCCAACGTGCGCCCACTGTGCAACAAACTGCACGAACTTCATATAATGGTGCAATTACCTCTTCTTATAAATTAATACAATTTGTCTTACAATTGTGGTTGCCTTATTTTGCAAAACAAAATGACTGGCTTAAATAGAATTTAAGAAATAAAACAAAAAGGTTAATGCCTCTTATTAAGTACCTTTATCTCATATTTTAATGGGATGTTACCACTTTTATCCAGATCTTACAGGAACATTCTTGTACTGGACTTCAACAGAGCAAACAGACTTTTAACAAAACATTTAACAAAAACAGTTTGCCATTTATTACACGTCAACATAATAAGCCCCACTTTTTCACACACACCCGACAAACAAAACATTTGAGTCGTAGTTGATAGGGTAGAGGCCTAAAACGTTGATGGCCGCTTCACTTGTTCATGCAAGCAATAAACAAAAAGGCACAAGGAAGATAGTCAGTATTCACAAATCCCATGCACGATTCAAAGGGGAAGATGAGCGGAAGCTGGCCATCAATGGCAGGAAAAGTAGTAGAAAAAACCGCAGCAACAATCTACAGCAGCACACGTCAACGTCTCTTTCAGTAAATGTCAGTCTCCTGAATCAGATAACTCGGCTATGTTGTGGGTTAGCTACAGTTTCTTCCCATCCTGTGTGTTCGTATCTTCCTTTTCCCGTGTGTCTGTGCTGTTTGTCCCCACTTGCAAGAGGCGTGGCCATTCATCCTGCTCCGTTCCCACGCAGCTGATCCACATTCCACGATTCACTCCTGCAGTATTTAGACCCCGGGCTGTTCACCTTTCCAGCGGCAGATCGTTAACTTGGCTCAGTAAAAACAAACTGGTTCATTCTGTGTTTTTTTCTGTCTGATTCCGCTGTACCTGTTCCTCACCTGCTGTACTACCTGCCTCACGTCGCTCCGACATCCCCACCTGCGTCAGCCGGATTCCACTGTGGAGCTTAATCCCTTTCCCAGAAACTCAGTGTCACGGTGTGGTTTATTTCCTGTCATATTTTGTAGTTTTCTGCTTGTCAGTCTGCTTGTCTCCCTGGGTAACTTCACTTCCTGCCTTGCCTGTGATTGTCTGATTGTTTCCACCTGTGTCGAATCACCTGCACCTTCCTAGTGTATTTAAGCTGTGTGTGTCTCTTGTCGCGTCATTGTTGATTGTCAGAAGCCCGTGTCCATGATCTCGTTTCCTGTACCCTGACTACGTTTTGCCTTTTTGGAGTTTTGGAGTTTCTGACGATTAAAGTCCCTTTTTGTTTCCTGCAAAGTCTGCGTTTGAGTCCTGCCTTCCCCGCACCCTGACACTCCGACTCGGTTTCACCTCCCTTTGAGTATTTGCGCTCATTAAATCGCTTGAACCCATTGTTTGTGTCCTGTGTGGAGTGCGGGATCATATATACAGTTGTTACAAGCTAAACCACAAGTCCGTATGCTACTTCATGTAGATCTAGAAACACTTGTCTCAACAACTGAATTCAAAGGCACAGCTTATAGTATGAAAGCAAAGCTAACCGGTGTTATGCGCATGCTAATGGTTAATCGCGATTAGCATTATAACTTGTTTACACTATAACATTTAGTCACAGTATAGCAAACAATACACAACTCTTATTTACCTTGTAGACTACAACAGTCCAAACCATAAGCTAGTCGTCAACCCTTAAGTTATGAACACTGTTGCTCTCCTACACTGGTACCTATTCACTTGACGGTGTTAACTGTCTTCTGTATTTCTCTGAATCCCCTGACCCAGGGCTGTTGCACGAAAGTAGAATAAAGAAATCCAGGATAAGTGAAAAGGCGCCACCTGACTTAGTGTGATCCGCTCATCGTGGCTTAATTGGTTGCACGTTGGCCGAGCCAGAATGAGAAGTCAATCCAGGTGCACATAGCTGGGATAAGTGCGCGGCCACGCCTTTCTTAAGTAGGTATCAACCACAGATTTACTGATGCAGAAATGGAGAAGACACGTACGGCATACTTTTCACCCGCTGAGCAGGAACTAATCATGGAAATTCATGAGGAGGTGAAGCATATCATTTTCAAAAAAGGAAATGCGGCAGCATAATTAAACAGAGAGAAAAAGCCTGGCAGACAATTGCAGACCGACTGAATGCGGAATGATTTCAAAGGTTTTTAGACTACTTACTAGGAAGTTGTACACTTTTAATTGCTATTAATATGCTTGTTATATATTGAAAACTGTTTTTGCTAAATGTTTTTGAAGTCTGTTTGCTGTGTTGAAGGCAAGTACAAGAATGTTCTTGTAAGAGCTGGTTAAAAGTGGTAACATTCCATTAAACTATAAGATAATATGCCTCACTTTCTCACACACACACACTTACATGACAAACAAAACCCTCGTTGCAGGCCTGAGTCGATGCAAATTGCTGCTGACTATAACATTCCCCCGGTCACTCCCCTTCATACTGCACAAGTCACTTTAACTGTAATTTTTCACTTTGTCACTTGTTCACCAGTGCACTTTAACTTTTGTAATATTTTAAATTTTTAACTAACTTTCTTCTCTTGTTTTATACTAACCCATAACCTTATTATACTAACCCATTGCATTAGCATTTCATTTTACTTTATTTTATTACTTGTGCAGTGCTGTCTTGTTGTCTATTGTTACACTGTCTACTGTCACGCACCAACCGCCAAGACAAATTCCTTGTATGTTTGACATTTTGGCAATAAATGTTTCCTGATTCCTGATTCCCTGATTCCTGATACAAGCAATAAACAAAAAGGCACGAGGAAGATAGTCATTACTCACAAATCCCATGCACGATTCAAAGGGGAAGATGAGCGGAAGCTGGACATCGACGGCAGACAAAGTAGTAGAAGAAACCACAGCAACAGTATACAGCAGCACGCACCGACGTGGGAAACAGTTTCAAACTCCAAATTCCCCGATCCTCTCTTTCAGTCACAAATGTCTCCTGAATAATAAAATGTATTATTATTTAGCCTACTTTGTCTTAAAGCCACGTATGCAAGCTTGCGTGAAGGACCGCACATTATTCCGTCAAGTTTGCTTTTTATAAATACCAATTATTGCGTAGAGAGCAGCGTACGCCTTCTATTGTGCGTACACAACGTTTATAAATGAGGCCCCTGGATTCGAACCCAGCTGGTGGCTGCTCTAAGCAGTGCACCACAGAGAATCACAAAAATATATATTCACCTTTTGTATAATTTATCCATTTCGTTGACGTAGATCAGGATGGAAGAAACCTTTTGGTGTTGTGGATCTGAAACAACTGACAACCTTGGGCGTGTCTTAGAACAAGACATGACATGTGCAACGCTACTTCTTCACGAGGCTGCAGACTTGCATCGACACATTTGGATTTAAAAAAAGATATTTTCTTACGGCCATAGCGTGACATACACCACAGACACGAACAAAACACTAAAATATATTAAAAGATCGACCAGACCAGGTTGCGAACCCATGGAGCAAAATACTAACGCGTCATACTGAGCGCTCTGTGCGCCATTGGGCAGTACCTTGTATTTGGTCTTAATATAAAATAATCCAAGGAGGTTAGCATGGAGGAAACCTTCTGGTGTAGGGGATCTGAAACAACTGGTTACCTTGGGCGTGCCTTGGAACACATCCGATGAAATATATCGATTCTTAATTGTGACCCAATTAAAGTTAACAAGCGGCGTCCCTATAAAAACGCCATGAGGTCCTACATACGATCTTTCCGAACAAGAGACGGATCCACAAAAAGTCAAGGAATTGAGGGAAATGGATTGTACACTTGCAAAAATTCTATTAGGAATCAAATATCACATCTCTTATAAAGTTTTCAAAGGAAATTTGTATTAAATAATAAGTGTTTTAATAGTCACAATAAATCAATCAGTGAAAAACAAAACGGTCGGTATCTCTAAAGAAAGCATGCTGGACAGCAGAAGTCCTGCTCCAAAGGTGGTTTCTCAATGCAAATCCAGTGGAACCACAGAGTGCATGCTGAGCACTGGATCTGAGGATTAGCAACGCATTAGATTAATACGGCATTCATTTATGTGATTACAAAACCCAGTCATCATGTCCATCTCCCCTTTGGCATGCATTGGCACATACTCTGCATAAATCGGTCATGCTTTCTAACACGTTAAACAAGTGTAATTACATGAACAATTAAGTGCATGTGACAAAACATTAACAGGAAAAAGAAAAAACTGAGTCACAGTCACCAGTCTACAAGCAATCTCTCTTAAGAGAGTTGTAGCGGCCTCGTCGGTAGATAAAATTGACCTGGCCACCAGTTAATAAAAGTTCTGCAAACTACACAATATTTTAAAATCAGTAACATGTAATAATCACCAAAGGGTCTCTCACACTCTTACCTTGCAGACAAGTGCCCGACAGGATGTCGAGTCTTGCCATCTCGGGTGGCTCACAGTTGAGCAACTCAATCTTGAAACATGAATATTTTTGTTTCTCATGAATGCTCTGAGAAATTATATATTATAACACACACACACACACACACACACACACACACACACACACACGGGATGTATAACATACCTTGTCACATCCTTGCATCTAGTCGAGTTGTCTGGAGTTTCACCTAACGGATCAAAGTAAACCGTCCGGTGTTCCTTTGGATAAATCACCTTCAAAATACATTAAGGTCACATTTAAATCATTACAAATTACCACACAAAAGTGTGGAATGTCTTCACATTCTTCTTGATGGAATTAACTATTTTCACCACAAGTGTCCAGTGCGTTTGTGGCCAACCGGTCCAGCTGAAAACACACACATTATGAATAAAATACTGCTTGTATCTTTAAGGATGTCTGAACAGATTGGAAAGATTACCTTTTTTAATCCCCTGAAACATCCTTGCCACATAGACGTCATCTGGAAGGAGTCTAGATAACGCACTTTTATCTTAGTTTCTTGCCTCTCCAATATGTTATGAAAGTATGCATTCAAAACCTTCAGTAATTATTGAAAGGTGTTAAATATTGTTAGTGAAAATAATAAAAGTAAACACTTTTACTGCCTGTACCTCACTCTCTATTTCCCTTCCCGGGGCCAAGTTCTGCAGGTCCGCGGCAAATATTTTATAAGGCCCCACTTTGCTCCAAAGAACACCTCGGCGTTTACCCGCCTAGATGTCAGCTATTACTGAAAGCAGGAGACAGAGCGGAGTATTTTATGATTAAATGCAGTGTCGTTCCAAAAGGTCACTGAAGTCTTTACATAGAATTGACATCCGTACTTATGTTCCTCTGGGGAGTGCAGGTCAAGGAGTTGTTGCAGGTCAAGGAGTTGTTGGCTTGTCTGCAAGAGGAGATTGGGGAACAAAACACTGCAACGGGCTGGACTGCAGAGGTGGAGGAGAAGTAGAAGCCGCTGCCATCCATTTGCCTGGAATACGATCTTCAGGTTCCACATATTTTTTGAGATAGTCTAGGTTAATTTTCACGATTTCCTTTTCTTTGTTGCTTATAAAAGGTCAGCACTTTTTCTATGAATGTTCGTTATGGTATATGGACCCATCATTTCGTTGGATCTTTTCATTGCTTTTCTCTTACGTTTTTCCACAATAATTTGTCCCCCACAACAAAGCCGTCATCATCCCCCTTTGCAAACTTTCTTTTGCGCACCCGTTCGTGGCCTTTTGCCAGATTTGCAGCAACTTTAGTATACACATCCTTCTGGTCTGTGATGTGGCTGAAAACTTCTTCATTCCTGGTGAAAGCACCAATATGGTCCTGATACCTTTTACATTGGAGCAGACAAATTTTTTAAAAAGTCCAAATTAGGCGTAGAATATATATAGTTACCAAGCAACTTAACTAAGAGATTTCATACCTGCCACTCGAGCGGTATTTCGGAGGGATACAGAGCTTCCCTCAGATACATTCCCATACGTTCTTAGGCCAAACACAGTGGACTTAACGTATTGGTCCCAGTCACCGGGGAGATCTTGGACCATTTTTTTCAAAACTCTGAAATAGAGGAAAACAATTATTAATGACAATAAAAAGTCAGTCTCCATAAAGATCAACAGTGGTTATTGGAATATATCTTAGATAAATATTGTTATATGCTTGAATCGTGCCAATGAGTTTTTCAACCAAGCCATTGATTTGTGTGTGGTATGGAGCACAGAGGCTTCGGTCAATGCCAAGGTTCTTGCACAACTCGGTATAAAATGCATAAGAGAACTTATTGTGAATACCATGATGCTTCTTCCATTAGTAGTGCGACCACGAATACGGTAATATTACTTGCCTTATATAATATTTATAGAAGAAATCCATTATACACATTTTTCTTTCTGATTTCTTCTGCTCCCTTGGTTTTCAGTGGGTATACCTCAAGCCACTTTGTGAAATAGTCCATCACACAGATGTATAAAAACCCATTCTTGGTGCGTTTTAGCTTACCGACCAAGTCTATCCCAACTGATTCAAATGGCTCAGTCACCTTAAAAAGCAAACCAGATCTTAATACAAGGATACTTCCATTCAACAGGTTATATTCAGGAAGTATTCACCTCTATGGGTTTGTATAACATTTTCTCCTTTATACAGTAGAGGTCCTCTTCTTTTGGCAGGCATCACACTGGCCAATCTAAAAAAATATGACAATTGAAAAACACAAATGTGTGTGTGAGGGTGTTTCAAATGTTTAAATATTAAAATAGCCCCAGAGATGAGGAGTGACACCCACCCATTTCTTGGTGTCGGCCTTCATGCCAGGCCAGTAGAATCGTTGAAGAATTACATCCATGGTCTTGTCGACCCCACAGTGAGCTCCAATGTCACTGTCATGAAACTCAATGAATATGGCAATGGCTTCTTGTGGTGTCAACACAACTTTGGCACGATGATGCTGCTAATCTCGTTTTCTGTGGCACTGATACAGTTCAGTCTATGAATTAGATTGCATAAACATTTGAAGTGACATTTAAATATTCAATATAATATTTAACTTAGTTTAACATTTTTCATTTAGTGGATGCTTTTATCCAAAGCGACTTACAATAAGTCCATTCAACCCAGGGGGTACGGACGCTGAAGAAGAATCAAGAAAGTACAATTCCTTCAAGAAAGCCAAACAACATAGTTTAACTTTAAGTAGTCGCTATCGTAAGATAGCGCATAGTAAGTTACTTACTTATCAGTTGGTAACAGTTGGAACATATTGCCCATCCTTGCTGAAATGTGCAGGAAAAGTGTTGCTCTCCTTGTAGTCCTTCAATTCCTTGACTTTTTGTGGGTCCATCTCATCACCAGAAAGATCGTATGTACGACTTTATGCCGTTTTTATAGGGACGCTGCTTGTTAACTTTAATTGTGCGACAATGGCTGCCCCATGTCGAAGTGTCCCTGAGCAAGACAACTAAAAGCACACAGAGCAATGTTACGTCTCCCTTAGTCTAGGTGTAAGGGAGCGCAACCCCCGCAAACATGAGCCCTGATGAACGCGGCGACCAGAGGTATGGGGTCGTGGTGTGAGTGACGACTACTGACACAGGCAAACGGTGTAAACAAAATAGGAGGTTTATTCTCTCCTTAAAAGGAAATAACAAAAAAATGTTCAGGGGAAAAGGGGCGAGACCAAAGCAAAGAAACAAGCAAAAAAGGGTGAACACTTCCCTAACTGACCTAATTTCCCCCCCCCCCCTTTACTCTACCTCGGGCACGGATGAGGCCCGCTAACCAAAAGTACAGGGAGTGGTCCGCCCAGGTCTTGCCTAGTGTATCTAGACAGGCAGTCAGCTACGGGTGGTGTATACCCATGGGTCTCTTCCCTAACAATATCTCCTTTTCCCCCCCCGCAACACAGGAAGAAAAATGTTTAACTCAAATAACCAACAGTATACAAAACAAATGTAACATACACACTAACCCAAAGAGCCCACGCTCTGGGACTACCTTTTAACTAACAATCTCTCTCTCTCTCTCTCTCTCTCGGTGCATGCTGGGAGTGAGTGTGTGTGAGCGTGTGTGAGCGTCTTTGAGCGGTTTTCTCTATTTGTTTTTTTTCCCTTAGTTATATATATTAATTTAATGTGGTTTAGTGGTTGTTTTTCACTTTAGTTGTGGGGTTAGTCGTGGGTTTTTTTTTCTTTGGGTTTCTTTTCTCCTGCCGGTGTCTCGCCGGTCGGCGTCTCTAGACGCCATGGTAAATGGGGACACGTTCTCCCAGCTCACGAGGAAGCACGGCATTAAGATCGCCGCGGGCTTCCCGTGCAGCGTGGAGGACATCGGGTTGGCTGTGGGGGAAGTGGTCGGGCACGGCAGCGTTAAGTCGGCCGCTCGGATGAACGGGGCCGTGGTCATTTTCCTGGACCAGGTGGAGAAGGTGAACCGAGTCGTCGAGGCGGGCCTCACGGTGAATGAAATGTTTGTGCAGGTGTTGCCACTGACGCAACCGGCCACGAAGGTGGTTCTATCGAACGTCCCTCCGTTCATCACCGACGAATTTCTCAGCAGAGAACTCTCCAGACACGGAAAGGTGGTCTCACCGATCAAAAAGATCTTGTCTGGATGCAGGTCTCAGTTACTGAAGCACGTAGTGTCTCACCGCAGACACCTCTATATGATACTTAACAACCGGAATGTGGAGCTCAACCTCCGCTTCCATGTTAAGATAGATGATTACGAGTACGTGATTTTTGCATCATCGTCGGCGATGAAATGTTTCGGTTGCGGCGAGGAGGGGCACACCGTGGGTGCCTGCCCGAGGCGCGGGGACCCGACTCCACCTGGCGGGGCTGCGGCGGGGGATCCTCCGGCCGCGGCTGCGGCGGGGGAGCCTCCGGCCGCGGTTTTGGCGGGGGGGTCTCCGGCCGCGGCTGCGGCGGGGGGGTCTCCGGCCGCGGCTGCGGCGGGGGAGCCGGCTCTTGCGGGGGGGTCTCCGGCCGCTGCTGCGGCGGGGGAGCCTCCGGCCGCGGCGCTTGCGGGGGAGTCTCCAGCCCGGAGGTGGCTGCGGCGTCCGTGAGGCCGTTTCCGGTTCCGCGGGCCGCGGGCCGTTGCGCTGCTGTGCCTGACCCACACGGGGTGAGTATGGAAGATGTGCACAGTGTAAATGAGGGTGTTTTGGTGGGTGAGAGAGGAGCTTTGGGTGAGGTGGCACAGGGTGAGGATGGAGGGGAAGGAAAGGAAAAGGGTGAGGGGGGGGTTAGCGTGGAACAGGAGTCAGATGCCATAGAGGCACAGTTGGGGGGAGGACTGAATGGGGGGGTGGAACAGGCAGAGGAGGTTAAGATGGTGGAGGAGGAAGCAGGAGAGCAAAAAGCTGCAACAAAAAGAAAAAAAAAGAGGCAAGATACAGGCAGCGAGGCAAAAGCCAGCAAGGTGGGGGAGGAAGAGGAGGCCATGGGGGGTCAGGGGCCATCTGACGGCAGTGAGAGTGAGGGCTGTGTGTCGGACAGCAGCGACATCCACAGCGCCTGTCTGACACACAGCCAGCGGGAAAAGCTCTACTCCGCAGAGCAAATCAAAATGTTTTTACAAAAAGTCAAAAATAGGAGAAATCTAAAAATCGAGGAGTTTTTCCCAGACCTGGTGTGTTTTTATAACTCAGCCAGACTCCGCATGAGCCAGCGAGAGGAGTCTGGCTTCACAGATCAAGAGGGTTTTAGACTAAAAAAAATTGTGCTAAAAGCAAAACGAGCAATCGATGATCACGAGAAAAGCCCCAATGTGTGTTTTAATTGATTTATTGGTTTTATTTTTATTTATTTTTATCATGGATACTTTAAAAGTGGGAAGCCTGAATGTGAACGGAGCCAGAGATGCCAAGAAGAGGGCATCTATTTATGAATTTAAAAAAATAAAACGTCTTGATGTTCTCTTCGTGCAAGAGACGCACAGCGACAGCACCAACGAGGCCGACTGGAGGAGGGAGTGGGAAGGGGAAGTCCTGCTAAGCCACAACACCAACCTCAGTGGAGGAGTGGGCTTCCTCTTCTCCAGGTCTTTTAAGCCAATCTCCCTGGAGGTCAAACACATCATCGAGGGGAGGTTGTTTTTAGTCAAGGCACGGTTCGACCTTTTTACGTTTGTTTTTATCAATGTGTATGCTCCAACAATCGGTACAGAGAGGAAGCTTTTTTTAACAAAAGTTAATGATCTTTTAGATGGCTGTGCCCCGGAGGATTTTTTATTCTTGGGGGGGGATTTTAACTGCACAGAAGATGCGGCCATAGACCGCAACCACGCAGAGCCACATCCAGCTTCCCAGCACGCTCTGAGGCAGCTGGTCCGGTCTCATGGCCTGGTGGATGTGTGGAGAAGGATGCATGCAGACTGCCGACAGTACACGTGGTCCCACCTCAGAGAAGGTAGAATCTCCTCAGCCAGGCTTGATCGGTTTTATGTTTTTAAGCACCATTTTAATATTTTCAAAATGTGTACCATTGTACCGGCTGTTTTTTCAGATCATTCCCTGCTAGTGTGTAATGTTTTTATTAGGAACATTTTGCCAAAAAGCGCGTACTGGCATTTTAACTCCGGTTTAACATTTGATAGGAATTTTAGAGCGGCCCTTTCATATTTTTGGAGTGTTTTTAGGCTGAGGAAGAGTGATTTTAGTAGTCTTAGGCAGTGGTGGGACCGCGGTAAGATCGAGATTAGGCTTCTTTGTCAGCAGCACACTCTCAACGTGACCAGAGACATCACCAGATCTATGAAGGACCTGGAGACTGATATAGTGGAACTAGAGCGTTTAAACGAGTCCACAGGAGAGCGAGGACATTTTGAAATCCTCAAGATCAAAAAAATGGCTCTGGCCGACCTGTTAGACGTTAAAGCTCAGGGTGCACTGGTCAGGTCCCGATTCCAGACCATCACGGAGATGGACACTCCCTCTAGTTTTTTCTTCGGCCTGGAGAGGAAGAGTGGGCAGGGGAGGGTGATCCACGCGCTGTTGGCAGACACAGGGTTGCCGGTGGTGGAACCATGCCAGATTAGGAGGCGAGCGGTCAGCTTTTACTCCTCCCTCTACACCAGTGAGTACAGGGAGGAGGAAGCACTGACGGAGGAGTTCGTGAGCGGGCTACCTCAAGTCTCTGAGGAGACCAACAAAGCGCTCAACAGGCCCATAACGGTGCAGGAGCTGAAGGCCGCCTTGCAGGGCATGCAGGGACGGCGTGCTCCTGGCATCGACGGCCTCCCCGCAGAATTTTTTAAGGCATTCTGGGACATATTTGCACCTGATGTCCTGGAGGTTTTTAACGAGAGTCTGGCCTCTGGTTCCATGCCGATGTCCTGCCGCAGAGCGGTCATAACGCTACTGCCGAAGAAGGGTAACCTGCAGGACATCGGCAACTGGCGCCCTGTGTCTCTACTGTGCGTGGATTACAAGCTTCTGTCCAGGGTCTTTGCCTCCAGGCTGAGGGAAGCTATGGAGCAGGTCATCCATCGGGACCAGACCTACTGTGTGCCCGGCAGGTCCATGGTAGACAATGTCTACCTCATTCGTGATGTTTTGGAGGTCGCCAGCTCGTTAGGCATTAATACTGGTCTGATTTCCCTAGACCAGGAAAAGGCTTTTGACCGCGTTGAGCACAGCTTCCTCTGGAAGGTCATGGGGAGGTTTGGGTTCAGCGCTGGTTTCATAGCTAAGATCAAAGTGTTGTACAGCGAGGTTGAGAGTGTGCTGAAGATAAACGGCAGTCTGTGTGCTCCTTTTAGAGTGTATAGAGGGGTCCGGCAGGGTTGTGCTCTGTCCGGGATGCTCTATGCACTCTCCCTGGAACCCCTTCTCGGCAAAATACGCTCTAGCCTGGAGGGCCTGGTTTTACCTGGTTTTAGTAGAAGAATGATTTTATCGGCGTATGCCGACGATGTTGTTGTTTTTATTAAAGACCAGAGGGATGCAGACCTTTTAAATAACATCGTGGAAAGTTTTAGTAAGGCATCGGCAGCGAGGGTGAACTGGAAAAAAAGTGAAGCCCTCGCTGTCGGTGAATGGCGTGGCGGCCTCCCGGTTCTTCCCCAAAGCCTAGTGTGGAGGAAAGATGGTTTTAAATATCTGGGGATTTATCTAGGACAAGAGAGCATCGTCCAGAAGAACTGGGAGGGCGTCACAGAGAAGATAGAGGGGAAACTTTCCAAATGGAAATGGCTGCTCCCTCAAATGTCTTTTAAAGGTAGAGTTTTGGTTTTAAACAACCTGATTGCATCCCAGCTGTGGCACCGTCTTACCTGCCTAGACCCTCCCTCAGGCTTCCTTGCCAACTTACAGAAGAAAATGGTGGATTTCTTTTGGGGGGGTCTACACTGGGTGCCACAAGGGGTGCTGTTTTTACCCAGAGAGGAGGGGGGACAGGGCCTCGTCCACCTGGCCAGCCGGACGACCACTTTTAGACTCCAGTTTTTACAGAAATATCTCACAGGTCCGGAGTTTTTAGTATGGAGGGACGTGGCCAGCTGCATTTTTAGACGTGCAAACAACCTGGGGCTGGATACTGCTCTGTTTTTAATTGATCCTAAATTTTTAAAGTTAAATGGGCTACCTCCGTTTTATCAGGGTGTTTTTAAGTCTTGGGCCCTTTTTAATCATAAAAGGTGCCCACAGTCTTTCTCTCTGTACTGGTTGTTGAGAGAACCTTTGATCTACAGAGCAAGGCTGGACATCAGCAGCAGTGGTACCCCAGGCCTGATGGGGGCGCTGCTGAAAGCACGAGTCCTGTGCCTGCAGCAGCTGGTGGACGCAGTGGGGGCGACGCTGAGCGACGCCCCGGCCCTGGGCTCTCTGCTGGGGCTGCACTCCGTCTGGATGGCGATGAGGCTCCTGGAGCTGTGGAACCAGAGGCTGACTGAGGAGGAAAGGAGCCACCTCACAGACTACAGCCAGAAAGATGTGGAGCCGGACCCTGCAGACCCCTTCCCCGAGATCTGCCTGAGCCCAGGACTAGGGGAACTCACCGGCCCCCTGCTCGCCACAACACGCCCCGAAGCGCTGACATTGCACGAAGCAGACAAGAAGACTCTGTATTTTAACTGCGTGAAGAGCATAAACCGGTCCGGACTGTGCGACAGGCTCCCCACTGTGTGGTCCAACAGACGGGGACAAAATGGACCGGGCCCACAGTGGAGGATTTTATACAAACCTCCCCTCAAGAAACGGACTGCCGACCTCCAGTGGAGAATTTTACACGGTGCTGTCGCCTCCAACGCTTTTATTTCTGTTATTAATCCCACTGTTCTGAGCAAATGCCCCTTCTGTGACCTCCGAGAGACTATTTATCATGTTTTTACAGAGTGCAAGAGACTTTTTTGGTTTTTAGTCTTTTTAATGTGGTTTTTACTGAAAAGATTTTTATCATGGGAGCTGCCTACAAAAAAGCAGAAAAAGAAAAATGGCAGCTCCTCAACTATCTTTCAGGGGAAGCCAAAATGGCCATTTATCTAAGCAGGAAGGCCAGAGTGAAGGACGGAGAGGGGCAGGAGGCCAGAGCAGTGTGGCTGGTGAACATCAGGGCCAGGCTCTGGCTAGAGTTCCGCTTTTTTTTTTTCCCGGGGACGTAGACACTTTTAAACAACGCTGGTGTTTTAAAAATGTTGTGTGCTCAGTGGAAAATAATGAATTGGTGTTTGCTCCCGTTTTTATGGCATGAAATATAATTTTGCTTCTGTTTGTTTTGTTTTGTTGTTGCTTTGTCTTGTTTTTTTTAACAAAGGAAGGAAATCTGTGACCTTTTTTTAACACATTGACAAAGTTGTTGAAATATGTAAAATAAATTGTTTTTCTAAAAAATCAAAAAATCTCTCTCTCTCTCTATGGCGGTTGGGTGCGTGGTGAGCTGGTGAGTTTGGTGGAGAGTTTGGTGACTTTTCTAGGACTGTCTTTCTACTGTTCCTCTTATTTCACAGGGTGAGTGAGTAACGGTAGTCTGTAGTGGTTCTGGGGTTTTGGCGGTGATTAGGGGACGGAGGACCGTGCCTCGTGTCGGGAATGGCGTCCTCCGAGACGCCGTCTCTGAGGCATGGGGTTCGGGTCCAGCCCGACCCCGGCGTCCCGGTAGAAGCTGTCTTGCTGGCCATCGGGGAGTGCGTGGGGCACGCTAACCTGTCCCACGCCTCCCGCATGAACCGGGGGTTGCTGGTGTTCCTGAAGGAGGAGCGGCTGGTGGCGGAGCTAGTGGCAAGCGGCGTAACCGTAGACGGGGTGTACCTGCAGGTGTCACCGCTCGCGGTGCCCTCTACGCGGGTTACCTTGTCAGGTGTCCCCCCCTTCATACCCAACCAGGTGCTGGAGCGCGAGCTACTGCGCTTCGGAAAACTTGCGAGTGGTTTCCGGTCCGTGGGACTGGGCTGCAAGAGCGATAAACTTAAACATGTCCAATCCTTCAGGAGACAAGTGTCCATGTTCCTCACATGTCCTTCACAGACGCTAGAGGTGTCCTTCAGAGTGAAGCACGGGGGAAAGGGAGATAGAAAATACAAGAGCAGAGGAGCTGAACGTTGAAGTGGAAAGGACAGGGGAGGAGGAGAGAGGTGTGGCAGAGGGAATAAGCACAAAGTGCAGAGAGGAAGGCAGAGGAGCAGAAGAGGATGAGAATCGAGAGGCCAAAACAACGAGTGAAGATGACAGGACAGGAGTGGAGATGAGACTTGGAGCTGAGGACAAGACCAGTGAGGAGGGAAAGGAAGAGTCTCAGAAAACAAACAATAGGTGGGAGCAGAGAGAAGGAAAAAAGGATGATGGGAAAAAGGCTGAGGAAAAGAACTGTGTGGGGGAAGAGGGGGCAGAGACTGAAGGTGTTGCACACTGTAACAGAGCAGGTGAAGTAGGCAGCAGCGCTGACCCCCCAGGTGGAATGGGTGGAGGGGCACCGCCCGAGAAAGAGGAGGAGGCGATGGACTGCGACAGTGAATCAGATAACCTCTCTGACTCGGGCTCCATGTCTGCAGATGGAGACGTGTACTCTTTGGAAGAGATAAACAGCTTCCTGGATGACACGTTTGGGAAGTCCATCAAGGTTTTAGATTATTTCCCAGACGGTGCTAAATTCATCAGAACTGCTGTGCTTTTGCAGAAAGTTTATGATAATAACTCTCTGGATAAGAAAAAGCGCTTCAGACTGAAGAAGCATGTAACTATTCTCAGGAAGATAATGGAGAGAGACGGAGTGAAGGGTTCCAAGAGGCTGAGGACCAGTGATTGATTTTGGGATGAATGTGCTGCACTCCTTTTTTGTGTTACAGTTTCCTGTTTTTGTCTGCGTCACTGCTTCTTTTCTCTTTCTAATGCACAAGGTGATTTTGGGCTCTTTAAACATAAATGGTGGGAGGGACCGCCAGAAGAGAGCGGTCACTGCAGAAATAATCAAACAAAAGAGGTTAGACATTGTCTTTCTGCAGGAGACCCACAGCGACCCTCACAACGAGGTGGACTGGGGTCTGTGGTGGGGGGGGCAGTATGTCCTGTCTCATGGGACCAACCTGTCTGCAGGTGTGGCCGTCCTCTTCTCACCTGGGCTGGACGTTAGCATCCTCTCCTCTACAGAAGTGGAGGCGGGCAGGGCACTAGTGGTCAAAGCATCCATAGCTGGCATCATTTTTGTGTTCATTAACATATATGCCCCGAATCAAGGCCCTCTTAGAACAGACCCCCTCCTCAAATTAAGGGATGCCCTGCTGCACTACGACCAAGACGAGTGTATAGTGATGGGGGGAGACTGGAACTGTACTGTTAACTTTTTTTTAGACAGGACAGGGGAGGAGCCTCACCATCAGTCATCTGCCACTCTGTCCCGGGTGATTGCTGAGGCAGGTGTGGAGGATGCATGGAGGGTCAAACATCCTCGGGCGAGGCAGTACACGTGGGTGAAAATGTTGGAGGGGAACATCAGAGCAGCCAGGCTGGACAGGGTTTACGTGTCCTCCAGTTATGGTAATCGCCTATTAAACTGCCACATTCTCCCAGTGGGTTTCACAGACCATCACCTGGTCACCCTAGACTTCCATATCTCACCAACCAAAAAATCCAACTCCTACTGGCACTTTAATGTGAAGCTGTTGCAGGACAGGGACTTCTGTGAGAAATTTAAGATTTTCTGGGGGATCTGGGGGAAGAGGAAGAGCGAATTTCAGTCACTTAGTCTGTGGTGGGATGTGGGAAAGGCCCACATTCGAGTCTTTGTGCAGCAGTACACTAGCGGCTCCTCCTACAAAGTCAAGAAAGTCACTGAGTGTTTAGAGAAGGAGATCAGGGACATGGAGCACAGCTTTTTCCCCCACACTAGCACAGATGCCCACAAGCTTCAGCAGAAAAAAGACAGACTGGGGTCCTTCCTAAAGGAACAGGCTAAAGGTGCTCTAGTCAGATCAAGGTTTATAAGTGTGAGGGACATGGATGCTCCTACATCCTTTTTCTTTAACCTGGAGCGGTCTGTCTCTCGGGCCAAACAAATGGTGTGTCTCCGCCTCCCTGACGGCAAGATGACAGCTGATCCGACTGAGATGAGGCAGCACGCCGTCGCCTTCTACAGCGCCCTCTACAGGAAAGAGGCCGACCACTGCGAGAGTGCTGCAGAACTGCTTCAAGGTCTCCCACAGTTGGGCCCAGAAGACAAGGCCTTCCTAGATGCTGACATCTCCCTGGCGGAGCTGACTGTTGCGGCGGGTCAGATGGCTGCTGGTAAGGCCCCTGGACTCGACGGACTGCCTGCAGACTTTTATAAACACTTCTGGGACTGTTTGGGAGCCGACCTGTGGCAGGTGCTGCAGGAGAGCTCGCAGACAGGCCTGCTACCAACATCGTGCCGAAACGCAGTACTCTCCCTGCTACCTAAGAAGGGAGATCTGTCCTTGTTAAAGAACTGGAGACCGGTGGCGTTGTTGTGCACAGACTACAAACTTTTCTCTAAGGTGCTCGCCAACCGGCTTAAAAAATGTCTCGCCTGTATTATTCACAGAGACCAGTCCTACTGCGTGCCAGACAGATCCATAATGGACAATATATTTCTTATGAGGGACCTGTTGGACATTGGTAAACTGTGTAATATTGATTTTGGTGTCATTGCCCTAGATCAGGAGAAGGCCTTTGACAGGGTGGACCATGATTTTCTTTTTTCCACTTTAAGAGCTTTTGGTTTTGGTGAAGGGTTTATGTCACTGTTGGGTGCGATGTACAAAAAAGCCACTTGTCTGGTGAAGGCGGGGGGCGCGCTGAGCGGTCCAGTTCAGGTCGAGAGAGGCATCAGACAGGGATGTCCCATCTCTGGGCAGCTGTACTCCATAGCCATTGAACCACTCCTCAACACTTTAAGATCCCGTCTGTCTGGAGTCGTGTTGCCTGGACTGCCTCAGCGCCCCCCCCTGATGGTGTCAGCATATGCTGATGACCTAAACGTGTTTGTGAAGGATCAGAGGGATGTCCTGCTCCTAAGCAGCTGTATTAACACTTACGAGAGGGCTTCTTCAGCCAAAGTGAACTGGGGGAAGAGTGAGGCCTTGCAGGTTGGTCAATGGGCCAATGGAGAAGCACCAAAACTACCGGGCAACCTCAGATGGGGTAGGCAGGGGTTAAAGGTTTTGGGTGTTTTTCTAGGAACTGAGGAGTTTCAGAAACAGAACTGGGAAGGGGCTTTGGACAGAGTGCGCGCTAGACTGTCGAGGTGGAGGTGGCTGCTGCCTCGGCTGTCCTACAGGGGGAGGGTCCTTGTTGTCAACAACCTGGTCGCCTCGGCCCTTTGGCACGGGCTGGCGGCTCTAACTCCACCCCGGGACCTGATTGCTGAGATCCAGAGGACCGTTGTGGACTTCTTCTGGTCAGGCCTTCACTGGTTGAAAGCTGCTGTGCTGTATTTACCGATCCAGGAGGGGGGTCAAGGCCTGGTGGACATCGCCTCACGGGTGACAGCTTTTAGACTACTGACCGCCCAGAGACTGCTCTACAGTTCCGGCCTGCCATGGACTGATGCTGCATGTGTACTACTAAGGAGGGCTGGACGCATGGGGTATGATAAGCATCTTTTCCTGCTTGAGCCCCAGCTAGTAGATATAACTGGTCTGACAGTGTTCTACGAGTCCGTCCTCCAGGCGTGGCAGGTTCTCACTCACAAGCGGAGTGGTGAGACAACACCAGGGATGTGGCTTTTTGAGGAGCCGCTGCTTGGGGGCAAGCTCATCACATCCCAAGCCCTGACATCCGTCAGCTTAAGAACCCGACTGAGAGAGGCCGGCTGTGTGAAACTGGGTCACTTGGTGAAGATCTCCATCCCTCACCTGGCAGAGCTGACCCACATCCGTTCCAACAGGCTCCTGCTCAGGCTGGTGGAGGAGGTCTGTGCTTCCCTGCCGGAAGGTTTCAGGTCATTTGTAAAAGACCGATCACTCTCTGACCAATGGGACGGTGGGTGTGAGTACGCCTTCCCCCCCCTTGATGTCTCTGCGGCTGCAGGACAGTGGACAGCAGGTGAGGATACCCTGCTGTCCCTGAAGACACCACAACTGGGTGACTTTGAGTCTCTGGGGAGAAAGGCAGTATACCAGGTCTCCGTGAAGGTCTCAAACTTGCGCTCTCTAACGGGGGTGAAGGTGTCAAGGTGGGTCGACTTTTTTGGCAGGAAGTGCTCCCCGGGGGGCTGCTGGCGGTCTCTGTACAAGCCTCCTGTGGACAAACGGACAGGGGACCTCCAGTGGAGGGTTGTGCATGGAGCCATAGCTACCAACAAATATCTGGTACACCTGGACCCGGGAGGGGGGGACAAGTGTCCTTTCTGTCCTCTGCCAGAAACCGTCTACCACCTGTTTGCTGAGTGCTCCAGACTGAAGGGACTATTCAAACGTTTACAGGCATGGTTTCGGGGCTTAGGGGAACAATTCTCTCTGCCTCTATTAATTTACGGACCAAAATATTCTGCTCGCAAGAAGAACGTTCACACTCTGCTAAACTTCCTTTCAGGAATGTCCAAACTGGCCATTTGGAAAACGAGACAGAACCGTGTGCGTGGTGGAGGGTCGGAGGACGCAAATCTGATGCTGACAGGGCTGCTGGCCGCTCGGCTCAGGGTGGAGTTTGGCTACTACAAACTGACCAACAACACCGAACTCTTTGTTACCATTTGGGGTCTGGAGAACCTCCTGTGTTCAGTCAGCGAGAACGCTCTGGTCATCCATCTGTGATTTATGTTGTTCTCTTCACATGATTTAGGCTTGTTGTAGATCCTCATTGACCGTTTATATGTAACCGTTTAATTTTAACCGAAATGATGTAATAAAAGACCCTTTGAAATCAAAATCAAATCTCTCTCTCTCTCTCTCTCTCTCTCTCTCTCTCTCTCTCTCTCTCTCTCTCTCTCTCTCTCTCTCTCTCTCTCTCTCTCTCTCTCTCTCTCTCTCTCTCTCTCTCTCTCTCTCTCTCTCTCTCTCTCTCTCTCTCTCTATGGCGGTTGGGTGCGTGGTGAGCTGGTGAGTTTGGTGGAGAGTTTGGTGACTTTTCTAGGACTGTCTTTCTACTGTTCCTCTTATTTCACAGGGTGAGTGAGTAACGGTAGTCTGTAGTGGTTCTGGGGTTTTGGTGGTGATTAGGGGACGGAGGACCGTGCCTCGTGTCGGGAATGGCGTCCTCCGAGACGCCGTCTCTGAGGCATGGGGTTCGGGTCCAGCCCGACCCCGGCGTCCCGGTAGAAGCTGTCTTGCTGGCCATCGGGGAGTGCGTGGGGCACGCTAACCTGTCCCACGCCTCCCGCATGAACCGGGGGTTGCTGGTGTTCCTGAAGGAGGAGCGGCTGGTGGCGGAGCTAGTGGCAAGCGGCGTAACCGTAGACGGGGTGTACCTGCAGGTGTCACCGCTCGCGGTGCCCTCTACGCGGGTTACCTTGTCAGGTGTCCCCCCCTTCATACCCAACCAGGTGCTGGAGCGCGAGCTACTGCGCTTCGGAAAACTTGCGAGTGGTTTCCGGTCCGTGGGACTGGGCTGCAAGAGCGATAAACTTAAACATGTCCAATCCTTCAGGAGACAAGTGTCCATGTTCCTCACATGTCCTTCACAGACGCTAGAGGTGTCCTTCAGAGTGAAGCACGGCGAGGGTCACTATATGATCTACGCAAATACGGGTAGCATTAAGTGTTTTCTGTGCGGGGGAATGGGGCACAAGCGTGACGCTTGTCCTCACAAGCCCGCCGAAGAGCGCGCAGAATCGGAGCCCGCACCGGCAGAAGGGCTCGGTGACGCCGGGGCGCCGATGGATGACGAGCCAGCGGGAGGCGATGCGCCGCCGGCTGAGACAGGAGTGGAGGTGAGTCACGGCAGACAGGTGGGCTCACATGAGAGGGATCAGAGCCCAACTACCGGTATTGATACAGCAGAAAGGAGGGGGGTGGAGGAGAAGGAAGGAGCAGAGGAAACAGGAGCGGAAGACAGGACGGAAGTTAGGGAGGGAGTGAAAAACGGGGAAAGGGAGATAGAAAATACAAGAGCAGAGGAGCTGAACGTTGAAGTGGAAAGGACAGGGGAGGAGGAGAGAGGTGTGGCAGAGGGAATAAGCACAAAGTGCAGAGAGGAAGGCAGAGGAGCAGAAGAGGATGAGAATCGAGAGGCCAAAACAACGAGTGAAGATGACAGGACAGGAGTGGAGATGAGACTTGGAGCTGAGGACAAGACCAGTGAGGAGGGAAAGGAAGAGTCTCAGAAAACAAACAATAGGTGGGAGCAGAGAGAAGGAAAAAAGGATGATGGGAAAAAGGCTGAGGAAAAGAACTGTGTGGGGGAAGAGGGGGCAGAGACTGAAGGTGTTGCACACTGTAACAGAGCAGGTGAAGTAGGCAGCAGCGCTGACCCCCCAGGTGGAATGGGTGGAGGGGCACCGCCCGAGAAAGAGGAGGAGGCGATGGACTGCGACAGTGAATCAGATAACCTCTCTGACTCGGGCTCCATGTCTGCAGATGGAGACGTGTACTCTTTGGAAGAGATAAACAGCTTCCTGGATGACACGTTTGGGAAGTCCATCAAGGTTTTAGATTATTTCCCAGACGGTGCTAAATTCATCAGAACTGCTGTGCTTTTGCAGAAAGTTTATGATGATAACTCTTTGGATAAGAAAAAGCGCTTCAGACTGAAGAAGCATGTAACTATTCTCAGGAAGATAATGGAGAGAGACGGAGTGAAGGGTTCCAAGAGGCTGAGGACCAGTGATTGATTTTGGGATGAATGTGCTGCACTCCTTTTTTGTGTTACAGTTTCCTGTTTTTGTCTGCGTCACTGCTTCTTTTCTCTTTCTAATGCACAAGGTGATTTTGGGCTCTTTAAACATAAATGGTGGGAGGGACCGCCAGAAGAGAGCGGTCACTGCAGAAATAATCAAACAAAAGAGGTTAGACATTGTCTTTCTGCAGGAGACCCACAGCGACCCTCACAACGAGGTGGACTGGGGTCTGTGGTGGGGGGGGCAGTATGTCCTGTCTCATGGGACCAACCTGTCTGCAGGTGTGGCCGTCCTCTTCTCACCTGGGCTGGACGTTAGCATCCTCTCCTCTACAGAAGTGGAGGCGGGCAGGGCACTAGTGGTCAAAGCATCCATAGCTGGCATCATTTTTGTGTTCATTAACATATATGCCCCGAATCAAGGCCCTCTTAGAACAGACCTCTTCCTCAAATTAAGGGATGCCCTGCTGCACTACGACCAAGACGAGTGTATAATGATGGGGGGAGACTGGAACTGTACGGTTAACTTTTTTTTAGACAGGACAGGGGAGGAGCCTCACCATCAGTCATCTGCCACTCTGTCCCGGGTGATTGCTGAGGCAGGTGTGGAGGATGCATGGAGGGTCAAACATCCTCGGGCGAGGCAGTACACGTGGGTGAAAATGTTGGAGGGGAACATCAGAGCAGCCAGGCTGGACAGGGTTTACGTGTCCTCCAGTTATGGTAATCGCCTATTAAACTGCCACATTCTCCCAGTGGGTTTCACAGACCATCACCTGGTCACCCTAGACTTCCATATCTCACAAACCAAAAAATCCAACTCCTACTGGCACTTTAATGTGAAGCTGTTGCAGGACAGGGACTTCTGTGAGAAATTTAAGATTTTCTGGGGGATCTGGGGGAAGAGGAAGAGCGAATTTCAGTCACTTAGTCTGTGGTGGGATGTGGGAAAGGCCCACATTCGAGTCTTTGTGCAGCAGTACACTAGCGGCTCCACCTACAAAGTCAAGAAAGTCACTGAGTGTTTAGAGAAGGAGATCAGGGACATGGAGCACAGCTTTTCCCCCCACACTAGCACAGATGCCCACAAGCTTCAGCAGAAAAAAGACAGACTGGGGTCCTTCCTAAAGGAACAGGCTAAAGGTGCTCTAGTCAGATCAAGGTTTATAAGTGTGAGGGACATGGATGCTCCTACATCCTTTTTCTTTAACCTGGAGCGGTCTGTCTCTCGGGCCAAACAAATGGTGTGTCTCCGCCTCCCTGACGGCAAGATGACAGCTGATCCGACTGAGATGAGGCAGCACGCCGTCGCCTTCTACAGCGCCCTCTACAGGAAAGAGGCCGACCACTGCGAGAGTGCTGCAGAACTGCTTCAAGGTCTCCCACAGTTGGGCCCAGAAGACAAGGCCTTCCTAGATGCTGACATCTCCCTGGCGGAGCTGACTGTTGCGGCGGGTCAGATGGCTGCTGGTAAGGCCCCTGGACTCGACGGACTGCCTGCAGACTTTTATAAACACTTCTGGGACTGTTTGGGAGCCGACCTGTGGCAGGTGCTGCAGGAGAGCTCGCAGACAGGCCTGCTACCAACATCGTGCCGAAACGCAGTACTCTCCCTGCTACCTAAGAAGGGAGATCTGTCCTTGTTAAAGAACTGGAGACCGGTGGCGTTGTTGTGCACAGACTACAAACTTTTCTCTAAGGTGCTCGCCAACCGGCTTAAAAAATGTCTCGCCTGTATTATTCACAGAGACCAGTCCTACTGCGTGCCAGACAGATCCATAATGGACAATATATTTCTTATGAGGGACCTGTTGGACATTGGTAAACTGTGTAATATTGATTTTGGTGTCATTGCCCTAGATCAGGAGAAGGCCTTTGACAGGGTGGACCATGATTTTCTTTTTTCCACTTTAAGAGCTTTTGGTTTTGGTGAAGGGTTTATGTCACTGTTGGGTGCGATGTACAAAAAAGCCACTTGTCTGGTGAAGGCGGGGGGCGCGCTGAGCGGTCCAGTTCAGGTCGAGAGAGGCATCAGACAGGGATGTCCCATCTCTGGGCAGCTGTACTCCATAGCCATTGAACCACTCCTCAACACTTTAAGATCCCGTCTGTCTGGAGTCGTGTTGCCTGGACTGCCTCAGCGCCCCCCCCTGATGGTGTCAGCATATGCTGATGACGTAAACGTGTTTGTGAAGGATCAGAGGGATGTCCTGCTCCTAAGCAGCTGTATTAACACTTACGAGAGGGCTTCTTCAGCCAAAGTGAACTGGGGGAAGAGTGAGGCCTTGCAGGTTGGTCAATGGGCCAATGGAGAAGCACCAAAACTACCGGGCAACCTCAGATGGGGTAGGCAGGGGTTAAAGGTTTTGGGTGTTTTTCTAGGAACTGAGGAGTTTCAGAAACAGAACTGGGAAGGGGCTTTGGACAGAGTGCGCGCTAGACTGTCGAGGTGGAGGTGGCTGCTGCCTCGGCTGTCCTACAGGGGGAGGGTCCTTGTTGTCAACAACCTGGTCGCCTCGGCCCTTTGGCACAGGCTGGCGGCTCTAACTCCACCCCGGGACCTGATTGCTGAGATCCAGAGGACCGTTGTGGACTTCTTCTGGTCAGGCCTTCACTGGTTGAAAGCTGCTGTGCTGTATTTACCGATCCAGGAGGGGGGTCAAGGCCTGGTGGACATCGCCTCACGGGTGACAGCTTTTAGACTACTGACCGCCCAGAGACTGCTCTACAGTTCCGGCCTGCCATGGACTGATGCTGCATGTGTACTACTAAGGAGGGCTGGACGCATGGGGTATGATAAGCATCTTTTCCTGCTTGAGCCCCAGCTAGTAGATATAACTGGTCTGACAGTGTTCTACGAGTCCGTCCTCCAGGCGTGGCAGGTTCTCACTCACAAGCGGAGTGGTGAGACAACACCAGGGATGTGGCTTTTTGAGGAGCCGCTGCTTGGGGGCAAGCTCATCACATCCCAAGCCCTGACATCCGTCAGCTTAAGAACCCGACTGAGAGAGGCCGGCTGTGTGAAACTGGGTCACTTGGTGAAGATCTCCATCCCTCACCTGGCAGAGCTGACCCACATCCGTTCCAACAGGCTCCTGCTCAGGCTGGTGGAGGAGGTCTGTGCTTCCCTGCCAGAAGGTTTCAGGTCATTTGTAAAAGACCGATCACTCTCTGACCAATGGGACGGTGGGTGTGAGTACGCCTTCCCCCCCCTTGATGTCTCTGCGGCTGCAGGACAGTGGACAGCAGGTGAGGATACCCTGCTGTCCCTGAAGACACCACAACTGGGTGACTTTGAGTCTCTGGGGAGAAAGGCAGTATACCAGGTCTCCGTGAAGGTCTCAAACTTGCGCTCTCTAACGGGGGTGAAGGTGTCAAGGTGGGTCGACTTTTTTGGCAGGAAGTGCTCCCCGGGGGGCTGCTGGCGGTCTCTGTACAAGCCTCCTGTGGACAAACGGACAGGGGACCTCCAGTGGAGGGTTGTGCATGGAGCCATAGCTACCAACAAATATCTGGTACACCTGGACCCGGGAGGGGGGGACAAGTGTCCTTTCTGTCCTCTGCCAGAAACCGTCTACCACCTGTTTGCTGAGTGCTCCAGACTGAAGGGACTATTCAAACGTTTACAGGCATGGTTTCGGGGCTTAGGGGAACAATTCTCTCTGCCTCTATTTATTTACGGACCAAAATATTCTGCTCGCAAGAAGAACGTTCACACTCTGCTAAACTTCCTTTCAGGAATGTCCAAACTGGCCATTTGGAAAACGAGACAGAACCGTGTGCGTGGTGGAGGGTCGGAGGACGCAAATCTGATGCTGACAGGGCTGCTGGCCGCTCGGCTCAGGGTGGAGTTTGGCTACTACAAACTGACCAACAACACCGAACTCTTTGTTACCATTTGGGGTCTGAAGAACCTCCTGTGTTCAGTCAGCGAGAACGCTCTGGTCATCCATCTGTGATTTATGTTGTTCTCTTCACATGATTTAGGCTTGTTGTAGATCCTCATTGACCGTTTATATGTAACCGTTTAATTTTAACCGAAATGATGTAATAAAAGACCCTTTGAAATCAAAATCTCTCTCTCTCTCTCTCTCTCTCTCTCTCTCTCTGCCATCAGAGCTGCAGAACCCCCCCCCCCCCCCCTCAAAGATCTACAATGACAGGTCTTTATAGACCTGCACCAGCTGCATCCAATAATGAAGGGGAGGAGTCCAGGTCGGTCGTATCCAATCGGCTGCACCTTGGGTGAAGGGTAGCCATCTTGCCTGCAGATTTCCTGTACATGGAGAGACAGGACACAAACCAACACAAACACCCCCAAAACGTAACACGCCCCCCCCCCCAAAAAAAGGTGCAAAACTATCCAGGATTGCACCATCCATTCTATCACAGTAAAACATACTACAAACACCAAAACAACACTAGTGTGCACGAGACAACGCATCTGCAACAATGTTGTCCGATCCCTTTTTATATTTGATGCACAAGTTGTAACTCTGCACAATTAGCGCCCACCTCATGAGCCGGCGGTTGTACATCCTGTGGAGAAAAATTAGCGGATTGTGGTCAGTAAACACCACCACAGGGACAACACTAGACCCGACGTACACTTCGAAAAATTGAAGGGCTAATAACAAAGCCAATGTCTCCTGCTCGATGGTGGAGTACCTTGTCTGACAGTCACTGAATTTTTTTGAAAAGAAACAAACGGGTCTATCGATCCCTTCACCGTCCTCCTGTAAGAGGACGGCGCCTGCGCCCACGGCGCTAGCGTCAACCTCCATTTTAAAAGGTTTGCTAAAATCAGGGGCTGCAAGCACCGGGGCAGTACACAGGAGTAGCTTCGCGGAATTGAACGAATGCTCACATTCCGGAGACCACTTAAACGGAACCTTGGGTGACAAAAGCGAAGACAGGGGGGCTACCACCGTCGAAAAGTTTTTGCAAAACGTACGGTAATAACCCACCATACCTAGGAAACGGCGAAGCTCACGGCGCGTAACAGGGGCAGGGAAACTAGCTATGGCTTCCACCTTGCTAGCTAACAACCGAACCTGCCCATGTCGCACCTGTTTTCCAAGGTATGTAACCGTAGCTTTTCCGAACTCGCACTTTGCCAGGTTTAACGTCAGGGATGCTTTTTCTAAACGTTCAAACACCATGTCTAGCGTAGCGATATGGTCGGCCCAAGTTGACGAATATATTACGACGTCGTCGATATATGCGGTACAGTTAGGAACATCGGCAAACACAGTATTTACTAGGCGTTGGAACGTAGCGGGGGCATTGCACATGCCAAAAGGCATTACTGTACGAAATTGTAAGGGGTCACAAACGCAGAAATCTCCGAGGCACGAGGGGTTAGAGGCACTTGCCAATACCCTTTCAACAGGTCTAACTTCGTGACAAACACCGCGGAGCCGATGCTGTCGATGCAATCTTCTATTCGAGGTAACGGATAAGAGTCTGATGCAGTAACACCATTAACTCGCCGATAGTCTGTGCACAACCGGGATGTGCCGTCTGGTTTTGGGACTAGGATACAAGGTGAACTCCAAGCACTGTTACTGGCTTTGGCCATGTTGTTTTTTAACAAGTACTCAATCTCACCTTTCATCTCCTCCCTCTTAAACGCATTTACCCGGTACGGGTGTTGACGGATGGGGTCGCGTTTCCTACATCAACATCGTGTGTCAGAACCGTGGTACATCCAGGTACGTCATAAAACAAGGTGAGGTAGGAGTTAATCAAGGACACAAGCTCTTGAGACTGCTCACATTCCAAATGTTTCAAAAGGGATGGTAACTTTCCCAACATTTCTGTATTACCCATACATTCACCCGGTTTCACTGCATGTCTTAACTCCAGACCGTCCTCCGGGTCATCCTCCAGGTACGCCCCCGCCTGCAGCGCAACAGTGGCCACTGAAGAGACAGCGGGCTGGATGGGCTTATTGGAAAGAGTGTTAGAAGGACCTCGTGTACGGTATGCTTTCAACATGTTAATGTGACATGTCCGTAATGAACGCCTACGGTCTGGGGTCTTTATTACATAGTTAGTATCGCTGAGCTTACTATCAATCACATATGGACCTGAGAAACGGGCTGAGAGAGACGACCCTGGAACGGGCAACAATGCTAGAACTAGCTCTCCCGGCACAAACGAATGCTCAACCGTCCCCTGATCATAACGCATTTTCATACGCTTCTGTGCAGTCGAGAGGGACTCTTTAGCTATTGCGCAGGCTGCATGTAGCCTCTCCCTCATCTGGCTAACAAAGTCCATCACATTCTTAGGGGCACCGACAGATGTGGGGGACAAAACGTTTTCCTTCGGAACCTTCAACGGTCCTCTTAGTGTATGTCCGAACACTAAATCAGCAGGGCTAAAACCTAACGACTCTTGCACTGTTTCCCTACTA
Source organism: Gasterosteus aculeatus (assembly GCF_964276395.1). NCBI lineage: Eukaryota > Metazoa > Chordata > Actinopteri > Perciformes > Gasterosteidae > Gasterosteus > Gasterosteus aculeatus. Next base: position 9,215,337 of record NC_135694.1, on the reverse strand, counting down.
GCAAACAACACAAATGGCACTCCCTCATCCCAATTTGGATTATCCATACAGTATTTTCGGAGCATCAATTTGAGGGTCTGGTGCCACCGCTCGAGTGCTCCCTGGCTTTCCGGATGATACGCACTCGAGACCTGGTGAGTAATACCCAATTCTTTTAGAGAGGTTACAAACAGTTTTGACATAAAATTTGAACCTTGATCTGACTGAAGTACTTTCGGTAAGCCAAATGTAGAGAAAAACTTGATCAGGGCCTTAACTACAGTCTTGGCTGTGATGGTACGGAGGGGAATAGCCTCCGGATACCGAGTAGCACTACACATCACTGTTAAAAGGTATTGGTTACCACTCCGCGTTCTTGGTAAAGGACCCACACAATCCACGATTACCCGTTCGAACGGTTCTCCCAGCACAGGAATCGGATGCAGTGGCGCCCGAGGGATGACCTGGTTCGCTTTTCCTGTTAGTTGGCATCCATGACAGGTATTACAAAATTCCACAACATCTGACTTTAGACCTGGCCAGAAAAAGTGGCGAAGGACTCGGTCATAAGTCTTTGTTATTCCTAGGTGCCCAGCCCAAGCAGGGTCATGTGCTAGGGATAACACTTGCTGTCTGAATGGTTTAGGGACGACCACCTGCTTGACAACCCCTAAACCCTGAACGTTACCCTGCGCTGCCCACCTGCGCATAAGAACGCCAGCCTCTATGAAGTAAGACACCTCTTTTGTGTTTGCTTCCTCAGAAATCACTACACAATCAAAACATTTCTTCAGACTAACGTCTTCCTTCTGAGCCTTGATCATACTCTGTGGTTATCGATGACAATATATTGTGTAATTGGAATTCACTTCCACTCTTACCTATTGCAGTTTTCATTGAAGTGGAAATACTGGACTGGGCTGGCTTCACGTTCACACGCTCAAGAATCAAGTCTGACAGGTCCAACTCGTCTCCCAACCTACGGGACTGGGCCCGTGTAAGCACACAAGCTGGGAACACATGAGGGTAAGCCTGTACTACAATGTCGTCCGTAGGTTCCAGGGTAGGTGTGTCCACCACCTCTAACATGGGTGTTACATGGCCACCGGCAATGTCATTCCCTAGCAGAAATGTGACTCCCTCCACCGGCAGAGTTGGTACCACGCCAACACGAAAACGTCCCGACACTAGTTTGGACTTTAACCAGACCCAATGCAGTGGTACAGACATGGGAGTTGCTCCGAGTACTTGTAGAAGGACATTTGACACACAGTATGACCCATGGGACCAGGGCAGGCTGTCTGCTAGTACTAAAGACTGCGCTGCCCCCGTGTCACGCAGTATGGTGACGCTCATTTGCCAACTGGTTCCCCTGTAAGGGACACATTCCCACCTGACACAAACGGAGCATACACCTGATCTGGCTTCTCCCCACCCTCGTTTGTATTATTGCTGTTTGTCTGAGACATGGAATGTATTAAGTTTATGCTTTTCGATCGCACCGGTGAAGGTGCTTTCTTGTTTCTCAGAACCGGACACACCGCTATTAGGTGACCGGGACGATGACAATAAAAACACTCACGTGTCTCCTGTGCAGACCTGGTCTCACCCAGAGAAACACGGCTGGCATGAGATGCTGTTGTAGGCGTTGTTGGCGGTCGAGCCTCTTGTCGCGGTGCCGTAAACATTATTTTGTGGGTCAAAGCGTACTCATCTGCTAACACAGCGGCTCGAGACAATGTCGGCACTTTCTGTTCGTTTAAATGCACAACAATTCTGTCAGGTAGATGGTTTTTAAAATCTTCTAAAAGGACCAGCTCCCTTATCTCAGCAAACTTCTTGACCTTGCTAGCCGCACACCAGCGATCGAATAGTGTCTCTTTATCCCTGGCGAACTCTACAAAAGTGCGGGTCTGAGGCTTTTTGTGGTTCCTAAAACGTTGTCTATATGCCTCTGGAACCAACTCGTAGGCCCTTAACACAGTTGCTTTAACTATTTCGTAATCCCCACTCTCTTCTAGAGAGAGAGACGCCACAACCTCCTGGGCTTTGCCAGACAGTTTGCACTGCAGGAGGATGGACCAAACCTCCCGTGGCCAGTGCAACGCCGTAGCCACACGCTCAAATGCTGAAAAGTATGAATCTACTTCAGCCTCCCGGAAAGGCGGCACACCGCAATATTCTTGCTCACCTCAAACCGACCGGGGTTGGGAGCTAACGGAACCCCAACACCAGCCTCTAACTCGAGCTGCCTCGAGTCGTGGCGCAGGGGTTAGAGAAGGTGTGCTGGGAAGCACAAGGTTGGTGGTTCGATTCCAGGCTGCCCCATGTTCCATGTCGAAGTGTCCCTGAGCAAGACACCTAACCCCTAATTGCTCCCCAGGCAAAATGTGAAAAAGCCATGGGTTGAAAGTGTAATGTAAGTCGCTTTGGATAAAAGCGTCTGCTAAATGCGTCTGCTGCCTGATTCGCACCTCTTTCTCTGCATCTATTTCTTTCTTTCTAAGTTCAAATTGTCTGTCCTTTTCCCTCTCCTCTCGTTCCATCTCTAGGCGAGCCAGCCGGTACTCGAGCCTAGCCGCAGCACTTCTGGACCCAACAGAGGAACGAGGCGAAAGGTCGGCCCTAGGTGAAACCACTGGTGCAGCGGCCCCCAACCCCTGTTCATCACCCAGCAGTGCACCCACAGTCTTTTCATCCCCAGACTCTTCACCTGAGGCCTCACTGCCCTCGTCCATCCCCTCACAAACCCCCTGGTGAACCAACCCTTTTTTTATCAACTCTAACATCTCTGCCTTGAGGGCCTGCCTTGAGGGCCTGCCTTGGGACGGAGATTTTATAATGATCGGCGACGGCGAATAACTGGCCTGCGCATCCCTCCCAGCTGGTCAAGGGATGGAGCTGCTAGAAAAACAGCCAGTGCTGGAGCAGCCATTCTAGTAGGTACACACGCCACCACCACTACTACAAACCAAACTAGCAACTTGTTGCTGAAATCACACTACAACACCACACCTTCGCACCAGCACCCACCAGGACCTCGTGCTCACAGGGAAGTCGGGAGATTGACGATCCCGGACGAGCCCCCACTTGTTACGTCTCCCTTAGTCTAGGTGTAAGGGAGCGCAACCCCCGCAAACATGAGCCCTGATGAACGCGGCGACCAGAGGTATGGGGTCGTGGTGTGAGTGACGACTACTGGCACAGGCAAACGGTGTAAACAAAATAGGAGGTTTATTCTCTCCTTAAAAGGAAAAACCAAACAAATGTTCAGGGGAATAGGGGCTGGGCGAGACCAAAGCAAAGAAACAAGCAAAAAAGGGTGAACACTTCCCTAACTGACCTAATTCCCCCCCCACTTTACCCTACCTCGGGCACGGATGAGGCCCGCTAACCAAAAGTACAGGGAGTGGTCCGCCCAGGTCTTGCCTAGTGTATCTAGACAGGCAGTCAGCTACGGGTGGTGTATACCCATGGGTCTCTTCCCTAACAATATCACCTTTTCCCCCCCCGCAACACAGGAAGAAAAATGTTTAACTCAAATAACCAACAGTATACAAAACAAATGTAACATACACACTAACCCAAAGAGCCCACGCTCTGGGACTACCTTTTAACTAACAATATCTCTCTCTCTCTCTCTCTCTCTCTCTCTCTCTGTCTCTGTCTCTATGGCGGTTGGGTGCGTGGTGAGCTGGTGAGTTTGGTGGAGAGTTTGGTGACTTTTCTAGGACTGTCTTTCTACTGTTCCTCTTATTTCACAGGGTGAGTGAGTAACGGTAGTCTGTAGTGGTTCTGGGGTTTTGGTGGTGATTAGGGGACGGAGGACCGTGCCTCGTGTCGGGAATGGCGTCCTCCGAGACGCCGTCTCTGAGGCATGGGGTTCGGGTCCAGCCCGACCCCGGCGTCCCGGTAGAAGCTGTCTTGCTGGCCATCGGGGAGTGCGTGGGGCACGCTAACCTGTCCCACGCCTCCCGCATGAACCGGGGGTTGCTGGTGTTCCTGAAGGAGGAGCGGCTGGTGGCGGAGCTAGTGGCAAGCGGCGTAACCGTAGACGGGGTGTACCTGCAGGTGTCACCGCTCGCGGTGCCCTCTACGCGGGTTACCTTGTCAGGTGTCCCCCCCTTCATACCCAACCAGGTGCTGGAGCGCGAGCTACTGCGCTTCGGAAAACTTGCGAGTGGTTTCCGGTCCGTGGGACTGGGCTGCAAGAGCGATAAACTTAAACATGTCCAATCCTTCAGGAGACAAGTGTCCATGTTCCTCACATGTCCTTCACAGACGCTAGAGGTGTCCTTCAGAGTGAAGCACGGCGAGGGTCACTATATGATCTACGCAAATACGGGTAGCATTAAGTGTTTTCTGTGCGGGGGAATGGGGCACAAGCGTGACGCTTGTCCTCACAAGCCCGCCGAAGAGCGCGCAGAATCGGAGCCCGCACCGGCAGAAGGGCTCGGTGACGCCGGGGCGCCGATGGATGACGAGCCAGCGGGAGGCGATGCGCCGCCGGCTGAGACGGGAGTGGAGGTGAGTCACGGCAGACAGGTGGGCTCACATGAGAGGGATCAGAGCCCAACTACCGGTATTAATACAGCAGTAAGGAGGGGGGTGGAGGAGAAGGAAGGAGCAGAGGAAACAGGAGCGGAAGACGGGACGGAAGTTAGGGAGGGAGTGAAAAACGGGGAAAGGGAGATAGAAAATACAAGAGCAGAGGAGCTGAACGTTGAAGTGGAAAGGACAGGGGAGGAGGAGAGAGGTGTGGCAGAGGGAATAAGCACAAAGTGCAGAGAGGAAGGCAGAGGAGCAGAAGAGGATGAGAATCGAGAGGCCAAAACAACGAGTGAAGATGACAGGACAGGAGTGGAGATGAGACTTGGAGCTGAGGACAAGACCAGTGAGGAGGGAAAGGAAGAGTCTCAGAAAACAAACAATAGGTGGGAGCAGAGAGAAGGAAAAAAGGATGATGGGAAAAAGGCTGAGGAAAAGAACTGTGTGGGGGAAGAGGGGGCAGAGACTGAAGGTGTTGCACACTGCAACAGAGCAGGTGAAGTAGGCAGCAGCGCTGACCCCTCAGGTGGAATGGGTGGAGGGGCACCGCCCGAGAAAGAGGAGGAGGCGATGGACTGCGACAGTGAATCAGATAACCTCTCTGACTCGGGCTCCATGTCTGTAGATGGAGACGTGTACTCTTTGGAAGAGGTAAACAGCTTCCTGGATGACACGTTTGGGAAGTCCATCAAGGTTTTAGATTATTTCCCAGACGGTGCTAAATTCATCAGAACTGCTGTGCTTTTGCAGAAAGTTTATGATAATAACTCTCTGGATAAGAAAAAGCGCTTCAGACTGAAGAAGCATGTAACTATTCTCAGGAAGATAATGGAGAGAGACGGAGTGAAGGGTTCCAAGAGGCTGAGGACCAGTGATTGATTTTGGGATGAATGTGCTGCACTCCTTTTTTGTGTTACAGTTTCCTGTTTTTGTCTGCGTCACTGCTTCTTTTCTCTTTCTAATGCACAAGGTGATTTTGGGCTCTTTAAACATAAATGGTGGGAGGGACCGCCAGAAGAGAGCGGTCACCGCAGAAATAATCAAACAAAAGAGGTTAGACATTGTCTTTCTGCAGGAGACCCACAGCGACCCTCACAACGAGGTGGACTGGGGTCTGTGGTGGGGGGGGCAGTATGTCCTGTCTCATGGGACCAACCTGTCTGCAGGTGTGGCCGTCCTCTTCTCACCTGGGCTGGACGTTAGCATCCTCTCCTCTACAGAAGTGGAGGCGGGCAGGGCACTAGTGGTCAAAGCATCCATAGCAGGCATCATTTTTGTGTTCATTAACATATATGCCCCGAATCAAGGCCCTCTTAGAACAGACCTCTTCCTCAAATTAAGGGATGCCCTGCTGCACTACGACCAAGACGAGTGTATAGTGATGGGGGGAGACTGGAACTGTACTGTTAACTTTTTTTTAGACAGGACAGGGGAGGAGCCTCACCATCAGTCATCTGCCACTCTGTCCCGGGTGATTGCTGAGGCAGGTGTGGAGGATGCATGGAGGGTCAAACATCCTCGGGCGAGGCAGTACACGTGGGTGAAAATGTTGGAGGGGAACATCAGAGCAGCCAGGCTGGACAGGGTTTACGTGTCCTCCAGTTATGGTAATCGCCTATTAAACTGCCACATTCTCCCAGTGGGTTTCACAGACCATCACCTGGTCACCCTAGACTTCCATATCTCACCAACCAAAAAATCCAACTCCTACTGGCACTTTAATGTGAAGCTGTTGCAGGACAGGGACTTCTGTGAGAAATTTAAGGTTTTCTGGGGGATCTGGGGGAAGAGGAAGAGCGAATTTCAGTCACTTAGTCTGTGGTGGGATGTGGGAAAGGCCCACATTCGAGTCTTTGTGCAGCAGTACACTAGCGGCTCCACCTACAAAGTCAAGAAAGTCACTGAGTGTTTAGAGAAGGAGATCAGGGACATGGAGCACAGCTTTTTCCCCCACACTAGCACAGATGCCCACAAGCTTCAGCAGAAAAAAGACAGACTGGGGTCCTTCCTAAAGGAACAGGCTAAAGGTGCTCTAGTCAGATCAAGGTTTATAAGTGTGAGGGACATGGATGCTCCTACATCCTTTTTCTTTAACCTGGAGCGGTCTGTCTCTCGGGCCAAACAAATGGTGTGTCTCCGCCTCCCTGACGGCAAGATGACAGCTGATCCGACTGAGATGAGGCAGCACGCCGTCGCCTTCTACAGCGCCCTCTACAGGAAAGAGGCCGACCACTGCGAGAGTGCTGCAGAACTGCTTCAAGGTCTCCCACAGTTGGGCCCAGAAGACAAGGCCTTCCTAGATGCTGACATCTCCCTGGCGGAGCTGACTGTTGCGGCGGGTCAGATGGCTGCTGGTAAGGCCCCTGGACTCGACGGCCTGCCTGCAGACTTTTATAAACACTTCTGGGACTGTTTGGGAGCCGACCTGTGGCAGGTGCTGCAGGAGAGCTCGCAGACAGGCCTGCTACCAACATCGTGCCGAAACGCAGTACTCTCCCTGCTACCTAAGAAGGGAGATCTGTCCTTGTTAAAGAACTGGAGACCGGTGGCGTTGCTGTGCACAGACTACAAACTTTTCTCTAAGGTGCTCGCCAACCGGCTTAAAAAATGTCTCGCCTGTATTATTCACAGAGACCAGTCCTACTGCGTGCCAGACAGATCCATAATGGACAATATATTTCTTATGAGGGACCTGTTGGACATTGGTAAACTGTGTAATATTGATTTTGGTGTCATTGCCCTAGATCAGGAGAAGGCCTTTGACAGGGTGGACCATGATTTTCTTTTTTCCACTTTAAGAGCTTTTGGTTTTGGTGAAGGGTTTATGTCACTGTTGGGTGCGATGTACAAAAAAGCCACCTGTCTGGTGAAGGCGGGGGGCGCGCTGAGCGGTCCAGTTCAGGTCGAGAGAGGCATCAGACAGGGATGTCCCATCTCTGGGCAGCTGTACTCCATAGCCATTGAACCACTCCTCAACACTTTAAGATCCCGTCTGTCTGGAGTCGTGTTGCCTGGACTGCCTCAGCGCCCCCCCCTGATGGTGTCAGCATATGCTGATGACGTAAACGTGTTTGTGAAGGATCAGAGGGATATCCTGCTCCTAAGCAGCTGTATTAACACTTACGAGAGGGCTTCTTCAGCCAAAGTGAACTGGGGGAAGAGTGAGGCCTTGCAGGTTGGTCAATGGGCCAATGGAGAAGCACCAAAACTACCGGGCAACCTCAGATGGGGTAGGCAGGGGTTAAAGGTTTTGGGTGTTTTTCTAGGAACTGAGGAGTTTCAGAAACAGAACTGGGAAGGGGCTTTGGACAGAGTGCGCGCTAGACTGTCGAGGTGGAGGTGGCTGCTGCCTCGGCTGTCCTACAGGGGGAGGGTCCTTGTTGTCAACAACCTGGTCGCCTCGGCCCTTTGGCACAGGCTGGCGGCTCTAACTCCACCCCGGGACCTGATTGCTGAGATCCAGAGGACCGTTGTGGACTTCTTCTGGTCAGGCCTTCACTGGTTGAAAGCTGCTGTGCTGTATTTACCGATCCAGGAGGGGGGTCAAGGCCTGGTGGACATCGCCTCACGGGTGACAGCTTTTAGACTACTGACCGCCCAGAGACTGCTCTACAGTTCCGGCCTGCCATGGACTGATGCTGCATGTGTACTACTAAGGAGGGCTGGACGCATGGGGTATGATAAGCATCTTTTCCTGCTTGAGCCCCAGCTAGTAGATATAACTGGTCTGACAGTGTTCTACGAGTCCGTCCTCCAGGCGTGGCAGGTTCTCACTCACAAGCGGAGTGGTGAGACAACACCAGGGATGTGGCTTTTTGAGGAGCCGCTGCTTGGGGGCAAGCTCATCACATCCCAAGCCCTGACATCCGTCAGCTTAAGAACCCGACTGAGAGAGGCCGGCTGTGTGAAACTGGGTCACTTGGTGAAGATCTCCATCCCTCACCTGGCAGAGCTGACCCACATCCGTTCCAACAGGCTCCTGCTCAGGCTGGTGGAGGAGGTCTGTGCTTCCCTGCCAGAAGGTTTCAGGTCATTTGTAAAAGACCGATCACTCTCTGACCAATGGGACGGTGGGTGTGAGTACGCCTTCCCCCCCCTTGATGTCTCTGCGGCTGCAGGACAGTGGACAGCAGGTGAGGATACCCTGCTGTCCCTGAAGACACCACAACTGGGTGACTTTGAGTCTCTGGGGAGAAAGGCAGTATACCAGGTCTCCGTGAAGGTCTCAAACTTGCGCTCTCTAACGGGGGTGAAGGTGTCAAGGTGGGTCGACTTTTTTGGCAGGAAGTGCTCCCCGGGGGGCTGCTGGCGGTCTCTGTACAAGCCTCCTGTGGACAAACGGACAGGGGACCTCCAGTGGAGGGTTGTGCATGGAGCCATAGCTACCAACAAATATCTGGTACACCTGGACCCGGGAGGGGGGGACAAGTGTCCTTTCTGTCCTCTGCCAGAAACCGTCTACCACCTGTTTGCTGAGTGCTCCAGACTGAAGGGACTATTCAAACGTTTACAGGCATGGTTTCGGGGCTTAGGGGAACAATTCTCTCTACCTCTATTTATTTACGGACCAAAATATTCTGCTCGCAAGAAGAACGTTCACACTCTGCTAAACTTCCTTTCAGGAATGTCCAAACTGGCCATTTGGAAAACGAGACAGAACCGTGTGCGTGGTGGAGGGTCGGAGGACGCAAATCTGATGCTGACAGGGCTGCTGGCCGCTCGGCTCAGGGTGGAGTTTGGCTACTACAAACTGACCAACAACACCGAACTCTTTGTTACCATTTGGGGTCTGGAGAACCTCCTGTGTTCAGTCAGCGAGAACGCTCTGGTCATCCATCTGTGATTTATGTTGTTCTCTTCACATGATTTAGGCTTGTTGTAGATCCTCATTGACCGTTTATATGTAACCGTTTAATTTTAACCGAAATTATGTAATAAAAGACCCTTTGAAAATCAAAAAATCTCTCTCTCTCTCTCTCTCTCTCTCTCTCTCTCTCTCTCTCTCTCTCCCTCTCTCTCTCGGTGCATGCTGGGAGTGAGTGTGTGTGAGTGTGTGTGAGCGTCCTGAGTGAGCGTTTTTTTTCTCTCGTTGTTCTTTTTTTTCCCATAGTTAGATATATTAATTTAATGTGGTTTAGTGGTTGTTTTTCACTTTAGTTGTGGGGTTAGTCGTGGGGTTCTTTTTCTTTGGTTTTCTTTTCTCCTGCCGGTGTCTCGCCGGTCGGCGTCTCTAGACGCCATGGTAAATGGAGACACGTTCTCCCAGCTCACGAGGAAGCACGGCATCAAGATCGCCGCGGGCTTCCCGTGCAGCGTGGAGGACATCGGGTTGGCTGTGGGGGAGAAGGTCGGGCACGGCAGCGTTAAGTCGGCCTCGCGCATGAACGGCGCCGTGGTCATCTTCCTGGACCAGGTGGAGAAGGTGAACCGTGTCGTGGAGGCGGGCCTCACGGTGAAAGAATTGTTTGTCCAGGTGTTGCCGTTAACGCAACCGGCAACAAAAATCGTACTATCAAATGTCCCTCCGTTCATCACCGACGAGTTCCTCAGTAGAGAGCTGTCCAGACACGGAAAGGTGGTTTCACCGATCAAAAAGACCTTGTCTGGATGTAAGTCTCAGTTACTGAAGCACGTGGTGTCTCACCGCAGACACCTGTATATGATCCTTAACAACCGGAATGTGGAGCTCAACCTCCGCTTCCATATTAAGGTAGATGATTACGAATACGTGATTTTTGCAACATCCTCGTCGATGAAATGTTTCAGCTGCGGTGAGGAGGGGCATTCCGTGAGAGCCTGTCCGGGGCGCGGGGTCCCTGGCCCGCCTGGCCCGGGAGCGGCGGCTCCTTCCGCGGCCGCGCCTCCGGCAGCGGGGGGGCATGGTAGTGCATGGTAGTGGTGCTGCTGGGCCTGACCTGCACGATGTGAGTATGAATGTGAACGGTGATGGTGATGGTGTCCAGGGCAGTAGGGAGGGGGCTTTGGCTATAGTGGGAAATGGTGAGGAGGGAGGGGATCAGATAGGAGCGGGTCAAAGTAAGCCTGTAGAAGAGGCAGAACAGGGTGGCGGAGGGGAGGGGGGATATAAAAGTACGAGTGGGGGGGGGGGGGGGTGGGCTGAGCAGGTGGAAGAAGCAGAGATGGAGGAGGAGGAGGAGGAGGACGACTATGGGGCGGGGGGGAAAAAATTTGCCCCCAAAAGAAAAAATATGGCGAAAAGCGTAGGCAGTGAAGCCAAGACCAGCAAGGGCGGGGAGGACACGCAGACTGGTCGGGGGCAGAGGCAGTCAGAGGACAGCGACAGTGAGGAGGGCTTGTCGGACTGCAGCGATGCCCCGACAGGGTTTTTAAGTAACAGCCAACAAAAAAAAAATGTACGGTGCTGAAAAAATAAGTATGTTTTTAAAGAAAACAAAAGGGAAAAAGGGGGTAGAGGTCATAGATTTCTTCCCCGATCTTAACTTGTTTTATATTTCTGCCAGACACCATATGAGCCGGAGGGAAGAGTCCGGCCTCACTGAGCAGGAGGGCTACAGATTAAAGAAGCTCCTAGGGAAAGTACGCAGAGCAATCAACAAGGGCAATGTCGAAATCTCCAATGTGTGTTTTAATTAATTTATTGGTTTTTATTTTTGGTGCAAACTCACTCACAATGAATTCTTTTAAAGTGGGAAGTTTAAATGTGAACGGAGCCAGAGATGAGAAGAAGAGAGCATCTATTTATGAATTAAAAAAATTGAAGTGTATTGATGTTCTCTTCTTACAAGAAACTCACAGCGACAGCACCAACGAGGCCGACTGGATGAGGGAGTGGGAAGGGGAAGTCCTCCTAAGCCACAATACCAACCTCAGTGGAGGAGTGGGCTTCCTCTTCTCCAGGTCTTTTAATCCACTGTCACTGGAGGTCAAACACATCATCGAGGGGAGGTTGTTCTTAGTAAAGGCACGGTTCGACCTTTTTACTGTTGTTTTTATCAATGTGTATGCTCCAACAATCGGTGCAGAGAGGAAGCTGTTTTTACAAAAAAATGATAATGTTTTAAATGGCTGTGCCCCGGAGGATTTTTTATTTTTGGGGGGGGGATTTTAACTGTACGGAAAATGATTTGAAAGACCGTAATCACGCAGAGCCACATCCAGCTTCCCAGCGCGTTCTGAGGCAGCTGGTCCAATCTCATGGCCTGGTGGATGTGTGGAGAAGGATGCATGCAGACTGCCGACAGTACACGTGGTCCCTTTTTAAAGAAGGTAGAATCTCCTCAGCCAGGTTAGATCGTTTTTATGTTTTTAAGCAACATTTTAATATTTTTAAGATGTGCAGTATTGTCCCTGCTGTTTTTACTGATCATTCTTTGCTTTTATGTAATGTTTTTATTGGAAACGTTTTTACCTAGAAGTGCATATTGGCATTTTAACTCTGTATTAACTTGTGATAAAAATTTTAGAGAGGTCTTTGTATACTTCTGGGGTGTTTTTAGGCTGAGGAAGAGTGAGTTTAGCAGTCTTAAACAGTGGTGGGACCACGGGAAGATTGAGATTGGGCTCCTCTGTCAACAGCACACCTTCAACGTCACCAGAGACATCGCTAGATCTATGAAGGACCTGGAAACTGAGATAGTGGAACTAGAACATTTAAGCGAGTCCACAGGAGATCGAGGACATTTTGAAGTCCTCAAAGGGAAAAAAATGGCTCTGGCCGACCTGTTTAACGTTAAAGTCCAGGGTGCACTGGTCAGGTCCCGATTTCAGACCATCACAGAGATGGACACTCCCTCTAGCTTCTTCTTCGGCCTGGAGAAGAAGAGTGGGCAGGGGAGGGTGATCCACTCACTGTTAGGTGACGCAGGGCAGCCAGTTGTGGAACCATGCCAGATTAGGAGGCGAGCTGTGGCTTTCTTCTCCTCCCTATATACCAGTGAGTACGGGGAGGAGGAGGCACTGATGGAGGAGCTCTGCAGTGAGCTTCCTCAGGTCCAGGAGGAGACTAACGCAATGCTGGACAGGCCAATAAGCCCAGGGGAGCTGAGGGCCGCCTTGATGGGCATGCAGGGAGGGCGTGCCCCGGGAATTGACGGCCTCTCGGCCGAATTTTCCAAAGCATTCTGGGACATCCTCGCTGATGACATCCTAGAGGTGCTAAATGACAGTCTGGCCTCTGGTTCCATGCCGATGTCCTGCCGCAGGGCTGTAATAACGTTACTGCCAAAAAAGGGAAACCCGCAGGACATCGGCAACTGGCGCCCTGTGTCCCTGCTGTGTGTGGATTACAAGCTCCTGTCCAAGGTCTTTGCCTCCAGGCTGAGGGAAGCTATGGAGCAGGTCATCCATCGGGACCAGACCTACTGTGTGCCCGGCAGGTCCATGGTAGACAATGTCTACCTCATTCGAGATGTTTTGGAGGTCTCCAGCTCATTGGGCAATACACTGGCCTGATTTCTCTAGACCAGGAAAAGGCTTTTGACCGCGTTGAGCACAACTTCCTCTGGAAAGTCATGCAGAGTTTTGGGTTCAGCGCTGGTTTCATAGCTAAGATCAAAGTGTTGTACAGGGACATTGAGAGTGTGCTGAAGATAAACGGCAGTCTGTGTGCTCCTTTTAGAGTGTATAGAGGAGTCCGGCAGGGTTGTGCTCTGTCCGGGATGCTCTATACACTCTCCCTGGAACCCCTTCTCGGCAAAATACGCTCTAGCCTGGATGCCACAGGGTGCCACAAGGGGTGCTGTTTTTACCCAGAGAGGAGGGGGGACAGGGCCTCGTCCACCTGGCCAGCCGGACGACCACTTTTAGACTCCAGTTTTTACAGAAATATCTCACAGGTCCGGAGTTTTTAGTATGGAGGGACGTGGCCAGCTGCATTTTTAGACGTGCAAACAACCTGAGGATGGATACTGCTCTGTTTTTAATTGATTCTAAATTTTTAAAGTTAAATGGGCTACCTCCGTTTTATCAGGGTGTTTTTAAGTCTTGGGCCCTTTTTAATCATAAAAGGTGCCCACAGTCTTTCTCTCTGTACTGGTTGTTGAGAGAACCTTTGATCTACAGAGCAAGGCTGGACATCAGCAGCAGTGGTACCCCAGGCCTGATGGGGGCGCTGCTGAAAGCACGAGTCCTGTGCCTGCAGCAGCTGGTGGATGCAGTGGGGCCGACGCTGAGCGACGCCCCGGCCCTGGGCTCTCTGCTGGGGCTGCACTCCGTCCGGATGGCGAGGAGGCTCCTGGAGCTGTGGAACCAGAGGCTGACTGAGGAGGAAAGGAGCCACCTCACAGACTACAGCCAGAAAGAGGTGGAGCCGGACCCTGCAAACCCCTTCCCCGAGATCTACCTGAGCCCAGGACTAGGGGAACTCACCGGCCCCCTGCTCGCCACAACACGCCCCGAAGCGCTGACATTGCACGAAGCAGACAAGAAGACTCTGTATTTTAACTGTGTGAAGGGCATAAACCGATCCGGACTGTGCGATAGGCTCCCCACTGTGTGGTCCAACAGACTGGGACAAAATGGACCGGGCCCACAGTGGAGGATTTTATACAAACCTCCCCTCAAGAAACGGACCTTCCGACCTCCAGTGGAGAATTTTACACGGTGCTGTCGCCTCCAACGCTTTTATTTCTGTTATTAATCCCACTGTTCTGAGCAAATGCCCCTTCTGCGACCTCCGAGAGACTATTTATCATGTTTTTACAGAGTGCAAGAGACTTTTTTGGTTTTTAGTCTTTTTAATGTGGTTTTTACTGAAAAGATTTTTATCATGGGAGCTGCCTACAAAAAAGCAGAAAAAGAAAAGTGGCAGCTCCTCAACTATCTTTCGGGGGAAGCCAAAATGGCCATTTATCTAAGCAGGAAGGCCAGAGTGAAGGACAGAGAGGGGCAGGAGGCCAGAGCAGTGTGGCTGGTGAACATCAGGGCCAGGCTCTGGCTAGAGTTCCGCTTTTATAAACACATTGGAGACGTAGACACTTTTAAACAACGTTGGTGTTTTAATAATGTTGTATGCTCAGTGGAAAAGAATGAATTGGTGTTTGCTCCTGTTTTTATGGCATGAAATATAATTTTGCTTTGTTTGTTTTGTTTTGGTTTTTTTGTTGCTTTGTCTTGGTTTTTTTTAACAAAGGAAGGAAATCTGTGACCTCTTTTTAACACATTGAGAAGTTGTTGAAATATGTAAAATAAATTGTTTTTCAAAAAAATCTCACCTTTTCCCCCCCGCAACACAGGAAGAAAAATGTTTAACTCAAATAACCAACAGTATACAAAACAAATGTAACATACACACTAACCCAAAGAGCCCACGCTCTGGGACTACCTTTTAACTAACAATATCTCTCTCTCTCTCTCTCTGTCTCTCTCTCTCTGTCTCTGTCTCTATGGCGGTTGGGTGCGTGGTGAGCTGGTGAGTTTGGTGGAGAGTTTGGTGACTTTTCTAGGACTGTCTTTCTACTGTTCCTCTTATTTCACAGGGTGAGTGAGTAACGGTAGTCTGTAGTGGTTCTGGGGTTTTGGTGGTGATTAGGGGACGGAGGACCGTGCCTCGTGTCGGGAATGGCGTCCTCCGAGACGCCGTCTCTGAGGCATGGGGTTCGGGTCCAGCCCGACCCCGGCGTCCCGGTAGAAGCTGTCTTGCTGGCCATCGGGGAGTGCGTGGGGCACGCTAACCTGTCCCACGCCTCCCGCATGAACCGGGGGTTGCTGGTGTTCCTGAAGGAGGAGCGGCTGGTGGCGGAGCTAGTGGCAAGCGGCGTAACCGTAGACGGGGTGTACCTGCAGGTGTCACCGCTCGCGGTGCCCTCTACGCGGGTTACCTTGTCAGGTGTCCCCCCCTTCATACCCAACCAGGTGCTGGAGCGCGAGCTACTGCGCTTCGGAAAACTTGCGAGTGGTTTCCGGTCCGTGGGACTGGGCTGCAAGAGCGATAAACTTAAACATGTCCAATCCTTCAGGAGACAAGTGTCCATGTTCCTCACATGTCCTTCACAGACGCTAGAGGTGTCCTTCAGAGTGAAGCACGGCGAGGGTCACTATATGATCTACGCAAATACGGGTAGCATTAAGTGTTTTCTGTGCGGGGGAATGGGGCACAAGCGTGACGCTTGTCCTCACAAGCCCGCCGAAGAGCGCGCAGAATCGGAGCCCGCACCGGCAGAAGGGCTCGGTGACGCCGGGGCGCCGATGGATGACGAGCCAGCGGGAGGCGATGCGCCGCCGGCTGAGACAGGAGTGGAGGTGAGTCACGGCAGACAGGTGGGCTCACATGAGAGGGATCAGAGCCCAACTACCGGTATTGATACAGCAGAAAGGAGGGGGGTGGAGGAGAAGGAAGGAGCAGAGGAAACAGGAGCGGAAGACAGGACGGAAGTTAGGGAGGGAGTGAAAAACGGGGAAAGGGAGATAGAAAATACAAGAGCAGAGGAGCTGAACGTTGAAGTGGAAAGGACAGGGGAGGAGGAGAGAGGTGTGGCAGAGGGAATAAGCACAAAGTGCAGAGAGGAAGGCAGAGGAGCAGAAGAGGATGAGAATCGAGAGGCCAAAACAACGAGTGAAGATGACAGGACAGGAGTGGAGATGAGACTTGGAGCTGAGGACAAGACCAGTGAGGAGGGAAAGGAAGAGTCTCAGAAAACAAACAATAGGTGGGAGCAGAGAGAAGGAAAAAAGGATGATGGGAAAAAGGCTGAGGAAAAGAACTGTGTGGGGGAAGAGGGGGCAGAGACTGAAGGTGTTGCACACTGTAACAGAGCAGGTGAAGTAGGCAGCAGCGCTGACCCCCCAGGTGGAATGGGTGGAGGGGCACCGCCCGAGAAAGGGGAGGAGGCGATGGACTGCGACAGTGAATCAGATAACCTCTCTGACTCGGGCTCCATGTCTGCAGATGGAGACGTGTACTCTTTGGAAGAGATAAACAGCTTCCTGGATGACACGTTTGGGAAGTCCATCAAGGTTTTAGATTATTTCCCAGACGGTGCTAAATTCATCAGAACTGCTGTGCTTTTGCAGAAAGTTTATGATGATAACTCTCTGGATAAGAAAAAGCGCTTCAGACTGAAGAAGCATGTAACTATTCTCAGGAAGATAATGGAGAGAGACGGAGTGAAGGGTTCCAAGAGGCTGAGGACCAGTGATTGATTTTGGGATGAATGTGCTGCACTCCTTTTTTGTGTTACAGTTTCCTGTTTTTGTCTGCGTCACTGCTTCTTTTCTCTTTCTAATGCACAAGGTGATTTTGGGCTCTTTAAACATAAATGGTGGGAGGGACCGCCAGAAGAGAGCGGTCACTGCAGAAATAATCAAACAAAAGAGGTTAGACATTGTCTTTCTGCAGGAGACCCACAGCGACCCTCACAACGAGGTGGACTGGGGTCTGTGGTGGGGGGGGCTGTATGTCCTGTCTCATGGGACCAACCTGTCTGCAGGTGTGGCCGTCCTCTTCTCACCTGGGCTGGACGTTAGCATCCTCTCCTCTACAGAAGTGGAGGCGGGCAGGGCACTAGTGGTCAAAGCATCCATAGCTGGCATCATTTTTGTGTTCATTAACATATATGCCCCGAATCAAGGCCCTCTTAGAACAGACCTCTTCCTCAAATTAAGGGATGCCCTGCTGCACTACGACCAAGACGAGTGTATAGTGATGGGGGGAGACTGGAACTGTACTGTTAACTTTTTTTTAGACAGGACAGGGGAGGAGCCTCACCATCAGTCATCTGCCACTCTGTCCCGGGTGATTGCTGAGGCAGGTGTGGAGGATGCATGGAGGGTCAAACATCCTCGGGCGAGGCAGTACACGTGGGTGAAAATGTTGGAGGGGAACATCAGAGCAGCCAGGCTGGACAGGGTTTACGTGTCCTCCAGTTATGGTAATCGCCTATTAAACTGCCACATTCTCCCAGTGGGTTTCACAGACCATCACCTGGTCACCCTAGACTTCCATATCTCACCAACCAAAAAATCCAACTCCTACTGGCACTTTAATGTGAAGCTGTTGCAGGACAGGGACTTCTGTGAGAAATTTAAGATTTTCTGGGGGATCTGGGGGAAGAGGAAGAGCGAATTTCAGTCACTTAGTCTGTGGTGGGATGTGGGAAAGGCCCACATTCGAGTCTTTGTGCAGCAGTACACTAGCGGCTCCTCCTACAAAGTCAAGAAAGTCACTGAGTGTTTAGAGAAGGAGATCAGGGACATGGAGCACAGCTTTTTCCCCCACACTAGCACAGATGCCCACAAGCTTCAGCAGAAAAAAGACAGACTGGGGTCCTTCCTAAAGGAACAGGCTAAAGGTGCTCTAGTCAGATCAAGGTTTATAAGTGTGAGGGACATGGATGCTCCTACATCCTTTTTCTTTAACCTGGAGCGGTCTGTCTCTCGGGCCAAACAAATGGTGTGTCTCCGCCTCCCTGACGGCAAGATGACAGCTGATCCGACTGAGATGAGGCAGCACGCCGTCGCCTTCTACAGCGCCCTCTACAGGAAAGAGGCCGACCACTGCGAGAGTGCTGCAGAACTGCTTCAAGGTCTCCCACAGTTGGGCCCAGAAGACAAGGCCTTCCTAGATGCTGACATCTCCCTGGCGGAGCTGACTGTTGCGGCGGGTCAGATGGCTGCTGGTAAGGCCCCTGGACTCGACGGACTGCCTGCAGACTTTTATAAACACTTCTGGGACTGTTTGGGAGCCGACCTGTGGCAGGTGCTGCAGGAGAGCTCGCAGACGGGCCTGCTACCAACATCGTGCCGAAACGCAGTACTCTCCCTGCTACCTAAGAAGGGAGATCTGTCCTTGTTAAAGAACTGGAGACCGGTGGCGTTGTTGTGCACAGACTACAAACTTTTCTCTAAGGTGCTCGCCAACCGGCTTAAAAAATGTCTCGCCTGTATTATTCACAGAGACCAGTCCTACTGCGTGCCAGACAGATCCATAATGGACAATATATTTCTTATGAGGGACCTGTTGGACATTGGTAAACTGTGTAATATTGATTTTGGTGTCATTGCCCTAGATCAGGAGAAGGCCTTTGACAGGGTGGACCATGATTTTCTTTTTTCCACTTTAAGAGCTTTTGGTTTTGGTGAAGGGTTTATGTCACTGTTGGGTGCGATGTACAAAAAAGCCACTTGTCTGGTGAAGGCGGGGGGCGCGCTGAGCGGTCCAGTTCAGGTCGAGAGAGGCATCAGACAGGGATGTCCCATCTCTGGGCAGCTGTACTCCATAGCCATTGAACCACTCCTCAACACTTTAAGATCCCGTCTGTCTGGAGTCGTGTTGCCTGGACTGCCTCAGCGCCCCCCCCTGATGGTGTCAGCATATGCTGATGACGTAAACGTGTTTGTGAAGGATCAGAGGGATGTCCTGCTCCTAAGCAGCTGTATTAACACTTACGAGAGGGCTTCTTCAGCCAAAGTGAACTGGGGGAAGAGTGAGGCCTTGCAGGTTGGTCAATGGGCCAATGGAGAAGCACCAAAACTACCGGGCAACCTCAGATGGGGTAGGCAGGGGTTAAAGGTTTTGGGTGTTTTTCTAGGAACTGAGGAGTTTCAGAAACAGAACTGGGAAGGGGCTTTGGACAGAGTGCGCGCTAGACTGTCGAGGTGGAGGTGGCTGCTGCCTCGGCTGTCCTACAGGGGGAGGGTCCTTGTTGTCAACAACCTGGTCGCCTCGGCCCTTTGGCACAGGCTGGCGGCTCTAACTCCACCCCGGGACCTGATTGCTGAGATCCAGAGGGCCGTTGTGGACTTCTTCTGGTCAGGCCTTCACTGGTTGAAAGCTGCTGTGCTGTATTTACCGATCCAGGAGGGGGGTCAAGGCCTGGTGGACATCGCCTCACGGGTGACAGCTTTTAGACTACTGACCGCCCAGAGACTGCTCTACAGTTCCGGCCTGCCATGGACTGATGCTGCATGTGTACTACTAAGGAGGGCTGGACGCATGGGGTATGATAAGCATCTTTTCCTGCTTGAGCCCCAGCTAGTAGATATAACTGGTCTGACAGTGTTCTACGAGTCCGTCCTCCAGGCGTGGCAGATTCTCACTCACAAGCGGAGTGGTGAGACAACACCAGGGATGTGGCTTTTTGAGGAGCCGCTGCTTGGGGGCAAGCTCATCACATCCCAAGCCCTGACATCCGTCAGCTTAAGAACCCGACTGAGAGAGGCCGGCTGTGTAAAACTGGGTCACTTGGTGAAGATCTCCATCCCTCACCTGGCAGAGCTGACCCACATCCGTTCCAACAGGCTCCTGCTCAGGCTGGTGGAGGAGGTCTGTGCTTCCCTGCCAGAAGGTTTCAGGTCATTTGTAAAAGACCGATCACTCTCTGACCAATGGGACGGTGGGTGTGAGTACGCCTTCCCCCCCCTTGATGTCTCTGCGGCTGCAGGACAGTGGACAGCAGGTGAGGATACCCTGCTGTCCCTGAAGACACCACAACTGGGTGACTTTGAGTCTCTGGGGAGAAAGGCAGCATACCAGGTCTCCGTGAAGGTCTCAAACTTGCGCTCTCTAACGGGGGTGAAGGTGTCAAGGTGGGTCGACTTTTTTGGCAGGAAGTGCTCCCCGGGGGGCTGCTGGCGGTCTCTGTACAAGCCTCCTGTGGACAAACGGACAGGGGACCTCCAGTGGAGGGTTGTGCATGGAGCCATAGCTACCAACAAATATCTGGTACACCTGGACCCGGGAGGGGGGGACAAGTGTCCTTTCTGTCCTCTGCCAGAAACCGTCTACCACCTGTTTGCTGAGTGCTCCAGACTGAAGGGACTATTCAAACGTTTACAGGCATGGTTTCGGGGCTTAGGGGAACAATTCTCTCTACCTCTATTTATTTACGGACCAAAATATTCTGCTCGCAAGAAGAACGTTCACACTCTGCTAAACTTCCTTTCAGGAATGTCCAAACTGGCCATTTGGAAAACGAGACAGAACCGTGTGCGTGGTGGAGGGTCGGAGGACGCAAATCTGATGCTGACAGGGCTGCTGGCCGCTCGGCTCAGGGTGGAGTTTGGCTACTACAAACTGACCAACAACACCGAACTCTTTGTTACCATTTGGGGTCTGGAGAACCTCCTGTGTTCAGTCAGCGAGAACGCTCTGGTCATCCATCTGTGATTTATGTTGTTCTCTTCACATGATTTAGGCTTGTTGTAGATCCTCATTGACCGTTTATATGTAACCGTTTAATTTTAACCGAAATTATGTAATAAAAGACCCTTTGAAAATCAAAAAAAATCTCTCTCTCTCTCTCTCTCTCTCTCTCTCTCTCTCTCTCTCTCTCTCTCTCTCTCTCTCTCTCTCTCTCTCTCTCTCTCTCTCCCATCAGAGCTGCAGAACCCCCCTCAAAGATCTACAATGACAGGTCTTTATAGACCTGCACCAGCTGCATATTTTAATATATTTCCTAACTGGACGATGTAGACATGGGTAGGCAGATTATCACAATATCCCGAGTCAGATTAGGTGAGAGATACATCGAAGAGAGTCCTTACTCAAAAACAAGACCAGACAAAGTGACCGCGTGAGGATCGTGCTTTTGTGCTGATGAATTAATGGCGTGCAGGTGCGGCCGATTAGAACTCGGGTGACAGCGATCTCTGAATATGTGGTGGTGGAGCCTGGTTGGTCCCTGACAGGTATCAGTATGCTAACTTCTGTTAACTAGTGAATATTTTACTTATATTTGTCATGTAGCCAGAAACATTACCTCTTAATGAATGTTGTGTAATTAGACATGAATAATGCGAACCAGAGCTGACTGAACATAGAGCTAATGTGTCAGGGGTCAAGGTTGAGTAAAGCCACCTGTTTTGGTGAGTTATGCTGCCCCCCGCTGGCCTTCATAGGAATGTGCAGGTACCTATTGCGGTCACACAGGACAGTGACAGTAGACACCTGTCTCGACATTTAGCAGGGAAGTTTTCAAACCACTGTCTTTTAGGGCAAAAGTGGTGGTCCTCTGCAGACGGTGTGCCGGGCAGAGTAGATGTTGAGAAATATATTTAGAAGAATTATACAATTACAAACAGTTATAATGGAAAACTTTTTTTCCACTAATCAGATGAGTAGCAGCTAGCAAAAGCCTACAGTATGTGTAGCTACAGCAGCTAGCTAACTATCTACCTTCTATTTATATTTTTCTATTCTTTTCTATTTCTATTTATTTAAGTTAGTGTTTCCCGACCTCGGCCAGTCGGTTTCTCCCTCAAAGTTGGAAACCGACAGTGTAGCGGCCTTCCTTTAGTGTGCACCTGCTGCAATCGTGACATCAATAAATGGACACAAACAAGGAGTTTGCATAAATGCTTTTCAATATATGTTATCTCAAATTAAATAATTATTATCTGTAAAGGGAAAATGATATGTAACCCTTTTAAATGCTTCATTTGTATAACCAGTTTATTAGTTGCCAGTGCTTGGATCACAAAGGCCCTGACATAAGAACTGATGTCTCCCACTTGGATTAGATGTTTCCAGCGTCATAGCTGTAGAGATTGAACAAAGTGTTTGTTATGTCTATGACCACATTTGTTCTCGCATGTAAGGACACGGTCAAAGAACTGACGTGTCTTACATGGATAAGATGTTCCCAGTACCCTGGCTGTAGAGACTCAACAAGATGGTCAAAGGTTTCTGTTCACGCCACCGATATCTAAACTTAGGTATAAAAACTGCCATTTCTCTTGGAATGTAAACCATAGATCTTGGTTGAGCATCACCCAGGTTAGTAATACTTGACCATACAGCATCATGTTTTTAAACCCAGTTCCAAAATCTGTGCCTGGAGTTGTTCCACAAGGTACAATCGCCCTCATCATCGCTGGACCAGGCCGTTGGAGCAGCTGCATATGTCACTTTCCCTAGCCCTGCATGTAGACCATATCTATCCAACAGTACAACAACCTTCCTGCCCCCACTTTGCCCGGCTACATATATGGTCATGATATTTGACACATAGGAGCTGTTGTATCATCTTCTCGTGAGAGTCTTTCTGATGAGAGAGTCAGATAGATAAAGTCAAGTTAGAGAATAAAGAAGAAAATAGTTAAAACTGGAAAGAATTAAACCACAACACTACCACGGTGGCACTATTAAACTACATCATTGATATAACCTGTTCCTATACAATAAACAGTATAAAACATCCCCAAGGCACCAACACAGATGTAAACAGTATAAACTCCGCTGCAGCCACAAACAGACATAATACAGCAAAGGAGACGCTGCCTAGTTTTTAGACACAAAATTGTGGACCCACTTTGGTAAGTTTCTTGGCAACATATGGTGCTTACATTTTCTCATTTGTGGAGAATTCAGTGAGTTTGTTGTACTCATTCATCTGAACGTTGTTCTGTTAGTTTTGAGCATCAGCAAGACCTCTTCAATCTGGTCTAGGCATGATTACTTGACTCTTTATTCTCATTACATAATATGACCAGTCCACTGTACCTCTCTGGTCCCAGCTTAACCAGTCACAGGTTTCTCTGTCTCATTGTGCCAATCTCGTCATTTAAGGTGCCCTTTTAGTCTTTTTGGAACAAATCAATGAAAAACCACACTGAACTCACAACACTGCAGTCCCCTTCTGAAAGGACAGAAGACAAAATTAAAGCCATCTTAGATGATCCTTCTCACCCTGTGTATAACAAACTGTGGCAAATTGGATGCTTGTAGCAGAAAGAAGGATGAAGGACAACACTAAAGCCTGGGAGTTATTCCTATCACGGGTCGAGGGTCTATGGATAGAATATTTGGTTTGCAGTATTGATTGTGAATCTTTTGAGTATAAGTAGACATTTATGCAAAAGAAACTCCCTTCAGGCATTCCTGATATATCACGTTCACGTCATGCGAGAAATGTGAGTAGTGTTGAAAAAGCTCCAGGAAGCAACCCAAAATTCGTAAATTTGGCTTTTTTTGAGTTAAGTTTTTATTACCAGTGGATTTTAAAGTAGCAGTTTGATTAGCAGTGATAAATGGTGATAGTATATTCAACAGTGAAAACCAAAAGAAATGACAGAACAATGAATTCAAAATAATAACAAAAAAAAACATATCAGACCCATTCTGTCACTAAGGGAGCTCTTGTGGAGGACTTGGACGCAAAGTTGAGGTTCAGCTGACGCTTTTATTTCCCAATGTGACAGAGTGGCTCAGTCCACTTCAATTTACCTGTCTAGTGGGTTGGTCTAACTCAGGTGGCTTGCCACCTATGCACCTCCAATCACGGTGGGATACCCAGCTGCAAACAATTATTCCCCGTCGTTGTGATCACAGGGCGGGGCTCTCCCCTGGAGAGTATATGTTTCAGTACACCTACCTGTGGTGGGTCTTCCTTTCCGCTTCTCGGGGGTATAATGGTTGCTTGGGGGCTCCTGTGAGACTCACCTGGTCGTGGCATTCGTGGGCTTTGGGTAAGTTAGGGTAATATCATTTGTTGGGCATTGTTTGGTGGTAGCTGATGCGCCTGTCTGCATAGTCAGCCGTGGTTTGGAGGTTGCGGCTGAGGGAGCGTGCCTGCAGGAAGCTGGTGTGGCAACTTCCCATTCTGTGCCATCAACGGTACTCACCAGCTTGTCGGCTGAGTTGGCTTGAAAGAGCGTGGTTCTCCAGCCTGGTGTATTCAAGTGTGACACCATATTCCGACGGTAGGCTGTCTCATCTGTACGGTGATTGCAGTTGCTCTGGCCAGCTGTTTTAAGCGATGTGTTAATTTGCAGCCAAGCGGCACTGGCCTGTAGTGATGGCAAAGTGAAGCTTTCTGAACCAGTGAAGCTTTCCAGCCAATTGTATCGGAAAAAGGTTCATTCATTCAATGCATCGCAAACTCAATGATGACCTCTGCTGTTGAAAACTTGTAGTGCAAATGTATCGAATGGCCCACCAGTATATTTTGGCCCAGTCTCTGTGGGTTGAACATGATTATGAAAAGTTGAACCAATAAATCATCTAATAAATACATGGATTTCTATATGAATAAAACTATTGTTTTTCAGGTTTGAATTGTGTCCTTGTTTGTGTATTTCAATTCTCTGTACATTGGAAAGAAGTTTAACAAACACTTATCTATATCTTTCTGCACCTTTGTGCATGTATGTTTGTGATCATACTAGCAGAATAATTAATAGAAGATATATAATATATATAATAGACGATTATATATATATATATATATATATATATATAATTATATATATAATATATAAATATATATATATTTTATATATATATTTTATATATATAATATATAAATATATTATATATATGACATGTAAGCAATATAATTTAAAATATCAGCAAGTGCTTCCTACTGCATGTGCAGTTCATGGCAGTCATAGGGACTTATGTGAATTGTTTGAATGTGGGAAGTGATTTGCAGAGGAAAGGTCAGTGGGGCAGTAATTGTGCTTTTGGGCAGGTTTCTTATGACAGGATATTGAGGTGCTTGTGGACACATGGGATCCATCCATCCATCCATCCATTGTCAAACCGCTTATCCTGCACTCAGGGTCGCGGGGGGGCTGGAGTCCATCCCAGCCAACTTCGGGCGATAGGACACATGGGATGGGGCATGAAGTTATTATTGATTTTTATTGAGAAACACAATTTTCTCCACAGAATTGGGGTTGAGTCGGTTTCTTAGATACTATTTCCCCTGCCTTACAAAAAAGGCGCTTACACGACACGATGAGGCAGGAATGCTCAAGAGATTACGTGCTAATACAAATAGATGTGGGTACACATGTTTGTGTTTGATCCAATATTTTAGCGGGTCTTCACTCCGAGGAATGTTTGATTCAGCCAAATATCTGGTGGTCTCCACAATAAAAATAAACATCCATAATTACACAATACAAATGACAGACTTTGTCTGCCTATTACAAACCTTGTTAGAGGAAATCAAATTGAAGTGCTCCCACATCTCGGAGCGACCTCTTTGCCACAGGTTCCATTGTAAATTTGCTAATACTACTACAACAACACTGACTTTGACTGTATCAAACAGACAAGCCCCGACCCTGTTTCGCGCCCATTTGAATCAATTCGAAGCTGTCCCGTGACTGTGCGCCGGAACGAAGCTTCGGACGTCACTGATGACGTCAATGAGCCGGAGCGAAGCTTCGGACGTCACTGATCACGTGATCAGCAGCGAACGAACCGAGCACCGATACAATTGCTTCGCCCTGCACTGGTTCATATTTCGACACAAGCTTCGAAGCAGGAGGGTGGGAGGTAACAACACTACTGGCCTGATGCACGGCTGACCAGCGGATCACCTGCGGAGGCAAGCCCCACAAGATATTGCGGAAACCCCCTCCACTGCTGTTCTGTCTGAACTCGTTTTGTGAATTAATCATTCTTTTCTTTGTTTTTGTTTGAGTGTGTGGGCCCCGTGGCCGATATTTTGTGTTTATTAATTGTTTTCTTTCTTTATTTAAGGAACAGGAGTTTCTTGGGCTGCTGGTAAGAGTGGTTGACTGAGCCTGGTGGTGGCGGTCCCCTTCGTTTGATTTATATTACTTCATCATATATTCAGCTGTGTGGTTTTCTTTTATTTTGTTTGGTTTTCTTTGCTGTGACATTCGGGACCGTCCACCCCCACCTTTTTCTCAGGAGTCATCTCTGCCAGCGAGCCCTCAGTCTTCTGTCCCCTTTTCCTGGTTTGATTTATTTCTTTTTGTAACATGGATGACTTTTAAGCATTTTTCATTGTTTTGGTCTAATCGTGTATCAATTTATAGACCATATCACTAGTCTCGAGACTGTCTTTTAAGAACGATGTACTCATAAATAAACGTATAATTTTGTATAATGGAATCACGTCTAGTGCCGGTGTTGTTCGAATCTGTGTCCTGTTGCTGACCATAATTAGGTGCTCCATGTCATTAATTCCGGGGGTGAAATTCCCACGGTGGCGTTGCTCGTATATTAATTTAGATTATTTGGTCGTCCTCCCGACATTGCTACACCAACAAAAAACACAGGGAAGTCCCTGGGAACAAAAAATGTCTCTGAAGAGAGATGAACGAGGAAATGCTCTGGTAAAACTGACCAAGAGCTGAATAGTCAACAAATGCAAAACCCAAATCTCTCTTACAGAGGAAATAACAAAACAATCAATCACAAAAAAGGCTCAAAACTAAATCTAGGAGCTGTGGAGCCATAAACGGCACACGGCCAACTAAGGAGTCCACAACGTGGCTCGGGACAAACAAAACTACGACCTGGGCTCAATTCTTTCATGAGATGAGTGTGCAAGGCGAAAGCACATGACACACTGGCACAGGACAAGGGGAGACGAAGACTATAAGTACACATGAGGGTGTGAGAACAGGTGAACACAATCAGGAATCAGGGAAGACAATCAGACTGGTGACACATGAGGAAGGGCAAGAGTTAATTTCCAAAATAAAACAGGAAGTCACAAAACAACCATGGAGACAGGACAAAAACACAAATTGACATACAGGTCTGACACCATTCACCTCATTTATTCTTCAGTCTGTCATCCACTGGTTTCAAGGACGGATCTTCAGAGAAAACTGAGGCGGCAAACCCTGTTGTTTTAAAAACTAGATTGAAAATAAAAACAAAGTTGATATTGAGTAAAATAATGTGTATTTTAAGTAGAGAGTAGTCAAGACTCACCTCCGTCAACAAATCCTGGATGTTTAAGTCTGATAGCAGAATGAATGATTTTAATCGAATTTTCAACCCAACGACATAAACTGTCGATGCAGAAACACAAAGCAAAACAAATTGTGATAAAATTAATAGTTTTCAAGGTTTTTTTTGGCAACAGATAAAGTGGATCCAAACAAATATAAGATGAAAATATATATTTAATAAAAAATAAAATGCATTTACTTACGAGGCCCTTTTGTTGTAGGACAAGTAGTCAAGTTTGGGCAAGATGGTGTTTGTTTACAAGGAAAGAGAAGAACTTAAGATGAATTGATGTTTTGTTTACCTTAGAAATCTGATGTATACATTCTTCTACATTAAAATATAATAATTCAGTATCAAAACTTTAGTTTCATGATGTACGCACCGAAAAAAATTATACGCACTTTACAATTTATGATTAAAATGATTAAAAGACTAAAATGACTAAAAGGCAACTAAATTATTACCGTGTAAATGTGTATTTAATCCTCAAGTGTACTGCCGTTTGTTCAACAGAGCAACAATTTT
Organism: Gasterosteus aculeatus; assembly: GCF_964276395.1. Classification (NCBI taxonomy): domain Eukaryota; kingdom Metazoa; phylum Chordata; class Actinopteri; order Perciformes; family Gasterosteidae; genus Gasterosteus; species Gasterosteus aculeatus. The sequence goes on along the minus strand of NC_135694.1, from coordinate 9,187,646 downwards.
ATGGCAAGTTAAAAAAAACATTGATTAAGGTGCATTTCTTACCAGTGACTGCAACAGTGTTGACTCCACTGCTTCTGACACTCTCAAACACAGAGAACAGAGTGAATGTGTATTTAGTTCCAGCAGTGAGAGATGAGACTGTGTGATTCACTGGTCCGTCTCCTACTGGTTCACTGATGTTTCTCTCCATCCCATTAAACTTGAGAACAAAGCTGACATTGGTGTTCACTTGATTCCACTGCAGAGTGATACTGGTCTCATTTTGTCCTATTGATTTGAAGTTGTCTGTGTTTGAAGGAGCTGAAACAAGAAAATAAATGAGAATACATTTCTCTAAAAATAAAAACAAAAGCACATTCATGCATTTTAACATTCAAGTTATAAGTTTCTACGTCTATTTTCAAAAATAGACAGAATAAGTTGAGAAAAAGGACATTTCGTGCCACAATTGTAGACACAGTAAATACATTGATTCTAACATTGTCGCACTGAAACAATGTGATGGCTTGTTGATTAACAACAACTTGTCTTTTGTTGAGATGTATCTCTTACCAGTGACTGCAGCAGTGTTGACTCCACTGCTTCTGACACTCTCAAACACAAAGAACAGAGTGAATGTGTATTTAGTTCCAGCAGTGAGAGATGAGACTGTGTGAGTCACTGGACCATCTCCTAATGGTTCACTGATGTTTCTCTCCGTCCCATTAAACTTGAGAACAAAGCTGACATTGGTGTTCACTTGATTCCACTGCAGAGTGATACTTGTCTCATTCTGTCCTATTGATTTGAAGCTGTCTGTGTTTGGAGGAGCTGAAACACAAAGGACAACTAATAAGACAACTAATAAGACAGTATCAATGAATAGGACAACCTCCATGGAAGCGGTAACACTATGCAGATAACTTCTATTTTGAAATCTGTGAGAAGAAATCAGACGCACTACTTGTGTAGCAAATGAATGGGAGGCTGAGAGAGCAATCTTTTTGTGACCACCGTCCTAAGTCATTGAACGCTGTAGAGACACATCTCTCTCCGTCAAAGCTCGGTTGCCAAGCTGCCCAGTGTCGAAACAGGGATGTGCTTCCATCAGACCACTGTTTTTCCCGGTGTAGACTGATCCAAACCGACACATCGGTGAGACTTTTGATGATGTCATTCTCCGTCTGATTTCTGATACTGAGAAAGAAACATCAGCATGATCGTAATCAAACCTTATGACTTGTGACAACAAAAAGTAATTTTTAGTCATATAGTTAAAGATTATTTTAACTTTGAGGTTAATCAAAAAAGAAAACAAGAGAAACACTAAAAAAATGAACAGACAAGGGAAGAGAAGGATTAAAAGAGTACTGTACCTAGCTAGATCCACATAATTCTCCCTGCAGAATCTCTGAGCTTCAATCCAATTCGATAATATGTCAACCTTAACAAAGGATGGTGTGTAATTTATTGTACCTGGATATATATGGATAAAGGGAAGTTATGAACAATAACGGGATGGAATCATAGACAACAGCCCATTTACTCAATGTATGTCCCCTCACAAATACAATAAATAGTCATAATTGCCAGATAGTGAAATCATGTTCAGAAAAGATTAAACAAGAATTACCGTTGTAGCACACAAAGTGTAGTTGGAAATTGCAGGGTACGTCATTCCAAAAGAAAGATGCATCAGAAATCTCCACACAGAGCTCTGAACCTCCTGAATTGTTTGGCTCACCAACTTTCCAGTCTCTAAAGTCTGTCCCTGCTTCGGCATAAAAGCTGTGGTCACTCAGGGACCATCCCCAGCTGTTCACCAAGTCGTCATGGAGACCTATCCAAGCACCACCTGTCCAAAGATGTTAATTTACAAATGTTGAATTGAAATAAAACGTAAATTATTGTCTTTAATATCACTTCAACAATGTTGATGTTGTCTATTATAAATTGAGTTTTGCCACAGTCACATTCCACATTATCGTATTTTTGCCAGACTGATATACTGTGTGATACCGATATTGAGCACATGCCTGTGTAAGTAGATGTGGTCCCGATAATGGCACTGATGTCAGCTGTTGTTTCTGCGGTGGCCAGATCCGTGTAGTTCTGTCTGCAGACACTCTGCGCTTCCCTCCAGTTCAGGGGCGTGCTCACAAAGGTGTACAGACGAGTTCGTGCGGAGATAACGTACACCAGTGCTCCTAAAACAAAGCAGATTCAGTGTTTTAATAAAACTTCCAACTCCAGATGTTCAAATCAAGAGGTTCTGTCATCCTGATAGTCAATACTTTATTCTCCTTATGTTGGTCTGCTATCTGCAAAACAAACCTAATAAACCTTAAAAAAAATATATATATATGTACAGTAATACATATATTATAGAAAACCAACGTATTAATTAACAAACATTAAAACAGCAATTGTAGTTATTCTTGAAATTTTCTGTTATACATTTATACATTTTTTTCTCCCTTATGTAATGCATAAATATCAATATGCAACACTGAGAATGTTTTTTGTTAGAAAGATAGACAGAAAAATCAAACAAGAGGCACCAACCTGTGAGCACAAATCTGATCAGCCAATAATCCATGAGGTAAACCTTTGAAAAAAAAAACAAGAATTTGAATAAATATGTGTCAGCCAACTCAGTTGATCTTTCCTTTGAGAAACATGTGAATATTTGATGCCAAATACCTTGCAGGATAAGGTTTTATCTTTTCATCCATAGACCATTGTTTCCTTTACCTCTTATGATAGATGGCGTAGTCCTCTAACCTGCATGTGCACTCTGCTGCTTGTAGAGAAGCCAAGCCCTTCGATGTCCTCCTGTAGTCTGCAGCTATTACAATGGTGAACTTGGTTGAGAAATCAGGAAGTAAAAACTAAACCTAAAAACCTGTTGTGTTAATGATTGTTTAGATTATTGATTGGTGTTTAAACAATAGCTGGAACTCGTGATCGTCAACATTTTTTGCAAAACTACTTCCTCTTTACAAATGTGATGTTCCTGCTTACCAAAAGCTAACATTGTCTTACCAATTCAACCTTTAGGGGTTTATAACTAAAATCATACAAACATTTTATTTCCCACCAAATTATATACACATATATACTAACTGCCTTGTGCACACACAAATATCTTATATAGCTCATATTTCTCAGAGGACAGTGTGCCTGTGCAGACCAGAGACTGGAAGCAGAATCAGAAGCCGCATTCGTGGCTTCACGGAAAATCTGAATTATGAGATAACATATTGAAATTACAGCTATAAATGGGAGTTAAAAGAGCGAGTCAACCTTTTCTCTGAACAGAAGAGTTTATTGGGACATTTCTTGAGATGGCTGTCACGGTGAAAAACTGTAAAGCATTATTATAGCATTATGTGTCATAGTGACCAGTCACAGCAAGACACGATAATTTTATGAATAAACTATATTTGTTAAATAATACTGGATTCATGGTGCACGTGTAATAAATATGATGTGTAGAAAATGTTATGTTTATAACCAGCAATTAATGCAAATAATTAGCGCCAGCTATCCGAAAAGCTTGTGTTCTGAACACTAAATTAAATGACTAATTTTAACATTTAACATGACATGAAAATGTTAACATAGTTATGGTATAAGTATACTAACCTCTGTTAACTAGTGAATATTGTACTTACATTTGTTGTGTAGCCAGGAACACTACCTCCAAATAGGGCTGCAACTAACGATGATTTTGATATCGATTAATCGGTTGATTAATTCTTCAATTAATCGATGAATCGGATTATAAAAAAAACAGCATTAAAAAGTTTTAATTTGCGCCGACTCACAACAACTGCCGGCGCTGCTGGCTGCTCTTTCCTTTACGTCGGCTCGGCGCTCTTATGTTTTATTTTTGCTCCGCGCGCATCTCCCCAACTCATTGAGTGATGTAATAATCGGGCAACACATTGAATCGATAATGAAATTATCAACGCTTTTGATAATCAAATTTTATCGATTTCATCGATTCGTTGTTGCAGCCCTACCTCCAAATGAACAGGATGATAATGTGTAATTCGGCATGGATAATGGCAACCACAGTTGACTGAATTCAACCTTAAGCTAAGTGTCAACGGTCAAGTTTGAGGATCGCCACCTGTTTTGTGATGGAGTTATTCTGCCCCCTGCTGGCCTTCATAGGAATGTACAGGTCCCTATTCCAGTCACACAGGACAGAGACAGTAGTGTAGGATATAAGAAATAAACTAACAACCCGGTTCATAAATTAATAAATTGCATTTACTGTACACCAGAATACAGCCATGATTGTATCTGATGAACTGTATAATCAATAAAGTAATGAGAATATTGTAAAACCACTATCATTTTGAATCAATAGAATAATACCAATGTACAGCTATGATTGTATTTAATTTAATGTAATCAACTGGAATTCATGCATGTAATACTTGATAGCACCACAATTGATATTGACTGAGAGACATTCGAAATCCGAGTTACATTGAACTCACCAGAAGACCACTCCCAGGGATGTGGACACTAACTTTCACACTTTTACTGCTCTGTATACACTGTCGTCATTAATGATACTATTAGATTCACCTGTGCTTTTCAAATCTCAACCAGCGTATTGTGCCCTTCATGTTTTTTATATTTCCACAATACACCAAACTAGTAAGTCTGGGCTTGTCAAATGGCAAACAGCATCCCTGTTGGCGTTTGGGTTTTTGATTTACCGTCTCTGCTCTTAGCCTTCTCAGTGCATTTTGAGAAGGTTTAACTTTATACGTAAAGATCCATTTTTTAGAAATCCAATATATCATAGGTAACAATCGAAACATTCTCCTAACTCCCGTCCCAGCAGCAGAAAGCACGTTAGTACGTATGGTGCATCTCTATTATAATTTTCGACGAATGAACCCAACACCAAAGCGGCCTCTTTCTCCGTCTCACCCACGTTATTATGCTTAGTGAGCATGTAGTTCTATAAAACACGTGCTTTCTCTGAGCACGTGAACGCAGCCCGACAGCCCCGGCGTTGTAGAGGGGAGGAGCGAGGCGAAAGGACGAGGTGGAGGCGGACGGAGGAGAAGCACGAAGGAGATCTCCGGTCTCTGAGCATCCAGACGGGGGGGAGCATCTCGTCCTCCCTCGCTCCACAGGGGCCGGACTGGAAGCGGAGGGAGGCAGCGGGGCCAAGGACAGGATGGAGGACAAGAAGCAGTTTCTTTGTGGGGTGGTGGAAGGTAAGCTCCTGTTAGATCATGTGATCTCTTTTTCTTACCTAGGGGACACGATGTTTGAACAGATCACCGTTTGACCTACATACGTCTGCAGGCGAAGAACGGTCATGCGCGTGTGCACGTCGAGGTGGATGGGATGTAAAAGGTATTTTTTGCTATGATGTGTTGATGAGCAGTCAGGCTTGAAGTGGAGATGAAAAAGGGAATGGGGAATGGAAATGCCGTGACAGGATAGTCGTGGAGGTGATGATGATGATGATGATGATGATGAGGCATGAAGGAAGTCATGTTGCGAGCCCCAATCAAAACATAATACAGATGTTGATGAAGATCAACGCTTGACGAGGTGATGTGTTTTCAGCATTATATATTATTTGATTGATTTGATCAGAAAGATTCCTTGTCAGCACTGTTGTCAATGGTGACAACAAAGCCAAATAATGCTCAGAAAAAGTGCCTTTTTAATTGCTAATTATTGGAATAATGAAGTTCATGAAATGCCAGACAAGAGGAAAAAAACATTCACATTTGAACTTAGCAGACCTTAAGGTTTTAATCTTAAATATATAGCTTTTGATGGAAAAATGTTTCAATTAAATGGTTTTACTCTCTTTGTCCATTGTCTAACTCCATGATTCCCATAACAGATATTTTCACAACCTTTTGCGATGTGGGTTTGTTGAAATATATGTGACAGTGATACAGCTCTAACACACACACACACACACCTTTTCTGTGTGTTCCTTAGTCCAATGTGGTGGCATCCAACAGATATAGGTCTCACTCAGCAGCCTCGCACACATGCGCTCAGAAGTACAGACGCCACATAAGACACACACACATGCGCACATACATTGCCGACCTATTCAAACACACAATGGAGGGAGAGGGACACTGGATACGCTACCATTTCTAAATATAGAAAATTGTGATGAGGAGTGTAGCTGGAGATGAATTATGTCTCGGCCAAACGCAGAGCGGATGTGAGCAAGCGAGCACAGGAAGAGCGTGCACCGTTTCATGTGCCCAAACATTCAGAACGGTGTCCAGTCGCTGATAGCAGTCCACTTTGTGAATAATTGGAGCAGAGCTTGGCCTTGAAAAGAATGGTTCATTCACAGATACGAAACAAGCTCTGGAATGCCACGGTGCATATTCAGTAATCATCCATATGTGCGTACGGATATAAAGAATATATATGTATATTTATTTCTCCGCCAGGTTTCTATGGGCGGCCTTGGACTATGGATCAGAGGAAGGTTCTCTTCCAATGGTAAGTCTGTAAACTGAACAAAACCATGCATGTACGGTTCTGCATGTGAGGACAGGTGCCCATGTGTCAATAAACCTGTTTGTTTCTAACATCAACGCCGTGACAGCTCGGTAGTAACTGATAGATGGATAGATATATACTTGTGAACTGACCTCAAGCCTGTGGGCTGAATCCAGTTGCACGCCTCTACATCAGCATCAGGCAGACTGATGCCAATTGACTCCACGGCAAAGGGCACATTCATCCTCCGTCCGGAGGCTCAGCCCTGGATGCTACAGAGGGGAGAGGGAGGAGATGCTGCATTTAGTTGAAGTGGAAGAAGAAAGAGGTTCAAATAGGTTCAAAAGTTCCTTGAATATGAACTGATAAACAAATGAAGGATGTGGCATTCCCTTTTCATGTACATTTATTTTACCCCATGTCAACTTGTAGTTAGTATGGGACCAATTCATTGTTGATGACACACTGATCTTGCAAAGTGAAGCGATGTAAGTCCCTTTTGGGAACTGTGACACAGTTTTGTAGCCAATAGCGACAAACCGACTACATCCCTTGAGATGAGTTGTTCCCTCTGCTCTCTGCTTTTCTCTGCTCTTGGAGATACAAGCCAAATCATTGTATAATATATATCTGTTATAGGAACATACAATTAGTAACTCAAACAAAGTCACTGTAATAGCCCATTAAGATGTGTGTGTGGGATCCAGGATTATTAATAGGTCGTCCTTTTTGGAATCAAGAGTGTTCACACAATGAGTTGCATAAGTTTGGTTGACTAGTGTGAATGTGTGTACAGCATGAGCGTGTGTGTGTTTATCTGATTTGTGTGTTTGAAAGAGGTAGGCTGCAGCTTTGTGGAGGCGACACCATCTGTTCAGGAAGAGAAGCAAGGAGAGAGTGAGCACACAGGCCGCCCACAAACGACGAGCACGATAAGAGCTGGTCCATGTCCAGAGAGGGCAATAGTCATCTTTGTGTGTGTGTGTGTGTGTGTGTGTGTGTGTGTGTGTGTGTGTGCGTGATGTAGTTATTATTTCACTTCTAGTACTTTACCTTATTTATGATTCAGCAGATCATTTCCTGTAACTGAGGCGGTCATGGGCACCACAATCAATACAGTAGATTTATTTCCTTGCTTTCTGTTTTTCTTTTTTCCTCCTTGTGTCCATTGCCACTTCTCCTCACTGTCTCCAGGGTTCGTACTTACATTACCAAGCCAAGCATATGGCTTGATATATGTATGTATATATACACATACATATTTAGCTATGTGTGTTCTATGTACAGTACCAGTCAAAAGTTTGGACACACCTTCTCTTTCACTTGAATCAGGCGCAGAGGAATAAAACAAATATAAAACCACTTCTCTCCAGCGGGGGATTGGTGTGCGGTCAACCGAATAAAAAGTAACTTACAAGGAAGTTACACTAGTTGCAGTTCATGCGGGTTGTCAAAGAAGCTTTGTCCAAACTTTTGACTAGTACTGTATATGTGGTGGTTAAACAAAGCTCCTGTCTACAGTAGTTGCTGAAATGACTTAAGCCTACACAGACCAGGTTCACTTCCCTTACCTCCCCTGTTCACGTCTTTCTGTGCCAGGATGCAAAGTTGGGGGTTGAACACCTACTTGTATGGACCGAAGGATGACCTGAAACACAGACTGTTGTGGAGAGAAGTCTACTCTCAAGAAGAGGAAGGTAGGAACATCCAAGTCACACTAAGTCTGATAGAATAGTAGTGGCTGCTGGAGTCTCATTTTGTCCAATCATAAATTTCTAATTCAAGATATTTCCTCTCCTCCCCTCCTGCTCTTAGGTCAGTTGCGTACTCTTATTAAAGAGGCTCAGTCGAGAGGCCAGAGGTTTGTTTACGCCCTGTCTCCTGGTCAGGACATTGTCTTCTCATCATCCTGTGACTTGACGCTACTCAAACGCAAGCTGAGACAGGTATGTGGGACAATGAGGACATGATCCAAACGCGTTATCCCTTTCACACACGACCCCTTCTCTCCCTCCAGGTATCAGACCTGGGTTGCCAGGCATTTGCCATTCTGTTCGATGACATCGATCACTCCATGTGTCAGGCTGACAGCGAGACCTTTTCTTCATTCGCTCACGCTCAGGTCACTGTAACCAATGACATTTATCGCTTTTTGGGGGAACCGCCCGTCTTCCTATTCTGCCCCACAGGTAGGATGCACTGACTCGAGTTGTGGCCTATAGGGCCATGTCAGATTTGACGTGTGCAGATATTTACCGATAATGACAGACACCTCTGTTTCTCTCTCCCTGTAGAGTACTGTGGTTCCCTGTGTTCCCCCAGTGTGTCAAAGTCTCCCTACCTGCAGACTATTGGAGAGGACCTGCTACCCGACATAACAGTGATATGGACAGGTGAGACACTGAAAACCTCCTGGCTAATAGAAGCACACACAAAAATGCAATTGAAGAAAAACATTTAAATGCACATCTTGCCACACAGTAAAAACGGAGGTCTAAACTTTCATTTCACCTGGAGGTATTTTGTTTCTTGTTTTGTAACTATTTGTGTGAGCTAAGTGGAGGTAGACAGCCACTGGCATGAAACCTAATGTGCAGACTAACTATTGCTTTTCCACAGAAGGCACTTGGCAGCCTTTGCACACAACTGATTAGGAATAATAGAGTGTGTGTACAACCACATTCCTCAGTGTAGCCTCAAAAATAATCAACACATAGAATAGAATAGACAAATTCAAGATTTTAAGAAGTAAAGTAAATTTATTACAAGAAATAATCTATGGACACAACGGTGGCACTCTTAATCTACATAACCTGACCATTCTTATATTATCAACAACAGTATAAAACATCCCTGAGGCCACAACACAGAGATGTAAACACAGTATGAACTCCACAGCAGCTGCAGACACAAACACACATAACAGCAAAGGAGACGCCGCCTAGTTTTTAGACACAATGCTGCGCACGCACTTTGGTATGTTGCTTGGCAACAAAGCGTTGGTTGGTGTTCTCATTTGGGGAGGGTTCAGTGAGTTTGTTGTACTCATCCTTCTGAATGGTGTTCTGTTAGTCTCGAGCATCGGCGAGGCCTCTTTTATCTGGTCCAGGCTTGACTGCTTAACTCATTCATTCTCAAATACGACCAGTCCACTCTGCCTGTCTGGTCCCAGCATAACCAGTCCCTGGTTTCTCCGTCTCGCTGCGCCAATCTCTTCATTTATGATCAGTTCAGATTTGAACGGGTAGAGAAAACATTTTTGGCTTTTTTAAATACGTTGTTTCCTTCCCCCTCGGCCCCACAGGCAGTAAGGTCATCTCCAGGAAGCTGTCCGTCGATTGCTTGGCCGAGGTGGAGTCCGTCCTCCAGCGCCCCCCACTCATCTGGGACAACCTGCACGCTAATGACTATGACTCCCGGCGTCTCTTCTTGGGGCCCTTTAAGGGCAGAGAGCCTCAGCTGAGGAGCCACCTGAGAGGCCTCTTGCTCAACCCCAACTGCGAGTTTGAAGCCAACTACATCCCTCTACATTCACTGGGGAGCTGGTTCAGAGCTGGAAAAGAGGAGAGGAATGGTGAGGCAGAAAGGGGAAAAGATTAATGAGCAGGTGGAAGTAGCATGAATGAGACAGGAGATGTCCCAATTTAATAAACTAATATTGGTTCTGCCAGATCAAAGCCATGTGCAGTTCCCATTGCTTCCTGGACAAATGTGAAACAAGCCGGTGTTGCTTGGCAACTAACACAATTTTATCTGATAGTACTTAGCATGTAAATTAATTTGTGGGAATTTAAGCTGCATCTGTTTTCCTGGGCAAGTTACTTAATAAGCAGTTGCTGTCATAAGGGATTTAAATTATTGACCTTTACCATTTACCAACTGTATCAATCGTCATCTATTCTCACATTAAGACGATCTATACACAGTCATTATTATAGAATAATTCATCAATTTGAAACAAAGTGCAGTGGTTCTTTAAACTTCTAGTTCTTCATAATAATTAAATTGTACAGTCACCATCAAATACAAAAATGGTGGAATGACAGTTCCACCAGAAAAAGAAAAGAGGAAACCAGTAAATTGAATTAAGAAACCATCATCGTGTGTGACGTTGTTCTGGTAACATGTGGGGGAAAAGAGGAGAGGAAAGTCCCTCTGTGGAGCAGAAACAAAGAGTGACAGCGAGATCCTCTTTGTGGCAGTGGCAAGTGGGTGGCATCAAACTTGAGAGCCCCACCCACTACACGGAACCCGCCGGTCCAAACCTAAAATTAGCCTCTGTAATAAGAAGACGGGGGCTCACGTGTCTCAAATAAAATTAAATAAAATTAAATATTTACAGCAGCTGACCTGTCGTACAAATAACAGTTGTTTCTGGGAAAAATTGGCTCCTCCCACCCAGCGTGCCGTTGTGACGCCGACTGATTTACTGGCGATTGCCGCTGCCTGCCACAAAGTTTCCACCCACTTGCCACTGCCACAAGAAGGATCTCGGCCTTACTGGAAACAAAGCGTAGTGGTAGACGACGAATGAGCACCCAGGGAAGGGATGAGAAATGTGACGTGCAGCTTGCGATGTGGATAAAAATGGAAGAGGCATGACGGTGAGGGGAGAAGGTAGTGTGTAAAATAATTACCAGATTCAATGAAAGATTTTGAGAGCTGTCAACATTTTACTAAACCAATCTAAAAACAAGAAGTACAGAACAGCAAACGTAAGATAAGTTGTGTATTTTAAAGGAGATGTACGTATGTGTGAGTGTGAAGAGAATGTACCAACTGCAATGCAACGAACCTCAGGTACGGATTCATGCACAAAATGATTTAAGAGGGGTTTTCGCTACTGTATTGTAGCTGTGCTGTGTATATAATAATGTAATGCTATATATGTTCTAGATGAGGAGTGTGAATACTGTCCCGATAGAGCTTTGTCTGCTGCACTACATGATTGGATGGACGAACTCAACCAACCACTACAAGCAGGTAAAACACCAGGATTTAGATCTGTGTCTCACATAATCTCACTGCTCAGTCACTGTCATCACTCGTTTAATAGCTGCATGGTGTCTGGTGACAACTAACTGACATTTTGAAGGTTTCCACATATGAAAATGTCTTTTGGTTACAATGTAACATTCGTTATTGACAACAGGTCGACAGAGCACTCGAGCAGACCAGCGGTCCTCCGCTCCAACAGGTCGCTGCAAAACCCCTGACAGATCCGACTGCCCTTCCACCCTCAGAGGACCATCTGCCGTGGCCAAGCTCCCTGTCTTCCCCCTGATCTCCAGTTCACCTCCGTCGTCACCAGTCAAGGGAGAGACGGAGGCACGAGAGGCGGAACGGAAGAGGTCAAACCAGCCGAGGCAACCCAACCACCAAACTCAAGGCTCCAGGCCTCACGTAGCCTCCTGCGGCGGCAGGGGGCAGAAAGGCCAGAGTTGGGGGCTTTGTGGTGGGAAGGACCTACTAAGTGAGTCCCAGGTGCAGCTGCTGGTTGGCCTTTATTATCTGCCCCATGAGCATGGCACGTCCGCCCAGAAACTGTTGCAGGATCTGACCTGGCTGAAAGGGAACTGCCACCTGGTCAGCGCCAACAGCAAGAAGACGACGCCTCAGAAGGTCGGCGTTTTCTTTGTATATTTGGTTCTAATTGTGTCGTGCAAATGACTAATGTCAGTTATATGTGTGTCCTCAGATGGATGAGTGGCGTGGCCGCTCCTCCAGGGTCCTGTCCCTGTGTGAAGATATCGCACAGCTTCACTGCAGCGTGGTGGGCGGGGCCAACAGGGCTGTGCTTTATGACCTTTACCCTTATGTGTGGGATCTGAGGAACACGGCCCTCGTGGCAAAAGCATTCATATGCTGGCTGGGTGAGCAAAAGAGAATAAGTGAACTACGGGAATACGGAATAATAAAATCTGGTTACTATCGTCATACAATTTCTATGCTGTTCAACATTGTACTATGCTGTGCTTGTACTATTGCCATGCTATCTGAGATGCTATATGGAATGTTATTTACCATATTCTGTAGTATAGATACTATAGTATATGAGTATGTACTATGCTGTTCTGGGGAATAATACATGTAATACTAATAGTTTTTCCTACGCCAGGTTTCAGGACAGAGGATGTCGCATGTGTACAGACTGTACAGACTACAGACCCTCGGAGGCTAATTTGCAATTTTGGGCTATACAAAATAAAATAAAATGAATTGAATTATATTAGTATAGTATACTAGTGTCTCTCAAATGGGGGTACTATCAAGCACTGTGTGGTAGCTTAGATATTTCAAATATTTTATATATGTATTTATATATTTGTTTACTGTAATATATCTAATGCCACCCACTCACCTATCTCACTCAGATGGACGAGTGTTGAGTGAAAGCTCCCCTCTGGGCACCTGGAGGGACTGCTTCCACTGTAAGTAAGCACGGACGTTGAAATTGTCGTCTCCCTGTCTAAACATGAAAGAACTAACTAATAATTATCTTCTGCGTGAATCATTCTTCAGCAACATCAACAACTCAGTTTAAAAGTTTTCCAATGTTAACCCCAAATCCAATCATTATCTCGCAGTATTAGCTCAATGACGCTCATCAGATAATATGGCGATGATGGCTGAACCACACTTGTTCAAAATATTTAATTGAAGCGTTAAAACCAGCATCTCTTTGAGAGCTGTAATGCTGAATAAACGGCACACTTTTGCTGTGTGTAGGCTACGGCATGAATGTTTAAACGTGATTTAGCTGTACAATCATTTACAATCTGCAGTGGCTTGTTATTGGCCCGATCCGCATGACGTCACCCGACTGACATTCGGTTCTGGTTTGTGGTAGTGTGTGGGAAGACCACAGGGGCAGACCTGCTGGGAGTGGAATCTGAACCGTGGGCATTCAAAGGGGGCGTTTCTGGGGAGGTGCAGGTAGGGTGTGTTTGCATGTCATATTCTACACATTTTGTGTTCAATCAATCCTCTCCTTTTTCTATGCATATTTGTATTCTTAAATTAATAATATGTGTCATTGAAGCTCAAACCTTATATAACTGATTAACATCTTTGTTTGTGTTTGTGTGTGGTGTGTAGATGCTTCTCCCAATAGGCAGTAACAATGAACTCTTCACTCATCCTCCTCCTCTCTTCCCTACCTCTCGTCTTTATAACATCAGGCCCTACCACAGCAAAGACAAGGTATACCCACACGTTATTGTTTCACAATATCATGGATGTCAAAGAGTTGTGTTCACAACAGGGAAAGCCAAAGAATATTCAACATTAGCAGAGGTGCTGTGGAAACTTTTTACCCCCTTCAGAGAAAAGGGAAACAACCCAGGGAGGAAGAACATTTTCTGCTCATGCATAAACAAGCTTGCAGCAGGATGTTGCAAAATTAAACCATGCGTTTTTAAAGCACCAAGATAATTCAGTCACCTGCAGTTTTACACACTTTTTGGGGGAAACATTTGGTGCAAGTCTCCGAATGACCATATTTAAAAAAATGTTTTTATTTATTTTGTGTGTGTGTGTGTGTGTGTGTGTGTGTGTGTGTGTGTGTAGTTGGAGATGTATCGGATGGTGCGCCAACTCCACCTGAGGAATCAGGGGGGCCAAGAGTCCAGTGTTGCTCACCCGGATATCGTTGGAGATAGGTGTGTTTGTGACACTGAGAGAGACAGAAACACAGAGTAATCCTGCGTTGCAGAACACATCCTCAACGGATATATATATAATATATGTCTTTTCATTCCCATAGATGTTTTGGACCATGCCTGGCGTTGTGCCCCGAGTACTGCTTCATCCTGGAGGACGAGCTGGGTGTTTGTGGCTGTGTGTTGGGCATCTTGGATGTCCGCTCATTTGCCAAACGGTGCCAGGCCAATTGGATGCCTGCGATGAGGGACAAATACCCACAAAAAGGGGGCAACACTCACTCCAGCACACAGGTGAATATGTGAAGAAGGAGGAGTCATTATACAAACCTTTTTGTGTTCTATAGAACACTATAAGTGTTCTAATATAGTGAAGGCCACTGGCAGACTCTGGCAGAGACACAAACACAGTTATAAACACGCAGGTTTAGACATACCTTTAGTTACACCGTCTGGCCCCCTCTGTGACTGATTAATAACCTACTTGGAAGTGAATGGCACACACAGGTAAACAAAGAAATTATGTTAGTGGTGAACTTCAGTAAGATAATGTTCCCACGTTCCCTGAACAAGACATATCAAACATTTTTAAAGATGTACACAAATGTGAAATTAGGGCATCAGGGCACATTACTGTAGTATGTTTGTTTAAAATGGGAGGTACCAACACATTCAGTTACAGTGTCGCTTTTGCTCATCATGACAAACTGATCCCAAGGAAAGAGCCAAACAGACCAGGTGGTGTTGCTCACCAGCAGGCTCTGTCAGTGCCGGACATCTGTGGAGGACTTGTTTGCCCACTCTGTGTGTCAGTGTGCACACTGACATCACTCACACTGCAGCCACAGGGAGCAATATTTAATGTACTTATTGCCACAAGATCTTTGTTACTTTGTCACCGTAGTATCATCTAGTTTCAGCAACAAAGGAATATGCATGGTAAAGGCTTCTCCACAACCTTCCATCACACTACTAGGACATGGTTAACTCTCAGGGTTTTACCTTTATCTTCAGTAGCACATTGGTCAAATGTCCATGTGTCACTGCTGCCCTCTGTCTAGGAACTGATCAAGCTGATGGAGGAGGACCAGGGAGAGTACCCCGACTCTCTCCTGTACCACTTCCCCTCTCAGCTTCGACTGGACGCCCTGCCGGAGCTAGTAGACGTCAGCGTCAGCCGCACCCTGCTCACCGCCCTCCTCACTGCACTCAAGGCGAACGGTAAGGACAGTGTGCGGACACATTAACCATCGCTTTGGATCAAATTGAAAAGGGGAGTATATGGGATAGCGTGAACTGTTATATTTACATACACCTCTGGCAACGTGATCTACAAAACCTGTTCGTAAAATTGTATACGAAAATCTTGAACATACAAATTCGTAACAATACATACGAACTGCGGGGGTTAACCACGCCCCTTGAGTGAACAACATGGCGGACCATGTCGGATTCTTGAGTGAACGTCTCTCCGCCATGTTGGATTCTTTGAGGGGGTTAGGGTTAGTATTCCATTCTTACAAGTTAACATAGATTTCTCGTTAAAAATGCAATCATAACACGTTTATTTTACATCGTTAGACTTCACAAAGTGTGTTTACGGGATGCAGGTCCCCATTCACTTTGAATAGGGTGACGTCATCAGTTGCAGTCCGTATTTATTTCGTATGAATCACTACGAATTTGTATGGTCAAGATTTTCGTATACATTTTTACGAACAGGTTTTGGAGATCAGGCTGCCTCTGGAGCTTGCAAAACCTTCTCCGGAGGACTCATCGGCTCAAAGCTAAGAGGAGCATCTACCAAATATGCTGCCTGTAGATGTTTTCAACCATTACATTCAGTCCTTGTGAATTATTTACTTGCTTGGCTGCTGGCACTAGTCCTCAATGTTGAATTGCTGTGTTTAAAAAAAATGCTCCATGACAGGTTCTCTATTATGCATTTCTTCTCATATGAACCTTTGCCTTTAACCAAGAGTATTTCTGGTGCATGCTGTTGTATCATGGGAGGGGGAGAGATCTTAATTGGTCTTTCTTTTCTGTGTATGTAGGATCTCAGGGTGTCTTCTGCGAGGTGCAGCCAACAGACCGTCAGAGGCTGGAGTTCTTGACGAAACTGGGCTTCCTGGAGATCCTCAGGGGAGAAGCCAGGAGCAGAGAGGGAGTGGTGTTAGGGAGGCTGCTGTGAAAATAAACACACACCAGACGCGTTGCTCCCAAACAGTAGACACGCACACACAGAAAAACGTTAGAAATACAGTTTGTCCAGTACAGCATAGACAGCATTGTGTTTGTCATTTTTTAACAGACTTTCCTGGATTCCCTTGATTCTGTGTGTCTGCAGTAATTGGGAAGCACACTGAGCATTCTGAAGGATTCAATGTTATAAAATAAGTGTCTCTTCCCGGATTTGAACCCCAGGGTACGGATTACTAGGTTTAGTCATGTAACAAAGATTTCTACAACAAAATAGTTTAGATGGGAGCTGAGCAGATCACATTTTTTGTTTTATCAATTTTTGACAATGGATCAGACCTTTTGCACGTGGAAGCGCTCACCTAGAGTCATCATCCAACTCAATATGCTCTTGGCTGCATTTCAGCATCTTTTAGCTCATTGTTTTGGTTTCCTGACCCAAACTTTTTAGCTCCTTATTTACCGCACAGACATGAGAGTTTATTGAGTTGCTCAAATAAAGAGTAGAAACAATTTCACTGAATATCAAATGATTCCTTAAAACTGACAGAGAACAATCTCCTCCGGTGGGCTCTGCTCCCTCTATTTTGTTCATAAACAATACAATTTCTGTTGTTTTCTAGCTCCTGTCTCTCTGGTTAAATAGAGTCTGACTGCAGACTGGACGCACTGCACAGCGTCACTGTTTGACGATGGTTTACATGCATGAAGAAACGTTGTGAAAGACAAAGCGGTCACGTAATAAGATTACACCTACTGTCGACAGACATTGACGCAATAGAATGGTCTAACATAGCAACATTAAGGAAACATTTTCATTGGACATTTCTCAGCCATTAAAGCTAAAAAGAGATCCCAAGAAAATGTGAGTGCATGTACGCTAAAATTCATCGACACAAAAATATATATTCAAAGAGATACGTACATTAAACACAAAGATACACAGACACCCACATACACGTATCTGTTTACACTGGCTTCAATTAGATATAATAGATACCTCTTCCGAAATTCCTTTTTAGATACTGTAATCATCACCAATGAGTGTGCACCGTGTATGTGTGGGTCCTTTGAATGTGTGTGTATGTGTGAGTGTACGCAAATATACCAATTAAGATTCATTCTGCCTTTCTTCAGAACCATTGTGAACACACGCGGACACAGTCATTCTAAAAGAAGCACAAGGGCACTCACAATCAGATCTTCAAATGAAAGTAAAACTAGAAATGTTCATTTTTTTGTAATGCAGCTTAAAAGAAAAATACTGTTTGTGCTAGTATTTATATTTCTACTTTTTCTTCTTTTTGTATTACTCTGCTTGATCAATCACGGACCGAGAGTCACTTTTGTATATATTCCGTCTCGATTCCAACCACGTCACCATTGTCTGTGAGGTACTTTGTGATTAAAAAAAAACTTGCAGTCCAAGAACCCTGTAAACAAAAAAACCTGAAAGCACTAAGATAGAGATGCATGACGTAAAGCAACATTTTAGAGGACATTATTGTTAGTGGAAGAATGTCACTTCACCTGAATGGCAAAAAAACTTTCAAAAGTGAGTGTATTGTTTTTGTGTGTTTGGTATATTAGATGTTGATGGGAAATCTGAAAAATGATCTGCACAGGAAACATTTTGATAAAAAGACTAAATCAATTAATGAACAACGGAATAGCTTCACTTTATATTTTAAAATAATTTATTTTAAAAATCATAATTGTAATTAAGAGTCAAGGATTACAGTTGCCTTTAACTTCCTGTCCGAGGCAGCTAAGCACTCGCATCTCATGTCATCTGTGTGAACTCACTGTCTTTCGGCATTGGGATACATCTTCATGTCTGTTGTTCATGTGCTCTATTGTTGTGTGTCTTTACAGGGTAAATGAAGGGGTTAAAAATAATAACTGTCAAATTCTGTTTGTGTTTCTATTGGCAATAACTGAAGTGACTTGTGGATTCCATAACTATTAAAATGCGTTTTATTTCCCCTTAAATGGCTGTTAATTGAGCTTGGTGAAAAATGTTACCCATTTATTAAAAAAGGTTGACCTGTGGTCTCTACAACAACTGTCATACCATATGTTTTGATTATTAGGTAGAGCGATGGCTTTCTCAAAGAGTTGAATCTATATTATTTAGTCAATTGTAAACCTATTGTGAGTCTGAGGTTATTATTGATAAACAAATCAATTCATAAAATGTTTAGAATGGAACTGTTTCTCTGTTTGGTCCCGCTCATCCTACAGAAAAGTACTGATACAATACGTTATACATCTGTGCTCTCCATGTCTGCAGTGTTTCCGGCTTCCCATTGGCGCGGGAAGCGTAGGTTGTGTTCAGGGGCCATGACCTGAGCCATCGGGATGCGGTATGCTGCTAAACTGCCCGTCAGCAGCAACATGAGTGTAGCGGTCAGAGTAGCTGCCCAACTGCAGGCTGGTAGTCCGACCTAGAGCAGGAAATACGTTAATGAATAAGAGGGTAAAGGAGAACAAGTGTGCGTGATAAAGTCCTTTTTCATCACCCTTTAGCAGATCCACCTCCCACCAGCTGGAAGCTTGATATTGTTCTGACACCATGCTAAATCTCAAGCTAATATTGAATGATCCCAGGCTTAAAAGAAATGGATAGAAGCGTTAAAGGCTTCTCTGCGTTGCTGCTCCATACACACACGGCTTGAGGTGTGTGTACTTACCGTTCCCAGCAGATTGCTCAGAGCGATGTCGGCATACGCAGAGAGGAAGGCTGCGCGCAGAGGGAGAAGAAATTAGGCCAGATACATCTGCGATACACTCACTTCATCTCTCTCCAGGTCGCTGACGTGTGTCCAGTAACAAGGTACGGATGTTGGCTTCGGTTGACCTTGTTACGGAGACAAGCTGAAAGCCCAAATTAACACCAATTTACCTAATGGGAGTAGATTAGCTACCTGGCAAACGGGTCAGCACTAATGTCCATGGTGCTCCCCGCTGCAATTTCAGACACATGAATGTATTGTATTTTAATGATTTTTGATTGATTTGATTTTCATGTATCAGGAGACAGGGCAGCCCAGTCTGAAACAAGAACATATCAAATCAAGCGTTATATTGTAGGAACTATTAAACAATTACAAAGCTAAATGTTTTAGTTCAAGATTCTTTAGTTCCACCGAAAACAGCCGGAGCAATTCTGCTGAGGCTCTAATTTAAATGTTAAATATCCATATAAACCAAAACAATGTAAAAGATTTTGATGCAATTCAGTTTAAGGTGTTTGTTTGTTTTTGTTTGAACAATGCTGTCAATGCGTTATACATTGCGTTGCATGTGAGTGTTTCAGCACCCTGGACAGAGACAATATGAGAAAACCATTAGTTTCAGCACCATTGGCAAAAATGTAATTTAAGTGCTGTGCTTAATGGGTCTTTCTACTTCAATTGATTATTATCATATGTGAGATCACACACACAGCCGTTATGCACAATAAATGGCAACTGTTGCGTGAGCTCGTGCGTTACCGCTGGCGATGGCAAAGAGGTGTGTCCTCCAGCTGAAGGTGAAGAAGAGTCCTCCAACAGCCATGCAGCCAAGGGATCCATTAAACCCCGACAGGCCTGAGTACAGAGATTCATGACGCACCGCCATGGATAGACCTGACAAACAATCGCGCACACAAACACACACACACACCAAGTGAGTGTTTAAACCTTTACAAAAAAAACAATGAGTCACTGCTGTTGTGTGATCTGGGGAATGACACAAAAACGTAAATACACACGCATGCAGATATTTGGCTGTAAAAGCTGCTGCACTAGAACGATCCACATGGTGGCACTAGACACACACTCTTGTAAGGTTGTCTTCAGTTAAAATTGTAGTTTGCATGCACTGCACCCTAATAAGGAAATGTTGTTTTGTCCTCTCAACTACCTCACATCCAAACAGAACCAGGAAATGATACAGTACCAAGGAGGAGCTGAGATGTAATTCATCTGATTTGTCTATTGCATTTTTCCTTTGGAAAAGACTGTATTCAGCCACAATCAGCCACATGTGGTGATGATGGGTGGGGCTGGTAGAGGAAATGTGTGCCTCCTCCCCAGTAAGTCACGACATTCAATGGTTTCAAGAAATGTAGGCATGAGAAAAAGAGGAAGCTCTCGATGAGAAGACAAATCCCAGGAAAGTAATTACAGTTAAATAACAATGCTTATCACATCTCCTTAAAAAATGTCGGTCCTGATTTCATTATCCAGTTTCTTAGCTGGTACTACTGCAGAGCCCTGATGTGACCAGCAGGTCACGTCTGATGAAGTTTTAGGCAGACTCCACAGGAGGGCCCGATGGCCCAATGAAATATCAGTGATGCCAGAAGCGTTGACCTTTTCTCTGCCGGTCTTAAAGCTCCAGCTGCACCGTGTCTCTCAACCCACACGGGATGGAGAATAACGATGTCATCAAAAAGAGTGGGGACACAGAGATCAGCTGCAAAGGCTGGCGAGACTCGTTCAGAATCAGCAAGGAGGATACTGCAGCAGCTTCACTGCTGGTTGGGGTCAGAGCAGTGCTGTGCTGCACCGAACAGTGATGTCATGAGGAACTGACACACAATGGAGTTAACTCTCACATCATCGCTGCAAGGTGACAAGTTAAACCAATAGAATTCTGCAAAAAAAAATATTTTTGGGGGCTGTTATAAGGTGTTATTATGTCAATATTATAATAAAAAACGAATAATATATTGTAGGAGCATTTCCAATTTGGGCTTACAAACATTAAGTGCAATGACTGCGAAATATTGCAAAACAATACATTAGAAACACTTTTACGATATCTTTCCTAAACCCTAACAGCCTAAGAATTTATAATTTCTGACATATTATAATGGCCAAAGAGGACACTTACTGCAGCAGTGCATATATTGCATTGCTTGCGATTGTACAGGTGTTGCTTAACATAATAAAGGGAGTCACTGTGTAGATGAGATCATTAGGATTTTGGGGTATTTCTGCCTCTTACAGCAAACCAAGCTGGAAGGGAAAACACTGCATCTATATGTGTGTGTGTGTGTGTGTGTGTGTGTGTGTGTGTGTGTGTGTGTGTAATCAGAGGCCATCAGTCCTATGGCCCCACCCAGAGACTGCTGCCACTGCTCAGCTGCAGAAAGGAATAATCTTTAAAGCTTTCTGAACATTTCACTGATATATTCAGTACTTATATTTTTGACCCCTAGAGCAGAAATGTATTTTTACCTTTCCTTGGTAAGAGCAATAACATGAAAAATGACTGAATGCTGTTTGACTCTGCAAAAAAGTGACCAACATAGCGCACTATTTGCTGTAGCAGCGGCTATCTATTATTTACACACACGGGCATAAACATGCTCCTAGGGGAGTGGGAGGGAATTATCCTTCACTAAAGTGCCACTGATTGTGTGTCAATCCACCATTGTCATTTGCTTTGTCCCATTTTGGTTGTTAGAAGCTCTCTTAAACCATACACCACATAGCAGCCAAACCTGTAGCTATCCAGGCTGAACAAAAGATGGATTACGAGAATGTCAACCGGTATAAATGCGAAATCATGGTACATGCGTAATGTATAAATGCGTAATGTACAGCTGTGCTGTGATTCCCTCACCAGGCATTGCAGTTTAGCAGTCTGCTCCTGTATCACAGTGACCACACCCCACTGCTGCCTCCTCACTGTGTCTCTCTGGGCTACTCTGCCGTCCTCCTCTTTCCACTCAGTTTGTTTGTGTCTCTTTCACAGCCTCCCCCTTCTGCTTTTAAACACTCCTTTCTTCCCCTTTCCACACTTCATTGTCTTCCTCTCCATCTTCCAAGTTTCCGTTAACATTTCCCCCTTTTTGCCTCTGTCCCTTCCTTGCTTCCTTCACGTTAATCTTGTACTACAGTCTCCCCCGCGTCCTTCCCTGTCCACACGAGGGTGTCATTGAAGACTAATGGCCATGTGGGAAGGAAGCTCCGCAGGAACATGTTTTACTGTTTTTCTAATTTGTGTGTATACATACTTAAATGTGTGTATGTGTGCGTCACTCGCCGTCCAATATTGTCTATGCAAATATAATGAGTCAGAGAGTTGTTATCATATCAAACCCATTATACCATCTCCTCTCTTCTTGTCCAGCTGCTGCCTGCAGAAAATCACAGTGAATAGCTGCATACTCACCGGCCTCCACAGATTACAGCATTGGTAACCATGTTTCTCAACGTCTGTGTTGCCTAAGAAACCTCATTAGAATCAGTCTCTTTAATGACTTTTTTTTATTGCAGCAGTGCGTGTGTCTGCTACTGTTACCATGTGTTTCTACAAGTATGTCATATATGAGCTCACTCCCACTTCTACTGTTTCTTACAGTATGAGTCATACCTACAAACACATACACCAAAGTATTTTAGGACACTGGATTTTACTTTTGACTGCAGACGAAAGCAGGGGGCTGAAGTCTTTTGAACTGCGAGCACATCTCTCTCTCTCTCTCTCTCTCTCTCTCTCTCTCTCTCTCTCAACCCAAAAGGAGTCATAGTGAGGCAGATTTAGACGACACCCACAGCCACATGTGTGTATATAACGCACATAAGCCTTATTGCTTATTTCTCAAACACAAAGCTCCTCCAAAGCCACAAAGGACATTATTGCACAACTGCTTTCACAGGCTGAGAAGTACTCTCCATGACTAAACACAGACGACCAGGGCCAAATGTTATACAGTGCGACTATTTACTGACACTGGAAATGTTTAACTTCAACCCAGATTATTTCCAGCGGAAAGACACCAACCATTGACTAAAGGGTCAGCACAGTACCAAATGCCCTTGAAGAGAACATTAGAACATTCTCACTTTGCTAACTCTCCCGCATAAAGACGTGAATACTCAGACGGAGACTGACCAGCCATCGTTCCCACTGCCGATCCCAGCAGAGCGTGAGCGGCCAGCAGGGGTGAGTAGAGCAGAACAGCCCCGAGGATGAGGAGGGAGGGCCACAGAGCTCCACAGGCAAAGATCTGACCCACACCCAGGAGGATGCCACGCGTAACCTGGCCAAGAGAGAAAAAGAAAGGGAGGATTACATGATTAAGCACATTGTAAATTATTGTACAGGGATTTTATATAGTATGTATGTAGTATACAAATCTAAGAGCAGAAGCAAACTCGCAAAAATATAGTGCCAAAATGTGTGGCTTCTACTCAATGGCCCGCCTGGGGGGGGGGCGGGGGGGGGGCAACATTCAAACTGGAAGAACACTCAGAAGTCATTGAGCCGTTCAGATATGGCTTCCCTTCCTGTGTCACATGCAGACTCCTAAGAATATACCTCCCCCATCTCAGTACCGTGATGTCTTGAGGGGTCGGGATCGGCTTGTGGGGTGTGGACGCAAAAAATAAAGACAATAAACGGTGGTTTTAACTCCAAATTGTTGTATTCTGCGTCTTAAGGCAAAAAAACACAAATGTCTTCAGTTTTCAGTTACATTACTTGTCTTGAACATCACATTATGTGCTGCTCCTCTTCCTCTTGCATGCATCCTGCTTCTACTCTTTTGTGTTCTGCATCCCTTCCTCCACACCAGCTCCCTCAGGGTAATCAACCCAGCAGCAGCCTTTGCTCCGCCTGCCCGGCTCAATATGGTAATTGTAGTCTTTTAACTAGGGGCCTTGGTGGGTTGTTGTCTCTGCTGCAACCACAGAAAGGAAGTATAACCAATTGATGACCCTTCCTCTCGTGACATCACCGTACTTACACCTTTGCAAAGGCACATTGTTTTTTCTCACAGGTCAATCAAAGCAGGCCGATGTATTCAGAGACTATGAGGAAAAATGTTTTCCTTGAGCATTGAAGAATGCAAACATGTTCTAGAAGATACTCCAAAAAAAGTGTGAACCTGAAAACGAGCACACGTCCCCTTTAATCAGACACACACACACACACACACACACACACACAGGCGGGGAGAAGAGAGTTTCCGTGGAGACGGGATGGGTGCACTTGCATGTCACGGATATTTACAAGTCATAAATGGTGTTTAATTATAGCTTAGGCACACAAACTCTGTGTGCGTGTTGCTGTGTGTACATACATGTGTACGCCTGTGTGCAGAAAGTCTGCTGTTGTAGTTGTGCTGCCACAGCGCCCTCCTCGGCAGTGCAAGCTGAGGACATTAAATATAAATAGGACCTACGTCACACCCATCGCTGGAAAGAACCAGAAGAGAGGCGGGGGAAGGAAAGAAAGAGGAAATGGAGACGGGTGAATTAGAAAGAAGGAGGAGAAAAGAAAAATTGGATGAAAGAAGAAAGATAGAAGCGGTGGAAGAGAAGGAAGGGGGGATTGTTTCACATTAGGGAATGTAACAATAAGGAAATATCTATAAGAAATAAAAAATAAGGTTAGCAGTGGTTTATTGTTGATTGATTTATGATGGAGGAGAGCAAAGGATAAATTGATGAAGAAAGATCCAGGGAGAGGGAGGAAGGAAAATTGCATGGCAGAGACACTGGGGGGAAGAGAACCAAAGAGATTAAAAAGGAAGTATTTAAAAGGTTTCAGATCTCCCAAGCAGAGAATTTATGAAGTGAAAAGGATAGCGTTAAAAAAGGCCAGAGACGGACAGATGGAGGGAAGTGGACAAAAAAGTCTTTCATTGGAGGGAAATAATAATGGATCACATAATCGGTTCAGTCTGTTTCCAAACGGTTGCTCTTTCAGCATTGAGATGCCAGCTGGCTCTCAGAGATCAAAGCAGACTGCAGCAGCTGGTGAGAGTCTTTTTGCCAAAGTCTCGTGAGTAACAGTCCAAGGGGACAGCAGTACATTTCAATTTGGTGGATCAAAGTAACCTTTTTATTTTCTGGAGCTTGCATTTTAATCAAGGTGACTACGCAGCATATAGACCCTGAGGCTTTATTGCTCGTTTGTTCTCTCTTTCTGCCTTTCACAAGGTAACTGCAGCTATTAAATCAACTTCAGTATTTCCTTCCAAGAAACCGGACTGACAATCACATTCTGAACATTGTTCACACCCACAGGAGCACTACTTTCAATGCCTTACCTCCACTGTGAGCTTCAGTCACTAAGAACGTTCAATTAAAACCGTTCGGGCTAATTTCCGAACAGAAGCGCCCTCAGTAACTGTTGCTTGGTAACTGATGAGTCATAGTTTGGCTTCAATAAGTTACTTGTTAGCTTTGGGTGTAACACGGCAGACACACGGAAGATAACTGGCCTTGGTTCAGCTCAGTGTTTGTCAAAAACGATCCACTCACTTCCAACAGTTCTCTTTGAGACTATTAATGATCATGTGACTTGATGGGCATATTAGGGTATTTTTCCATTCGAGCAGAGAAGCGCTATTTTAAAAGATTTAAAAACATTATCTCAATAGAATAAAATCCTGGATGGAGCAGCCAGAGCAGAGTTCTACAACGATGGTAAGAATAGTACACATATGCTCCGCAACTCAAATAAATTGGATTGTTGAGGTGTATAAAGCCAGGCTCCTTTAGAAATTAACCTCAGTATCTTCAACGTCCCTGCAGAGGAGACCTGGACAGCTCTGAGGCTCTGAGGCAAAACCACCCGTCGTAGCATTTGTATGCTTTTCTTTTTCCTTTCGACTGGGGTCAGGCTTCCTGGGGGGCTCCTCACCCATCTTAGTGACGCTGGGACAGTGTATTTCTGGTGACATGAAAGTCTATTAACCGGCAAATTAGCTGATGAAGTTCCAAGCTTTTCAGATGTCGACAAAACGTTACTGAGGTAGACATTATCTGAAGATCTGTAAATACATTAAATGTCTTATGGTGGAATAATTAATGCCAAGTTTAAAAATATATATAAATGAAGAAATGATGAATGAATGAATATTTAAAATGAATACATTTAATAACTTATATAAAAACAGCTTCCGTTTAATCTCAACCTGTGCACAGACATTTTATTAATCGTTGGACTCACCTCTACTGCAATCAGTTAGGTGCCATTGTGATCCGTCATCCCTGGTTGCGCAGCCGGGTGGTGCGGAAAGTAAGGGTTGTCTGGGCCGGTACAGAGGAGGTATAGGACAATAATGGTGTTGAAGGGAAACACTGAGACAGGCAAGTCCCAGCGATCCAACACCGAGGAGAGTCCACTGAACAGAAAGACACTGGAGACGGGGACAGGGGGTGGGGACAAAATAGATCTCGTTGATAAGCTTTTTTTCAGATACATGTTCACATTCCTGTGAAAGAGCCTTTCCAAAATGTTCCAAAAACTATTATTTGTCTAGATCAATTAACATCAGAAAAAGTGTCTCCGTTCCCATGGAGACAGGATTGATTTATGATTACAGAGCACTCAAAGAAAAATCTGCAAAAATACCACAAAAGGAAATCAACCATTTGACTAAATATGAAGATGAATTTATTTAAACAAATTAGTTGTCTATTAGTTTCTTCGTTATACATTTTTACTATAAAGTGTCAATAATTTAAAAAAATATTCATTACATTTCCAAAATTCATTTCAGTTTAATTGCCGTAAGTCAAATTATTGAGGAAACCAGTGATGTGACAGCGAAAATAATTATAAGCTATTTATAGACTCAAGACCCATTCCCCTTTACAAGGAAGGTAATGACTCCCAGGTGATGGCTCCCAACAAAAACAGTGTGTCTTACCACATAGCTGAGCAAAAGCAGACAGGCAGCAGCAGCCACCAGTACCAAGGTCCTGCAGAGCTGAACACTCCCATCAGCAGAGACACCAACATGCCATTAAAACCATGGAGACCTCCTTCCACCTCCGCACTACACACACACAGACACACAAACACACAAAGAGAAACAGAAGGAGTCACATTTCATCTGTGTAATTCAGGGATTTACACTCGGATTGTTTACAAGATCATAACTGGCTTCTTATCGGGGCCCATTAAACAATTTGTTCAGTTTTAATGAAAAAAGATTGCTTATTAGCATCTTATTATGTGCATGGCGTAGAGTAAATATTGTGGCATCAGGTGAAATAAGAATTGTGAGTCAGTGGGTGTAGATGAGGACAGGCCCATCAGTTATGGAGCTGTTATTCTCATGAATTTTAAGTAGAACCCTCAATCAACAAAGGGTGGTGCAAATTACAAGCTAGTGTTCCCGGCTTAAATTCCAAGCAACAACAACGACAGAATTTTAAGTGTGTGTTTGTGTATGTGGGCACATCAATCTACCTGTCTTGTCCTATGATTACAGCTGTTAGCGTAGAGGCCAGTACACCCAGAGTTCCCAGCAGGCCCTGCCAGGGGGAGTCCCAGAACAGTGCAGCCAGGATGAGAGCCCCGCTCAGCGGGTTGTTGGCCAGGATCACTCTGGCCACCCCTCTCAGGCCCCACACCGCCAGCTGCAGCACAAACTGCTTGTCTGAGGACACAGAAAGAAGAAGTTTTTACACAATAGGCAGCATTTCCCAATTCATGTTGTATGCATATTTGTGTGGCAATGTAAACATTTCAGATTAATTTGTTTATGACTAAGGGTCATTAAGTGTTTGACAGCTTGCTCTTTTTAAAAGGTTTTTGTAACTAATCACATTCTGAAGACACTCAGCAGTGATTGATTATGCACGTTTTTTTTCAAACACAGGTCGTACAATTTATTGTTTGGTTCAAGATTAGAAGTCAATAAACATGTTGAGATAAAGCAGTCACAGTGCGTTGTGAAAGTTGTCCTACCATGCATGTACTTATCCACATGCTTCATGTCCCCAGTACACAACAGCAGGCCGCTCATCACACGCTGACTGCGGCTGGCGCGAGTCCTGCTGTTCTCCTCCACATCTGCTTTGGTATCAATCCACATAACGGGACAAAAATGTTGTTGTCATGTGGTAAAAAATAAATAAAATCTCTGTTGTTTCACTTTAGTTCTTCTCGCCTCTCTGTCTGTTCGGCTGTTGCTTTTTGCTCTCCTTTCTTCTCAGCCATCCGGTCTTTGCCTCCTCCTCCTTCCCACCTCCCTCCCGAGTGAGGGTTTAAGAGGATGGCTAACAGACCGTTGGGCCGGCCAACGTGTCCACTCAGGTTTCTTCCGGTCGTGCTGCAGAAGGACAAAGTCCATTGAGACTGGTGCAGGAGAAGATGACTGGTGGGCCCTTCCTCCTGCTCCTCATCCCTCTTATTTTGAAACCACCCCTGTCCTCTCCTTCCCCTTTCTCTACCGGCCCCACTGCAATATCTCTTCACCCACTTTGTTTGTCCATTTGAGCTAATCATCCACCTTTTACTGCTGTGTGACACACGGTTGCGTTATCTCAAGTCTTCACGAAAGGTGTAATATCTAAACCAGCCATCCCTGCTGCTTTAACTGTGGAGAAAAAATGAATTTGGAAGAGGAAAAAGTTTAGATTCCTCTCTAACATCGGAGAGGCAATTGTTTTGCTTTGACACCAACGTGACTTAAAAAGCATACACACCTCACCTTCCTTCAGTGACATCACTCAGAGACCGGCCCGAATAGCGATAGAGAAATGCTTTCATTTAGCTTCCACTGGAGAAACACAAAAAGCCGACATCCGAGAGATGTGTGCATCTATGTGTGCGCGGATGTTGCCACTTGTGCAGATCTATGAGTAGACGTAACGTGCAACATGCCATGGCAATAACGGCGCGTCAGATAGCATCACAGAGATGCTCCTCACTCCAATTCCAAAGCCTGATTTTTGCAAGTTAACTGCTGTGCCACATGCAGCTCATTTCTCCCTCTCTCTCTCTGTCTCTCTCTGTCTCGCTTCCTATGTTTCCCTCGCTCGACCCATCGTTTATCCGCTTCAATAAATGCTTCCCTCTGTTGATTCCATCAATCACAGGCCGTGTGTCTCACGCAGAGTGGGCCTTTATGAGAAGAGCAGGTGCAGGTGAACGTCGGAAGGCTACGCTTTGACCTGAGAAGGTGTTGGTTTTGTCAAGTGGAACCACACAGACACGCGCTGCCGCACACAAGCACCACATCAGGGCAAGCCACCGTATTGTAGCTACGGTCAATATTAGTATTATTGTGTCTGGTCCATTGCAGACTCATCCTAACGCAGACCAAAGGTGACTCAATGCAATATGAAGCACACGCTGAGGGATACACAGTGAAGTGTAGAGTATTGGCTGCACTAATGTGTAACAGTTTGCCATTTCATCACTAAGACTGACCCTACAGAGAGGTTTTTTTCAGTTTATCGGTCCGTTTTATTATTTACCTTGTAGTATAGAAATATCTGCATCATATAAACCATTTATAACATATAACAATGTGTTTTTCTTGAGTGGGATCCGAGAGGGAGATTTTCAAATGAAGCTTTGAATGTATGTTGTCATACTTTCTGACATCAACACCCATCTGTAGTTTTTGTGGTTAAAAGTATAATTTAGGGTGTTGAAACAGATTGTGTGTGGGTATGCTATGCAGGATATGTGAATGTGCATGAAGACAGGATTTAATATCATGCAACAAAGATTGAAGTAATGAATGAGGCATGTAGATTCCAACTTTTCACAAAATTTGCTGTTGTAGTAACAGTAGAAGTTTCACTTTTAACATAGTTTCCTATTGAGTCTCCTTAAGTGTCTGCAAGGTTTGTACTGTGTCATAAATATTCTGCATCAATTCATTATGTTTACACTGCCTTATATCAAATATTGAAACCCAAGAATCCATGTTTTCAATCTGCACCACTATATAAATAAAACGTGTTCTTTTATATTTTTTCTTTAAATGTTCTATACAAGCCATTTTTATACGTAATATAGCACAGACTAATGCCACATAAAGCAAGGATAAAATTTAAAATTGACACAACTCCACGAGAAAATACAAAACAGCACAAAAAAAAGAATTTGCATTATTTTATGGACCCCAAAAATATTCTGTGTTTGTGTAGTAGTTAAATTCAGAAAAACAGCTGCGCATCAATGCATTTCTACAGACCAATGTCTCTTTGATGATACACTAGAGGAACACAGTGCTACCTGATTCCAAAGATAGCAATCTGCCAAAACGCATTAGCGTCACTGTCACACTGGCACAGAAGTACCAGCTACTGCTCAGACCTTCAAAGGGGACACACAGTTCTTTTTCAAGTATTATTGTAATAACGTCAGAAATAGTGTGAATTAAACTAAGGACAAAATTTGGGTCAGTTCACAGAAACTACAAAAGCCACGAAAATCGAATCACCAAACGGACTGAAGTATTCCAATCTCCAGAGCACATGCCTAACCCATCGGGACTTCAAGATGCAACTTTCACACTGTTCATCATGGAAGTCAACACCAAAGGCTACTCATTTACAAACATTTAGCATTTTTATCGTTGACGTTCAAAGAATGAATTACTAAAAGTCCACAGATTACTTTACTATGCATTAGACAGGAGGAGCCATCCTGTGCTGCCATTTGCATGAAGATGTGCATTTCCCTCGCTGTTGTTTTTCTCCGACCCAAGGCTCTCCTGTTCATAGTATCTTGAAAGTAGGAACAGGCTTAATTTGAATTTACTTAGTATTAAATTAGTATTTTGGTAAACATGTTTATTTGTCGTGATTTTGTTTGTCCTGGCCACAAGGACGGGATTACAATAGAGGAAAAAAACACTTAATTTAAATGTTTTAATTAAGGGCAAAATGTTGGCAGTTCACTCAAAAACACACACATTCTTTTCTCCTTGGACATTTGACCTTTACTCTTACATGAGCCCAATCCGGATTAGTGGCGATGCTTATGATTCTACTTCAGAACCACACATTTGCGCCATCATCCTAATTAACACTGACTTCTCAAGGACGAGTATAACTGTGATTGGCTCTTCTTCAGAGTCAGAGGGTTGCGTTTGCACTACCTTGTAAAGCCCAGAGGCAAATTCCGTCATAATGGGCTGCATGAAGAAAAGTGATTTGACTTGACAATGTATGTCAGGGGAAGCATCGGAGAGTAAAAGACAGAGGAGGGGAGAGAGGGTGAGAGACTGAGGGGAGGATCGTTCATGCTGCTCCAGTGGAGACACCCCCTGTGTAACTGTCAGCTACATGTAGCATGTGGTAGCCACATGCAGATGACAGGTCCACTATAATACAGCCTTGGGTGGGCTTCAGAAAAACATATCAAACTAAGAAACCATAACCTTTTTTTTCTCTGGAAAAACAAAACATTGTCCGGAAGACACAATAACCAAATATTCCAACGTGATCTTTAAAACCTGTTCGTAAAAATGTATACGAAAATCTTGAACATGCAAATTCGTAACAATACATACGAACTGGCGGTGGTTAACCACGCCCCTTGAGTGAACACCATATCGGATTCTTGAGTGAACGTCTCTCCGCCATGTTGGATTTTTTGAGGGGGTTAGGGTTAGCATTCCATTCTTACAAGTTAACATTGATTTCTCGTTAAACATGCAATCATAACACGTTTATTTTACATCGTTAGACTTCACAAAGTGTGTTTACGGGGTGCAGGTCTCCATTCACTTTGAATAGGGTGACGTCATCAGTTGCAGTCCGTATTTATTTCGTATGTATCACTACGAATTTGTATGTTCAAGATTTTGATATACATTTTTATGAACAGGTTTTGGAGATCAGGCTGAATATTCAGTCGTCCTCATTAACTTAATTCAACGAAATTCAAATTTCCAATGAAATCTCGCAAAACATCTTGTGTTTGCTCTGTTTCTCCGTAAAGAAGAAAATCCAAGCAGTTCTTTAATCAAGTCTCAGAAACTTTGCAGAAAATCCTTAAAAGTTAGAAAAGGAAGTAGGAAACACAATAAAAGAAAATAAAGCTGACGCTATGAGCAATAATCAACCAATGTGTTTGACTTGTCCTAAAATAGAACTTCTGCAGCAAAGTTCAAATCAATTTAAGGATTCAATTAAGTGCCCAAACAGCAGCAAAATTAAATCATCCTAAAGAGCTTCCAAAATAATTTCCCCTAAAGTGCCCTTCACTGTGAAGGGCTGATTGCTCCTTGCAACTTCGTGGTGTCAGTGCCAAACTGCATTTAATCATAAATGTAGGCCATAACGAAAAGTATTTAACACTAAATGATTCTGTTCCAGTTGGAGCGATTTAGTTTGACATCAGCAAGGTATCCTGGTGGTCCTCACCTCGGTCCTTCGCTTGTGAATCCCACAGAGGGCTCAGTTTCCATCTCATTGAATGTGTCCTTGAACATGAATCCAATCAAAGGTACTGTGTTCTCCACATTGAAAATCATAAATGTTTGAAGCTCTGCAGAATTGACCACAGCTCAATTTGTTAGTGCAGCTCTCAAACTTTAAAACCTTTATGGGACCTTCGCTCTTATTTGATTTCACTTCAAGTCGTAATTTTTGATGAGATTGTTGTAATGAATCCTCTATGGAAAGAATAGACTATTACCTTGAATACATTTTATTAACTGAATAAAACATGTGCTACATTGTCTGTGTTGTGAAGACTCTGCTCAGTAAAATGTTTATGATGTACCAAAAAATATCCATACATTTTCCATGGCTTTTCAAGGAATAAAGCCTGAATAGGACGTCCTTGATCTTAGAAATATTTTTTCTATCAGCTTTATGTCAGCTGTTTGATCTCAGGCTGTGAAAAAACCTCAGTTTTCAGTTAAAGCTTGACAAGGAGTCTGGGATGCGTTCCTCTAAAAGGCTGCATGCTAGATCACCATTTTATCTTCTGAGCTGTTGCTTAAAAATAAAGCTGAATGGAAATAAATAAATAAACTGTTTCTCAGCTTGAGAAAAACTAAAAAAACTAATCTCTGAGTTAAGGTTTTACTTCTTGTATTTTCAACCTGTTTATTCGTTTAACAAGGTTTTTGAATCCCGAGAGGTGACGTGTACAATGTTTTTGCCTCATTTGACTAAGTAAACACTAAAAAATAAACTTTTGAATACAGTTTTATTCCTGACATTCATTGCCACAGGACAATGGCACGTTACAAGATGAATAATACTGTTTTCTTCCCAGTTGATGATAGGTTTTGCATTAAATAACTTTACGCTCTGCTATCCACCCTGGTATCCACTTTCAGGTGCAAGAGACGGAAAAAACATGCTCTCAAAAATCACTTTCTTAACCTGGTTTCATACACTACTGCTCATCTAAAAGTAGGATCTGCTCACATGTAGAAAAGCATGACCACTTTGTGTTATATCGTTACTGTAGACACAGGTGACAATTTATACGGAACATCCAGGAAGCTATATTTTAATCCTGCAGTGGCTCCAACCGTTCGCTTGCTGAGTGAGTGACGTGAAGGAGATGAGCGACACTGCTGTGTCGAGCCGGTCGATTACATCCCTTTTTCCCCTCCAGCAGCTGAGCAATTAACCAGCAGCACTAGATAAAGACAAAAGATCACTACGGAGGCGAAGCCTGAACGATCATGTGTGTGTGTGTGAGAGTGAGCGTCACATTGTTTGCCTGCTTGCTGTCTCCGTATCTCCTCCCGTGTCAGTAAATGTGTAGGTCGGTTGTGCTGCCGACGACACAGAGAAAATCAATAGCTTTAGTCCGACCCTGCACTCCCTCTCAAAGCAATGCTGTTGGAAAGGATACTGTATCGTTGAAGGTGAATAGCATTTAAACTGTCACAGTTAATGTCACAAGACTGAGATGGGAAAATGGGATATCCAAAGGTTTTTCTTATTGCATTTCAATATAGAAGGGAAATGCATATCCCTGACACACAAACCGGCGCTGACATCCACTAAGCCTACGGAAGCTTCCTGTCTCTTGAGCTCTGTATACAGACTTACCCCCTTAAATCCAGGTCGCTCTCTGCTAAATTTGGAGAACAAGAAAGCGGAGGCGGACGGATTAATGGAGTCGGAGGGGTTACTAGGACCTCAAAAGAACCATCAATTTGTAGCCTGAATTTGCATCCAAAGAAAGTTCTAAATCTATTTAGCTGCTCAGAGAATCGCTCTCTTAAGAAGAAAGTTGCACCATCTTGTTCACTTTAGATTCTATGCCAACAAAGTTGTGGCGCAAAACCGCCTCTTCAACACCAACCACAATAACATCAACTGTTAATCTACCGATGAGCTGCAAAGAGCATTTTATAGCTGAGGTGATCCGATCCAACTTCCGACCACCCAGAAATCACTTTGATGGCTTTTCATTGTGCTGCATGTGAAAGTCTTTTAAGGATGAAGTTGAAGCCACACATAAAAAGAGACTTATTTCCATGAGTCAAATGTTAAATTGTATGGTAAATTGTATGGTGTGCCATAAGTGTGTTGACAAAGGTGCAGTGCAGTGTGTTGGGTTCTTGTGAGTGTAAATACAGAAATAATACAGAAATAAAAAGGATAATGGGATTCCAATGGTGTCTTTTGTATTAATTTGCATTCTTCCTTCATACTGTGCAGTGACTTTGTAAAGTGGCTTTGATGAGAATAAGCAGAAAGGGCAATCACTGGAAAACCCTGGCGTTGGAAATCCATCAGACGTCGACCGCTTCCACCTGTCTGCACACTTTCTGCGTCGCTTCCCACTGTCACATATTTGTATCTGCGAGGAAAACAATATAATTAACAGGGACCATGACAAGCAGACCTATTGATATCCTATGTTTCTATAGCAGATCCCTGATCATTCTTTTAAGCATAACAATACAATTAGTGGAGGAAAACTACCTCCAGGTGCCTCCTCCTCGGGTGCTGTACTTAGTCGAGCTTTACAAGATTACCCACACAGAGGGAGTCTATTCCCCGCTCAGGTAAATATTACTATTCTATGTCTTTACATAGATAGTAGGTGTTTGCCTCACAAACATTCAGAATATTAAATAAAGCTTCTTTGAGCGCTGTGAGATTGATCGTACAGGCATCACAGGCTCTGTCATGTTAACAAAAGTGACTATTGAGGGGACAATGATCGAACTGAATAAAACTTGATAAGATAATCCTTTATTAGTCCTGCAGCAGGGATGAGTGTCTACCTGTGATGGCATCACCACAGATGTTAATGGAAGACGTGAGGTTATTAACTACTCAATATGTTATTGACCATTTGAGCTTTTCATTTCAAAAATAATTATTCTTTCATTTTTTCATTTATGGGTTCAATAAACACAATTAAACAGTGACTGAAGACAAACACACACACGAGCACTCACTCAGTCCCATGAACTCAGAGTGAGAGTGAGTGACAGAGAGTCAGCAAAAGGTCAAGCAGCAGATTAAACTGAGCTAGGCCTTAAGCCTGAGCAGAATGTAAAATGTGTGTGTGTGTGTGTGCGCGCACTGTGGCAACCCACGGGCGGAGCACTCTGGACGGCGCATCAAGAGAGCAGCACCAAGGGGAGGGGCACCCACGAGCAAGAGGTCAGGTGACCAAAAGGGGAAACACCCCGTCCCCTCAGGAGACAACGAGCGGCCCAGATGCAGCTCGTAAGGCTGATGAAGGTTGGCCACACTATAAAAGACCAACCAGTCCAACAGCCCAGGAGACAAGACGTGAAGCTGGCTTCATGATGTGGTTTGTTTGCATGAGTGTTAAAGGCTGTTTTTTTTATAAATCGTACCCTTTTCGTGTGCAACTAGACGTGTGTCTGAGTCCGGTGATTCCACCCACACCCGTTGGTTGCCACAGCACCCATGTAATCGAATGCCTTGATAAGGAAGTCATGGTGTAGCACTTAACTGCGGCGTTGTCCATTCTTACCTCCATGTTGCACTCACTCATTTGTTTACCTTTGGTTAAAATAAAGGAATATCATATCAGACGGTTAAACGTGATGAACAAGACCTCTGAAGGTAAAGCCGGATGAGAAGTGAGCATCAATCGATAGGACGTGGCAGGAGGCAGGGAGGAGAGCAGGCTCAGTGATCAAGGGTGTGTGTGTTTGGGCGTGACTGATGGCTCTAGTCCCCCACTGACCGCAGGGAATGTGGTGAGACGGGGAGGGAGAGCAGAGTGGTAACACGAGCTGCATCTCAAAGATGTGCAGGGCATGAGGCTGCTCGGAGAGAGTGGTGGCATTAAGTAAGGAATTAAAGGTAAGGAGACTATGAATGAGATGCAGAAAGATTAAATATTGAGGAGAGAACGAGATAGATGTGCGGGTGAGATCAGAAGGCAGTTTTTTCTGTCGCCTCGGGCTGTAAAACATTTGTCAATGATAAATTAAATTCTCAAGCGCTCCCACAATCCACAGCGGGTTGTTTTTTATGATCTTCCTCTGCCTTCCTCCCCGTGGACCAATCAGCCAGCACCTCAAGCTGCTGTGCAAATACAAGGCGATGAAAATGACGAACACCCATCCATCTTCAAAGCCAGTTATCCTGGAGTAAATCCCAGCTATCATATTGTCATATTATCATACAAGAGACCCGGAAGTCCTTCTATTGTCTTTGGTTTTAGTGTTTGACGGATCCGGAATTGTCATTATTTCACATTGCATTCCTCAAGATTTGGCAATCCAGTCAGACACCAGGAGAAAGAAAAGTGATTGAAGAGACTGGTCAGTGTCATGGTTGAGTTGTTTAATGCCCACGTCCTCCCATACATTTACTTCTTCGAAGCCTCGAACTATTGTTTTGTTTGTCAGCTCTGGGAGCTGTCAGTGGAAACAAATACTCATCCGTGCAGGCATGGCAGCCTTTTCCTTTCATGCCCGTTATCTCAAGCTGCCTCCTCTCCTTTTCTTCTGCCTCCTCACCAGGCCGACTGAGCGAGACCGCTCAGTTATCCGCCCCCGCGGTCCCTCCTTCCCACCTGTTCCCCCGCTCCATCAATCGCATGCCTCCTGCCCGATGTGTTCGTCCCAGTCTCTGCCACTCACGTTCTCCGGCGCCCTCCTTCCTCAGCACCACGAAGCTCTGTTGCCATGACAAGCAGAGGTAATATCAACGCAGGCGATGGGCGAGTGTGTTTCTAACTTCTTGTTTGTGCGCACACTTGTCTCAGACACACACAGACACACACACACACACACAAATGCACAATCCGGTCCCCAGGTGGCTGTAACTTTCATAGGTTCTGTGTCGTAAACCCAACAGGATCTTGTTGTTTATCTCGTTTGCTTCCTTTCTAAGGGATGTGGCCTTTGTGCCGTTGCCACGGAAACATGCATGAATCTTTAACTCGATTCTTCATTGGCTGAAATGCCCAAGGTGTCTTGATTGGTTAAAGGAATGGAGGATGCAATTCATGAACAACCTCTAACAGGACTTTTTTGCCTGGATTTTCTTTGGGTTGAGATTTTTTCCCCACAGAGGAAGACGATTAGGAAGGCTATTTTTTTGTTTGTTATTGACAAAAAGTGGCATACAAAAGTGACAACAACAAAATTATGGTGTATTCATGTGAAACCACCCCATTTATATGTAAATAAATAGTAGCCATGTGATTTACACATTTTTTGGCACTTCTAGGTTGACGTCATTTCTCTAAACAAAACAGTTTAGTTATGGCAGTAATGCCTATTGATTCTCACCAACACGGTTAAGAGTTAAAGCTGCTGACACACATGGACGCAAATAAGGTGTTTTAAAACGCAGCTCAAGTTGTAGCCTACGGCTACCTCGCTGACATTTGCTCCCAGTTCGTATCGGGAGGATCAATCTCGAGAGGGGGGGTGTCAGACTTCTCCCCTTTAAAGGCTTCATAGAGGAAAGTGTAACAGGAACCATTTGGACGTCCACAGGAAAGCAGCTGATTTCTTCCTCCTTGCAGAGCTGTTAATCAGTTAGACAGATATGAAAGCCAACAGACTGTCGTCCATCACCAATGGCTGCCTACCGCCAGATTGACGGAATAATCAAATCAAGCAGTGGATCTCACATTGACTAATAAGATCCATGGAACAGTCGAAGAAACATTATGGTGACGGGGAATTTTGCCCCCTCAGTAGCCTTCAACCACAAACAGATCTATTTCTCTGGGCTCTCACAACATGACTAATAGGCCGCCTTCAGTCTCCAATCTAATTAGGTTATTACTGAGTGTGTGTGTGTGTGTGTGTGTGTGTGTGTGTGTGTGTGTGTGTGTGTGTGTGTGTGTGTGTGTGTGTGTGTGTGTGTGTGAAATATGTTTTGTACTGTAAGCATCAGGACTGTGGCAGATGGTGAATGTTATTGTCGTTTTCAAGATGATCAGTGTCACCTGGAACCTGCACTGAAATTGTGTGTGTGTGTGTGTGTGTGCGTGCATGTCTAATTGTCTGTCTGCCTGTCGGTAATTTTCACGATGATTTATTGAATCAGTTTGACTCAGTATCAGTTTTTCAGTATGAAAATTATTCCTTCAAAAACATGACAGAAGAGTTGAAATTCTTTAACTGCACTACTCTGTAATATTACAGTGTGCAGATGGGAAGCCTAGTCCATTAAAATGTTTGTCTGTTTTTCACATTGTTGACTACATCTCCGGCCCTCTGCCATTGTGTCTCAGGTATGCCAACAATAAAAAAGACAAGCAGGTGTACACACAAATGCTTGGACGTCAATTAAAGAGAAAGCAACAGTATTTTCCAGTAATCACAAGTCAAGTTGAAAGTATAATAGTATGAAACGTATGAACATCTCCTTTGGCTTTTTCTGTTTTACTGAGTAGTGTGTGTGTGTGTGTGTGTGTGTGTGTGTGTGTGTGTGTGTGTGTGTGTGTGTGTGTGTGTGGACTAATCTTATGTAAGGGTGTCATCTCCATCCACATGTGCCATCACCTTTCTCCCTCCCTCAGCCTTTTGTCTGCTTGTCCTCTCTCCCCCTCAGTGCGTCTCAAGTAATGAGACCAAACTAACAGGTTTCATCAATACAGTCTTATATACATTACAGAATAAGGCGGCCTTGAGGAGCACTGTTTTATTAGTTAGTTAGTCATTATTCATTACTGGATTGCATCTTATGTAAGAAAATAACTCTCATTTCACTTCCTTTACCCAACATTTAATTTCTCGAAACAGTTCTTTCTCTCCCCCACCGTTTCTGTCAGAATGTCCGCCTCTCCCTGCCTAGCCTCCCCTCCTCCGCCCTGCGGCCATCTATCTACTCCCTCCTCTACTCCTGTGGTTACACTTTGAAAACTTTCCGCACCTCATTCCATCACTTCCCTCTGCAGACTGTTCTTTCGGAGGAGAGCTTAAGAGGACAATAACGCATACGTACGTGCACCAAACATTCTGACGCTTCAGGTTTGACTCGTAATTTACCTCGTGGCACAGTATGAATTATGGGCGACTTTATTTGACCGTACACTTAATTACAATGCTGTTGAATAGTGTGGCACGTTGGTTAAAGATTTAGAGTAAGAGGCATTAATAAGAACATAAATATCATATTTGGCTTAAGTGCCCTCGAACAGAAGTTCCCTAAATCCTCCTCTTCTACACAATTCTGTGGACACAGACACACAAGCACACACACACACACACACACACACTATGCCGGCCATGCCGTGCTGCACCGGGCCAACTTTCATTGGCCACGTGTGCTGCTCATCTGCATACAGAACTTCATTTCTTGCTGTGATATAACATAAGACTGAAGGAAATGGGAATTTGGATGTCAGACATAGTTTAGGAAGGCTGACGAGGCGATTCTCTGCCTTCTAAATCAATAAATATAAAAACAAAAATAAGATTTATTTTATAAGATTTAAGTTTAAGAAAACTTGGAGATCTTCGTAAAAATTGCAACACTGTTATTTTTATCTGCTGTTTTTTTTTCTTTTTAGCATAAGTTCATCTTCACATTTTGTTGCCTAATTCTCTCACAATAAAAAGCATACACAGGAAGATGGGCCGACAGAGACAGAAAGAAAAGCAGCAACATTGTGTCTGTATGGGAGAAATTTTCAATCAAGTCAATTAACACGTCGTAATTTTAAAAAGAAAAAGGGGACATAGTTTTGTTTTCTACAAACACAGTTTCCTTCAGAATCTGTAAAGTCGTCAGTATGTCCTTGAACACACGCTTGAACACGTTGCACGTTCTATTCTAAAAGATGACAGCAGGGGTTTGAAAATAGAAAGCAGTCTCAGTGCTCAGAGTCTTCCAGCCTGGGGGTCCCAGATCCGAACCACTGAGGGCAGAGTGACAGAACATCCGGCTTCCTGAGAGTCACAAACACACGGTGTAACACGAGTGTAGGACGAGAGAGGGTGACTGAGAAGGGGAGAGTGGTAAGTATGCTGAGCAAAGCGTGCTACTTCACCAAACCTCTTAGCTGATATTAAATGCTGAAATGATGACTTCATCCTGGGGCACTTCGCCTCTCAACAGTAACTACGTCATCCGACTTTGAAAGGGGCCCAATGATGTCATCCCCAGGGTGCTGAAAGTGGGGACACGCACACATCAAAGGACAGACTGTGCAATATTCAAAGAAAGTGGGAGGCTTTCACCGTGAATGAAAAAATGTTGTGATTGATTTTCGGTGGGAAGTGACGATGTTTTAACCATAACTTAATCAGTTAAGCTAAAAGAAGCTAAATGCTTCCAGTGGTAATAGTGTTTTTCAGAATACACAAAGACACACACACTCACACTTAAATTTGCATATTCCTGAAATGAAAACACCCAACTCGTTTTTTTTCTTAGAACTTGCCATATTTTATAGTAAGGTACATACATTTACATTTCAGCTGTCTTTGTGCTCACAGAAAGGGGGGACAAAACACCTACAGAAAACATGTGGCTCACACACACGCTCACACACACACACACACAAACACACATATATAGTCGCTTCAGTACCAGCACTCTCACATAAATAAATGCATCCACAGTTAACTGTCCCCAGTGCACTCAGTCTGTCTTTTCTCGGACCACCTAATTTAGGCTTTTTTGTACTTAATAAGTAATCATATATGAAATACCACCAGTACTTACAAAACATAACCATAAGAGTACAAAACAAGAACACATATTAAAACAATCTATCTTCATGAGGAGGACATAAAATGTAATGTAATGCAACATTTTTTACAGCATTGTCAGATGTGGTTCATTCTGGTTTTCATAAGATGGTCTAGGTTACTATTTATAGGAGGAAGAGCCGGAGAAAGAGAAAAAGAAGGAGCAGAGGGAGAAAAGAGGAGGAGCAATAGCGACATTTAAGACATTCTGCACTGCACACGGTTACAGTGACACTTGGTTGTTGCCATGGAGATGACGTTGCATGTTACCAGGTGATTTTCGGCGACAGTCTTTGGGATCGTTTAAAGCTACAGGATTCTCTTTGTCATGCTCCGGCCCTCGCCTGCTGAACCCCGATAACTTCAAAGATGAGTGAATGAAGGATTGATTGAATGATTGATTGAAATGACCCCCACCCACAACACGAAAGCCCCCCCCCCCAGAAACTTGTTCCCCCCTTCGCCTTCACTAGTCCAATGGGTGCTGGCAAGCGGGAAGTTAAATCCCCTCCATCCTCATTTCATCTCTCTCGCTGTTGGACCACGCGGGGCAGAATCCACTGGCACCGCGGTGTTCTAATCCTCTGACAAGCCGTGCCACTTGGCAATCTGGCGACGCGGGTGGTCACAGATCTCCCTCCAGTGCTCGCCAGGCGTTCCCGCCACCGACGTTCCCAGCACCAGGCGCCCAAGGACGGTGTTGGGGCAGCGTGAGTTGCCCGTGTCTGAGTCCATCAGCAGCAGCTCCACGCTGGTGTCTCTCAGACCCTCGTCAGAGGGCAGATCAAAGACAAAGAGCTCGTTGAAGACGGGGTTGGGGGAGCACTTCTTCACGTGGGTCTTCTTCTTACACACACGCTTCTTCCCTTGGTACATGTTCACCTTAACGTACGGATCTAGAGACAAGGAGTAACAAGAACAGACAAACAAAGTAAGGACAAAAAGCATCAAAAAAGGCACGCAAAATTTCCCTGCAGCGGTTGCAGAGAGGCATGTGGTTCCTAGGCCAGATCGATACACTAATCAATAGAGCTGAGATGATGGATGTTAGTGATGGGGACAAAAGAGGCTGTCTGTGTAAACATTTTGAGTGTGTGTGTGTGTGTGTGTGTGTGTGTGTTTCTCACTAAAGTGCTCTCTATCACATCCTGATCAGATTACTTCAGGGCGGTGGCGGTGTCATTTCCGCGACTATCGCAGCATGCAGAGTGGTCTGGGCCGCCTGGCAGGAAAAACAATATGATCTCCGTCCCATCCATTTACGGCTATGTGGCGGACGCTTCTGCACACGTGAATGGATTGCATTTAGATTAGAAGGTTGCGCTGAAAGTGTGCCGGACGTACCTGTAGGTCCGTTGTTTTCAGTCTTGGGCAGGTGGCGAGCTTTGAGGACGACCACGGTCAGCGTGTTGGTGGTGGACTGGTAACACAGGGACAGCAGCAGCTCGCCGCGGCACGAGGACTTCTGCAGAGAGACGAGGGGGAGATGTCAGGGTTAGATATTTTGTTGTCAGCATATAGTTGAGTTAGGCTAAAGCCATTGCCTTGTTCTGCGTTCACATTGTTCCTTCACAATGTTCCACTAGGTAATATAAAAAAGAATGCACTTAATGCATTAAGATTTCATAAACACCTAATAGGGTGTGACTATTTGCTGCACTATGCGTCAATAAATAACATAGCTATTAATTAGCTTCTATTGACAACCTTGTGCTGAAACCTTTAGCTGCTTGTACTGCCAATGGTGTGACTGCTGAGGA
This sequence comes from Gasterosteus aculeatus, assembly GCF_964276395.1. NCBI lineage: Eukaryota > Metazoa > Chordata > Actinopteri > Perciformes > Gasterosteidae > Gasterosteus > Gasterosteus aculeatus. The sequence goes on along the minus strand of NC_135694.1, from coordinate 9,144,639 downwards.
TTAAATGGCCGACTAAATAGTCATCACCTGCTTAATTCGCATGCTCTCATATCCTAACTAGGTAGAAGCTCCCTTTTCTGCACTAACTTTGTGATACACATACAGGCATTCACGTCTGTGTCCAAGCCAAAAGGAGTTCACGCCTCGGATGCTGCGATCACACCTAAGGGGACGCGACGCCTCGGCTCATGGTTGTTATGGCAATGAGAAGAAGCACACAAGACCATCTCTACTCCGGACCTGATAAAGTCTTGTTAATGTGGCCCTGATGTGTTTCTATAGCGTTCCTCTTGTGTAGATGTATCACTAATGAAAAAAACAAGTGACTGCAGAGTTGATCTCTCTCTCACACACCGATACACAAATACACGCACACACACACAGACACGCCCACAATTTCTAATCTATTCTGTTTTTGTCATCCTCCACGGTGAAAACGGGGCAATGGCTACGCTGCTTGAGACATAATGTATCGATTCTGTCCAGTGTGCTCATACATGCACAAATTGGCACACACACACACACACACACACACACACACACACACACACACACACAGACTAACCCGCACAAAGCAGTGAGACTAGATCTATGCCATGCAGACAAAGAGCCACCACCCTGTAAGCAAAGGGCTGCTTCAAGTCAGACGACTCATACTGATGGAATTCATCCAAGAACAATTTTCAGTTGTACATCATACGAAGAAGCTTACGGAGACCTTAAATACTCAATATCTAATGGATCAACAAATCTTAAATTCTTTGTTTCTTTGCACTTTGTAAAGCCCTTTTGTCAATGCATCAAAAAACGATTGTTTGTATTGTGATTGGGTGGGTCTCTCTATCTCGTCTGTTCTCTTAAGAATAAAGAACATATTTTGAATAAGTACAGGTTATAGATAGTAAACCACTGCAGTTTAATTAAAATAATCTATTTTGTTTTTCTTTTCCTCAGAAGACGATTCCCACTGCAAAACAGCATCGTGGATGCTAAAACAAATTTGGTCTGCAACAGAGGTTTGCAAGATTGCAAGACCCGATTGAGATATAGATTTGAAAAAAAAGGTCAGTAAGACCTTTAAGAAATAGTATCCCCTTTATGATAAAGTTATCAAATATGAAGTAACAGTGGAGCTCTGCTGATGGGGAAGGAACTCGAATTTCCCAGCATTTCTCCAGAGTACTATATCACATCAGAGATCTTTAAAGAAATTACAGATATCTCACATTCCTCCTGGGAACGCGCAACATATCCTCTCCCACGCGAGAAGCATGGAGCTTCCATTAAAGCAGAGTACAATATCAGCCCACAAATCTATAATTACAATGATATCATCTCCCATTCCACCTACAAATGGACAAGAGCTCATGTACAGGCAAACCACCTAGTACCAATCTGATCTGAAACACAGAGCTATCATCATCATCATCCATCGTTTAAATTCACCAGTACACTTAATGCAATGAAGCCATGTTTTTTTTTAAATCTCCTGTTCAGTCTTACAGCACAGCGTATCCGCCCACATCTTAAAGAATTACTTCTGTTAATGAAGTAGGAGACATTCCTCTAAAACAAAAAAAATATCCCCGGGAATGAGCTTGAGTTTGAAATCCTCCCAATTGCTGGGAACAGCAGGTATGAAGTAGATACAAAACTGATGGTGTACAAAAAACGATAAGATTAAGAGAAATGGTGATTCAACTAGTTTCCTATTTTGAAGTAATTTTGCTGTTAGACTGTTACATAAAATAAATATACTAAATGCTGAAGACACATTTTGAGACACTAAATGTGTCAAAAATCAAACCAACAATTGCGCTCAAGAAATTGAATAACTAATATAAAAACTGATACAAATCATGTAAGGGTTCAGGAAGGATGGTTCCAGATCTCACCTTGACATTTTTCTTAATGATCTCTCTGCTCATCAGGACACGCCCCTCCGATAAGTCTATCCCAGACAAGGGTACAAGGGTCTCTCCGATGACCTCATCACGGGAGAACCTATCAAAGCTCAGCACCATGAAGTGAAGAGCCAACTCTGACACTCGGGCCAGCGGGATGCCGTAGAAGCTGAAGGTCTCTTCAAAGGCGGGGTCAAGAGTCTTCCTCAGGACTCTAGTCTTCACCCGGTGCTTTTTCTCCGGCAGCAGGGTCAGCTTGATGTAAGGGTCAGAGGTCAGCGACTGCTCATCAGTCGGAGTCAGACCGTGGGCCTCCTGGATCAAAAAATCAAATCAATCAATCAGACAAGAATGGATGAAACCATATGCATCAAAAAAACATTGTCAAGACACACAATGTTGTCAAACCACCAGGGCACATATGTTATATCCCAGCAAGTACATACAGTACCTTGATATGGACGATGAATGCCTTCTTCTCTGGCTGGTATTCCAGGGAAAAGTGGAGGGTCCCCAATCCGCCTTCCCTGTCCTCTACCTGGGGCTTTTCCACAGCCGGTGTGGGCGCCTGGCTGGAGAGGGTGCTGCATGGGGAAGGCAGATCACGGCGGTCCATCGCCCCAGGTTGTGTGAACCCTGCATGGGGAGAGGGCAGCTCCAAGTCCGGGGAGCTGCGCACCTTCTGGCTGTGGTGATGAAATGGTTTGGTGGTAAAGTTGCCATTCAGATCCCGTTTCTCCAGATCCAGATGAAGAGCTTGTCTGGAACCGTTTGGACTTGAGGCCAGTTTACCGTTGCTGGTCGGACTCATCGGTGCCTCGGTGTGGCAGTTTCCGTTAACATCGGTTTTGCCGGTGTCGCTCGTTGTCATGGTGGCATGTGCAGCAAATTTCTTCTTGTTGCTGAGACTTTCCGGGTAGATGTCGACCCCTTTGAGCATGTGCACAAACTTGTAGGGAGGTGTCTTCTGGGACTTGGCGTTTTTACGCTGGCAACAGATCCATGCAAAAGCCGACACAGTGAAGACGAGCCCGAAGACGCTCACCACCGCGACACCTACTGGCACCGCCACTATAGAGGAGGGCAGAGGGAGAAAATTACTTTCAGTAAAAACGTTTGACCACATACCTCAACAAACAGTGAGCAACAAGCACCAAAAAACCTCTAAACACAAAACGATCGTTTCCAACAGATTTAATTGTTGCCCTCAGGCAATTGAACCCTTTTTGTGAGAGTGACGCAAGCCGCAGTTTTGACTCTGATGGAGATGAAGACAACGCTATCTGTTCAACCATGAAGGAGTACGATCAATACAGTGCTCATATCCAGAACATGGCGATAGTCAGTCAACAGGAAACAGATGGAGAAAATACTACTGGGGAAACAGCTGGTTGATGATGGTTCACCTTGGTATCCCAACTGCAACAATGGGTGACAAAGGTATTTGTGAATTGGTCTCCTATAGCATCACTGCTATAGAAACATTAGTGGGGTATTTGCCAATCAGTTCTTTGGTTTCTTTGTTTTGTGGTCTTGAACTGTGACTCAACAGTAATTATGCTGCCTTCTCATGAGCTAATTGTTCTATTTCAATGGAGAAATTGGGAACCATTTCCTGCAGGTAGAAGGGCACTCCAGTGGGAAAGCTCTCCAGCTACCACCCATACAAAGAGGGTGTGTAAAGGGTGGGGTTGGGGGCTGATCATATCACTAATGTGGGCCACTTGTCATGAAAATCTGTTACGTCTGGTTAAATCTGTACCGGAGTTCACTTGTATTTTATCATGACATTTTTTATCACATATTGGCGCTTCCAAATGCAGCCTTGTTGCCTGGGTGATTCTGATGGTGAAACTGAAATCTCGACACAAAATATAAAAAAAATATGCATTTCCTAATAATTTTCTTGTTAATGACATATGGGAGTTTACAGGTAACCAGCAATGTGTCACAACAGACGTTAATTTGTCTGCGAAATTTGTCGGCATGGAACCTGAAGAGACGGCCTCTAAATAAGACTATAAGCTTGTTTCAATTTTAGATATTATATTACATATATATTGTTTTCAGGTGGAGAGGTTTTTAAGGCAACAACAACAACAACAGACGGATGGATATGGCAATATGGTGAGAGAGCTGCTGAATCGAAAGTAAATAGGAAACAAACAGGTGCTTTCTGGGGTTCACCTATGCTTTAGTAAAACCTGCTGTACTCAAAAACGTCATTATTAAGAATAATAATAATATTAAAAATAATCTAATCGTATGTGATGTTGTGAAACATGTCCCCTGCAGCCTATTGGTTGGTTTTCCGGATGCTATGCTGTCACCTTTAGCTAGCTGTAAAATGGAGGCTGGAGGATTTCCTTAGCACAAGGAGGGCCAATCATAATTTGGACCCCCTGACACGCCCCTGGACAACACACTGGATGGAGCCATTCACTTTAACTTGACTATTTTATAACAGAATGGGTTACTCAAACATATCTATACATTTATACATTTTTTGAAAACAAGAGAATCAAAAGGAGACACATTTTCTTGTTCTTGCCAAATAAAAGAATTAAGTACTAAAACTTATAGAGCTAGCTAATACTTTTGAGACAAGGGAAGTGTAACGATTTCAAGATGACCAAGCCCATGTGCACCACCAACAACATCACACATTAACAACTGTATAGATAGAATGACTCCAGCTGGTCTCACTCACCCAGCCGAGCTCCTTCCTCCACCATTGGAGCCATGTTCGCTGTCCAAGGTGCTGAAACGCTCCGTCTGCTTTCGCACGAGCTCCCTTCTCTACGCCGATGACGAACTCGCCCTCCTGATGATGAGGGGCCGTGAATCTCTCACAAAATCTCAGCTTTGATCGCCTTTGATAATGACAAGGGTTTTGTTGAGGATTTAATAATTGAAAAGGCAGCCTTGTCTTCCCGAAAAGACGGATGGAAGGATGCTCTGCGCTCTGATACGCTGCTGCTGATACTCTGCGATGCGTGAGTGTGTCTCAGAGGCGGCAACACCCAGTTCCTTCTTCACCCTCGCTCTCTTTATCTCTCTCTCTCTCCTTGTGTGCTGACTCTCTCTCTCTCTCTCTCCCTTCGTTCACCAACCCCTCCCCCTCCCCACCGGTAACGCTGAGCTCATCAGTGCTGACGCAGTAGTGACGGAGGCTGGCTGGGAAATCAGGACCCCCAGTTGCAGCACAAAGGAGCTGCCAATTCCCCTGATTGATTGGGACTGAACGGCCTGAGTCTATATATCGCCATACTTGTTTGTGTGTGTGTGTGTGTGTGTGTGTGTGTGTGTGTGTGTAGATGTGAATTTCGGTGTACATTCATTAAATCACATGTACATGTATATGTATATACAAAACAAAACCCTTTTCATGTATATGTGTTTATATATGCTGTTTGTAGTATATAGTAATGAGACAGCAGACATAAGTGTTCAACGTTGTCACCGTTTGGACATCCGATATATTTCAATACTGACCTCTGGTGTTCAGTTAAAGAAAATGGCATTTTCCCTAAAGAAACAGGTCAAAGAATCTGTCACGTCTTGATTTAAGGAATCAATTGGATTGGAAAGCAATAATCGGAAATTAAGATTTACAGAAGATAGATGAACACGACTTGAGTAAGTTTACAAGTAGAATGAGTAGAGACAGGTGCGTCTTTTTCTGGGCCTTTCTAAGTGTCACAAAACATTGTGGAAAGCAACATTGGCAGAGTCATCAGTAGCTTTCGTGCTGTAGTAACTGTTTTTGTCAAAAACACTTCTGACCTCATCACTCATTTCCTACATGGCTATGGCTAAAAGATGGCTAAAAGCAGCAAAACAAACAAATGGCATAATATTTATTAAAGACTGAAATAATCAACCAAGGAAAAACAAACACGAATAACAGTTAACAGTTGCAAAATATGCAGCAAAACATCTAAATGAAATACATATCATATATACAAAAATCTATTTCTGTATCTACAAAGCGAGTGAAAAAAAGAGCATCAAGGTTGATATAATCATGCAGCCTTCTAAATCAGATTGCAACCCTTTTTTGTAACGCAGAGCTTCCACAATGCTTACCATGATCCATAACAGTGTTATCCTTAATTTGACAGCATTGTTGTTAAGTCCACACCCCCTGAAACTAGTGAGCATACATGTCTATTAATGCAGTGATTTTCAATAACCGTAAATGCAGTAGAATTAAATGACCCGTGGGAGAGGATGTGGAGATGAGACAAAGAGCGATGGAAGAATGGCTGAAGGGGGAAAATGCTGACTGGCCCTGGATGATATTCATCCTTTTTATGTATTTGCTTTCCAGTTACAATGGTGTGTGGGGAAAAGCTATCCAACAGTGGGATGTTCCCAAGCAAGCTTAAACGTATAAAGAAACACCTGTTACTGGACCCAAAGCAACCTCTTTGCATAGAAACAAAGAAAATGTTATGTGTGACTTCCACACCTGCTGGTACCTCGGTTTGTCAGCACTGACGACATACACAGAATGTTTACTGCTTTGCTGCAACGATCGAGCAAGCGACATGCCACCATGAATTGACAGTTTGTCCTTGTTTTGTTTGAATAACAGCGTTTGGGCGTCGTGACCCAGATATAACTCTTTTACAAGAAAGTAAGAAGATCAACTAGGCACTGTTTATCAAGTTAAAGAAAAAGTCAGATGATTCTTCAATAATGAAATGCATTAGTAGTGAAGTGTTGGTTGTAAATGCCTGTTTGCTTGTTTTTGTAGTACGGCTGCCCGCTCAATGCATAAGTCAACTTTCAAGCTTTCTACTGGGCTCACTGCTTAAAACACACACATAGAACCTTCATCTAGTTTCTGTTTCATGGTTATGGTTTGTTGAGTATAATTGTGTTTCCTCTACCTACACTAACTGATTCCAGAATTTTCCAATGAAATAAACAGTCACTATTTCTTTGAAATCAAAAGAGGGAGTGTCAAGTAGTTCCCGTTCGGCAACATACCTTTAAAAATGAAACCTATAGAAGTAAAAGCGAAACTAATAACCCGCAGTGGGCGAGGTGACACCTGGAGTATATAAAGGAGATTGCGGCGTGTCACCTCATCATCTGTTTAATTCATCACCTGCACTGCAGCTCATCCTCCCTGATCAACACAGGTAAGATCAGAAACTACAACTCACTGTAACATGGTTTATACTGTATAGTTAAATATTACATTTTAAAGTGTTTTCAACTTTTCATGAAACATTTATGCTTTATAATTTACATTCAGAACAATCATGGCAGCAGCCGCCTCATCAAGAAGCAAAGGACGCCTGTTCTTCCTCCTCAGTCTGCTGTGTCTGGTTGGCCTCGCAAGTTCACGCAAAGACGACATGAACCTGGTGAGTAAACTGCTGCTTAACTTCCCTTTGCTGTGAAAACATATTCTGCAGTTATTTTGAGTCAACACAAGCAAACCTACTGTTGAATTGTTCTTACTTTTTTCCATCTGTACTCGCGTATATGCTGGAGTTGTCATGTTTAGACCCTCATTTCCACCAAATAACGACATGTTGATTCTCACACTCGATTTGCAGGACAATTTCAAAGCACAAATTCAGAAAGCGGAAGAAAACCTAAACCAGTTGAAGGTGAGTCAGTTAGTTCACTTCTTTGTCGCTCGCCAAAAGTTTGGATGAAACAACTTTAACTCGTTCACAAGTGACTTCATGCACTGCAGGGGACACAACATAATGTGATGACGTAGCAAACTCAGACGGAGCCATGTGGTGAATTTGTTTTAATTTTCCTCATTAGGCACAAAAGGACTTCTTATCAACGCTCATGAGTGAAACAAAGACCTTTACTGAACAGAGGATGGCCGCTTTGGAGAAGTTTTTGTCAGAAGAATCTGCTGACGATGATCTACCACTGAAAAACCTTTTTCAGAGCTTATTGCATTTATCTGACTCAGCCAAGGCTTTTTTCGACAAGGAGAATGAGGTGTCTGATGCAGAAATAACCAACATGAAACTAGATCTGGAAAAGACTAAGCGATTTGTTCAAGCCCTTGAGGAGTACCACTCTGAATTGTAATGTTTAAGTCAGTCAATGTCTCTCTTGCATCTCTGATAATGAATATGCTGTAGTCTTTGGTCTTTCTTTTCTATTGTGTTTCTTTGCACTGGCGTTTAAATCATGAATTCCTTTTTCCTTCTTTATCATACAATTTGTGAAGCAGAGAGAATGTTGATAATAAATCAACATAAACACTGACATGACAACGATTAACCCAAATGATTTGTTTTGGTTTTTCTTTCATTTGAATTCTTGAGCAATACTTCAATACTCAATCATTTGACATAGGCTGCAAACTTTAAAAATGTTGATTATTATTTAATAAATGTTCTGCCTAATGATTTTACATTTGTGTAGAGTTATATGTTTTTATATACTACATGCCTTCCTCAGAAAGAACGGCACACACCTGCTAGCCAAACACACAAACAGAAAAAAAGAAATTAAAGAACAACGTCAGGGAAAGCAGCATATTCACAAACATAAGGGCCAATAAACCAAACCATAACCGTTATACTGTTGGTCTTGTGTAGCCAAATGTCCGACGTGCACAGTAACATGGAAACCTAAAGGTTCGCAATTTCAAACCTAAATTCATGAATTTACTCACTAAGCCACAAGAGTTTGTTCTTGTCTGAAATATTTTCTTTACATTAGTCCAGGTGCTTAGAATGTTACTTACAATAAAGTTGTCCCTGGTGCTTGTTTAATTGATTTATTCAAGCTATGGTGTCATCGCAATCCCCCTTCCTGACCACTAGATGGCAAAGTATAGCGAATGAAACACCCTGAAGCTTCTGCCCATGAGTGAACCAATTGGATGGAAAGCCTCAATGCTTCTTGAAGCTTCATCTCGCCATCACTAGTGAATACGATAGGGTTGAGTCTTTTTTTCTAAAAGCTCGGCCAATATTTTATTGTCCACACATTGCAAACTAATTGGTCCATATGAGAAAGGTTTCACTGGGCTTACATTGCTTTGGTATCAGGGTAACAGCCACAGTCCTGTTGATTGAGGAAGGAGAATCCGTACATTACACTTGAATGAAACCGCTTTGAATACATTATATATTTCTGGGGTAAAGCCACGTGGGCCGGCTGCTTTTAGGAATGTCTTCAACAACTTCCTCTCTGGAAATGTCATGTTGGCTTATTCAAGTTCTTTTGTAGATTTTAAGGCATATTGAAGCTACATTGTACCCAATTATTTCTGTTTTAGCCATTATTTTCTTAATTGTTATATAATTGTACCATTTGTTCGTTCCCTCATTCCTCCTGACTGTGGGTAATAAGAAAAATGCAATTTCACATTCACCCCAAAAGTCAGATACGTTGTTACTTTGTTGACAAAGTGAGTTTCGGTATCACAATGTTTCCTCCGGTATCTAAAACCTCGGTCTAATTTCTGTTGAGGCTTTTGCCATTGTTGAAACATCCGGTGCTTTTGTTTAAAGGTTTGGAAAACTATCTATGATCTTGAGACAATATTTCCCCTTGATTTAGTTCAAGTTTCTGAATGGATATTCTGACTGTTGAATTTTTTGTTATTATTTTTAGTAATTACTGTACAGGCATCTTCAACTTCCTGTTGAGCACGTGTGAATTTAACACAAGTGTTCAATGTCGTCCTCTGGTGACCGTGGTAGCAGCTTTGGTTCTCTCTGGACTGATGGTTCCCCCTGTCTGCAGACCGAAGCATCTTGCTGTTCACCTGCAGTAACTGTTCACACGTCAATGAATGAACAATAGCTGAGCAGCTGTTGGAAGACCTGCAGTAATGTTCCACCATTGTCAGTAATGCTTTAGTCGACAGTCTGTGCTCCTTCACACAGAGGCACATTGTCCTCCAGGTTATCTGATAATTAAGATGTTTGTGCGTCAATGTTTATAATCTTTGGTGCGAAAGATAATCACCCACATCAGAGGTTAATTACCAGCACTTTGTTTTTGCCCAGAGCCCCCCCCCCCCTTGTTTTAGCATGTTTATCTTCCTTCTATATATTTCCGCTGCAAAGGAGAAGACCTTTGAGTAGCTTTGTCACATGACTGGTAGGTGTGTCAATTCTGTCTCCTGTTTGCAAACATTAAATATCCTGTTCAATCATTTTACTCCGGTGTCGAGGGAGAATTGTTCTAACAGCAGACAAGAGTCCTGAAGGCAAACAGCTTCTCGGGAGTCAGACAACGCCCTACGAGAAGTGTTTCATGAAAATGTACCAAACATCTACCATTGGTGTGCTAGCTGTTGTATTTGCCGATGGTAAATCTTTTTTAATTGGAGAAATACAGACGCCGGACCTCGCTGATCTCATGGTTAAAACTGATCACTAGAAAGAATTGGGAAAGTAGCATTCCACTTCTTCCTTATTCATTTTAATTTGTTGCCAATCCATCAACAAGATGCTGATGTGACACTGAGGCTCTTTCTAGCCGTGCGTGGTTTTAAAGGAAAATGTTGTATCTTTTCTTCCCTGTAATCACAGAACGTCAGCATCCAGCACGACTGCACCACCAAATACTTCTTAACCTCTCAAATAGAGCGTCTGCTAAAATCTGCAACGCTCGCTCATACACCAACAAGCTGATGCACATTCACACGGCCCAGGTAGACACAAGGCTACGGAGAACCCACCCTCACGCATACCAGCTCACAAACTACTGGAACTTGTTCATATTGCATTGATAAAAACTGCCCAAAGTGCCTTTGGCATTTTAATCCTCTAGCATCATGAAAACAGTCCAATTATTAATGAATTAAGCTTTGATGGCAGAAAATGACACGTGTAACAACTATATATGTAGAGTGATGCACCCGACCAAAACAATGATCACAAAATATGCTGACGTTCATAGGCATCTTCGTGCAGTTCTAATCAAATATTTGGAAAGGTTGGAGCTAAGTACATCAGATGCTGCTGTGTCAACACAACCCTCCTTTGTGTTCTTCTCAAAAGCTTCAATGACATCACGTTGCTCTCGTGAAATAAAGGTCGCAGCGGGACGTGAGGATGCAGTACACAGGCATGTTTCTGTCGGCTGTGATTTCCCCTCGTCTCTCTTCATCGGATCATCTGTCGGAGGGTTCTGCCGTAAAGTGGGTGATGCATGATATATTCATATATTTAGGTTCACAGTAGAATCAATATAATGTGTCGTTTCTTTACTGATAAACTCAATTATTTTTCATTTCTTAATGCACAGAGCTTCAGCGTGGATTTTGGAATCATACTCACTGACTCAGTTATAAAAAAATAGAGCAAAATACTTTTAAACCCTTTGACATGTTTTGCAGTATGGGTGATATTTTCCATGTGACTAATATTTACTAGAGTTTTTTCAATATCTAACCAGGAGGATGACATAAAAGGGACAATGACTTGACCTTCGGTACCTTAATAATTAACAAACATGTATGTATGTATTTTATTGTTCCCTGTCAGGTGCAGCAGCCATGGGGCCGAGCAAAGGACGCCTCCTGCTCCTCACTGTGGGACCCACCATCCTCATCGTGTTGTCCTCATACCAATGGGACAGGATACGGGAAGAAAGAGGTACAACAAGTGTCCATATGTGACTGAGTGTGGGATTTTCAGCTCCTGCTTGGTGTCCTGGAGAGGGTCCCGCTCTACTGCTGATGAATGGATGAGGGATAAAGAAACGGATTAGCAGAAGACTTCGCCCTTGATTCTTTTTGGAAGATCTTATTTAATGTTATTGGGCTGAGTCAATTTCAAGGCAAATATTTGGCCTCGTCTTTGTTTTTCAATAAGTTACTCATTTAGTATCTTTTGTGTTAGAGACAAATATCCGTGTCCGTCTTATCACAGCGGAACGGCTCCATCGGCGGCAGGAACTGAGAAAGCAGCTGCTAAGAAATACGTGTGACCGAGAGGAATTTGCTGAGGGGAAGCGCAGTTTGGAAGACATAAGTGACAAACAGCTGGAGAACCTGATTGTGGATGACAAGCACGGCATCATCTACTGCTACATTCCTAAGGTGATGAAGACATGGACACTGGCAGGGACTTTGTTTCAGACCACATCTTCTAAATCAGTAATCAGCACAGAGTCTCGTTCCTATCTACAACAGGTGGCGTGTACCAACTGGAAGAAGGTCTTCTTGGTCCTGAAACAGGGACAGCCATACCAGGACCCCATGTCCATACCGTCTGAGAATGTCCACCACAAAATCAACTTTGCTCTCCTAAACGGCTTCCCGAGGCCAGAGATTAAGGTCAGTTCCTACGATGGCGTCAGATGTGACAAAAGAATGCGCTGATGCTTTCTCAATTTAAAACTACAGGCAAAGCTGAAGCACTACACAAAGTTCCTGTACGTCCGGGACCCCTTTGTCCGCCTCATCTCCGCCTACCGAGACAAGTTCCAGAAGGAAAATGAGTACTTCTATCACTTATATGGCCGGGACATTCTGCGCACGTATGCCAACCAGGCTGATCCGCCCGAGACAGCACATGAGGCGTTTGCGTCCGGCATTCACGTCTCATTCTACAACTTTATTCAGTACCTGCTGGACCCGCAGACGGTGTCGCCCTTTGAACCCCACTGGAGGCAGATGGACAGTCTGTGCCACCCCTGCCTAATACAGTACGGCCATTTCTGCCAGCAGGGCAGCACAAGGTTTTTTCTGCTGTTTATGTACATATGAATGTGTATTATTGATAATGAAACACTTTATCAGACACAAATGGACTCCCGGCCTGAATGGTGTGCCTCTGCTGACGTCAGCAGTAGTTTGACAGCGGTGTGTTTTACCACTCAGGTATGACTTCATCGGCCATCAGGAGACCCTTCAGGAGGACGCTGAACAGCTGCTGAAGATGCTGATGCTGGAAGACCACATTCGGTTCCCTCCTTCATACGAAAACGTGACTTCCCGGGATTCTGTGTCGGACTGGATGGGCACGGTGCCCCTGGACGAGAGGAGGAAACTCTACAAACTGTATGAGGAGGACTTCAGGCTTTTTGGCTACAGAAAGCCATCTGAACTGCTTGATGGTTGATATGAAGTCACGATTTGCACTTTTCCCTACGCAGACAGTCGGCATTGAAGCCACAATATTTACCATTATATGCATCGTGCTTATATTACGTCTCTGTTGATGTATTTGTCTTCAGATTATTTACATCTCAAGCTTACAGTACATGATCAAAATGTAGAGACGGTTCATCTCATTGATATGAGGTGAGATTGTTCTTCTTCAACTATTCTTACCCAGATTGATATTTGTTAGGTTCACTGGTTTGTGAACAGTTAGCTAAATGTATGAAATAAATTAAATTAAATCTTGCAAGTTGGTGTACACGCTTTCCACGTGCAGTCTCTCGAGTCTCTTAACCGCATGAAGTTTCATTTAAAATATTAAATAATGTAACTTCTATGGAACACTCAAGAAACTCTGGCATTAATTCCCTCCGTAACTAAAGCCAAGGTGGGAAACAACAGGAAAACAACTTCTAAATAAGGAAGAAGAAGAAGTGGTCTGTTGTCCTTTCGTTGTTCAGGACTACAATTAATTCACCGTCTTTAACCAGATGGTCAATGAGAAAACAACTAATATGACATTTCATCCACCGGATTATAATCTGTGACCTGTGTTCACTCTGGTATGAAACTCGGATGAGTTTGATACACGGTAATAATATTAATCTAATAATGATAGAACATACTCCAACTGCAGCTTAAAAAGTAAATACTCTTGCATGCAGTATTCATTTGATTAGGATACATTTACTTCCTCATAACATGGGACGTAACTCTTGTGCAGAGCATCGTTGGTCAGAAAGAGCCATAGAGCAGTGCGATATTGAGCTTCCCATTTAAGAACACGGTTTATGTCCCTGCCTTGTGGATTGATAGTGGTACTGCACGGTGTCGTGAATCTGAATTGGAAAAACTCTTGCAAATTGCAGAATATACCGGTTTGGTTAGAAATATTAGATAAATATACTTTAGATTTCAGTGGGCGGAAAGATAACTGCAACTGCTTTATGATTTATTACAAAAACAACATGACAAAAACAATACATTATTTAAGTTTGAAACTCACAAAAACGAGGGGATGCTCACTTTGTGTCTGGCAAGGTCCATTCCATTGAAATTCATTTTACATATTCTGAAAATAACAGCCTCCTTTCTCGGTAACTGTGAGGGTGAACAGTGACATATTTGGGCAGCTGTCTCTTGCATCTGCTGTGCATCTTCTCACAACGACACAGATCTGATAGTTGCTCTGGAGCCTCGTCACCCTCTGGACCTCTGCGGCAGTGTAGACGGGGACATCCCGTCCACGGTCACTGTAGCCCAACCGAGGGGCTCCCTGTATGGGTCTTTTGTCTCTGAGAGGGACGCCTCCCAGTTCGAAGCCCCGGGGTCCTTACAGTCCGACCGTCTATGTCTGAGCAGTACCTCTGTGCCTTTGGACCTGATGGGGCGTGAGCTTTGAGTGGCATTTCACACAGAGAGGAACATGAATGCAGAGACAAACTGAAGTGAACAACAATATGGCTTTTCTTCACATGTAGACATTTCATCTTTGATTTTTTTTCAATATTTAAATTGAGTGACATTCAGATCCGTGTCAAGTTCAGACATCAGACAGCTCATATTTACATTGTATGTTACATCGGAAACATTTATTTAGCCGTGGCTCTCATCCGGAATGTCTCACAACACTGTTGCTCTCTCAAAATGCTCATATAATTCTCATATATCTCTGTAGTTTCTCTTCATGCCTCAGCTCACAGTCAAAGGTATTTGACAGTAGACATTTTGTATTCCTCCGGGATTTTTTCAGTATTTGGAGGATGCAAAATGGTGCAATCAATTGAATCTTTTCATATCGAACTTTCTTCACACAGAGCCAGCGGTGCTGGTAATTTAAAATTGGGAAAGCTTGCCAACTCCTCCTCCGGTCCTTTTATTACATCCCCTAACCCCTCATCTACCTCATCCCGCTCCCCAAACTTCCTCTCGACCACTTCGGGCCTCTCCCCCGTCCTTCCATCCAGCAAGTTCGCCACAAACTGCAAATCGCCGCTATTTGTGTTGCAGTTGGCATACAGAGAATTCCCATGTCCATTGCCGGGGTTGCTGTGGATCAGGGCGCCGCCGAAGCTGTTGCCATGGGGACTGCCATTGCCCTGGTTGCTGAAAAGCGTTGTTGTCGTGTTTGTGGTCGCCGTTCCGTTGCGTTTTTCCGTCAATCTGAATCCATCGGACAGCAGGCTGGCACTGCTAGGAGACTGCGCCGTGGCCGAGGAGCCCAGCAAGTCCCGCCCTTTATCTGACGACAGCGAATTATCTGGCAGGTGGTGACCCTGGCGGGCAGCATTGCGGCGTCGCATCACAAAGTGGAGGAGAAATGCACCAAGCACTAAACCCATTAAGAAGATAAGGATGTAGATGGCCACGACGTGACGACCTCCTGCTTCCGCCACGGTTCCTCCAGCAATCGGGCCTTCCAGTGTCAACTGATAGGCTGCTCTGCGGCAGGGGGTGGGGTCTCTGCTGCCTGGTCCCGCCTCCTGGAGCGGAGCAACATGAGCGAGAAGAGGAACAGATTTATTGGATTTTGAGTTGAATTACAGGAGGAGAACTTTAGTGGTAGGTGTTTCCAACCAACAAACATTTCCACATCATGTTTTTTGCTCACTTCCTATTACTTTACAACAGCAGGAACAAGTGGAACAGAGTCAACGTGGTGAGCCGACAGCTTAGCCGGTGTACCTGGCATGTGCAGATGTATTCTCCAAGGCTGTCCTCCGTGACTGTCACCTGCAGGTCAGAGTGGTGCTGCCTGGTGTGTCGGTGGGGGGGGTGCTCCCAGCTGCAGGACCGGGGAGACAGCTGGACGCACGGCAGCAGCAGGGGCAGACCCACGGAAACGCGCAGCTCCCTCATGGACGGGTTGCAACGCCCTGGAGGAGAAAACAGCCGGGGAGACAGACGAGAGTAGAACGAAAGAAAACAGACATTTAGATAATATCGAGATTGTATAGTTACAACAACACAGGTATGAAAGCAATCACAACGAAATGAGATGCATTTACCTTCTGCTACATCACACTTCCTCAAGGCGTTGTCTACAATATCTCCTGGACCAGGCCTGCATGCACACACAATAAGTATGTGATTCTTTAATCATATTCTATCTGCAAACTACTTTACTTTGTGCCTGAACTGTATCTTAAAATTGATTGATCTATCTAGGGATCGTTAGTTCCATTGACTAGATTATACATTGAGAATTCAAAGATATTTCTGTTTATGTGGTCACAAAATTTTTGTAGTCGGATACACTAAATATTTTTGATCTGAGGTACATGCTATTTTTCAATCGTTTAAAAAACCATAACATTAACATAATACAAATAAAATCAGTCCATTTTCACACATTAACTGGACTAGGGATTGTCAGCCTAGGGTTCTCATTTTTGGACTGTTTCCAGTTCCCTGAGATATTCCTGTAGAACTCACTCTGCTGTTGTGCGCCTGCAGGCGTCTTCCCCAGTGCTCCACACACAACCAAGTCCTCTGGCTCTGGCGCACACCGCACAGCTGGAATAGAGAGCGCAGCCTTCAGCCTGGACACGAGCCAGAGACAGAGGGCTGCCCACCAGAGCCCGGCCCTGGAAACACAGGGAGGCATCACAGGAGCAGTGAGCAAGACAAACAACATTTATGGCCGCTGCAGATTAATACATGCATTTGTGTGCTGGTTGTGCAGTATGTGTTTGAATGTGTGCGCAAATACCCGGTGCAGCAATATATTGTTGACAGGCTCCTGTGAGGTGAACAGAGAGAGCTCCTGCAGAAATGTGGCGTTCTCGCCAACGACCGCCACTTGGTGGAGCTCCCCGCGATCTGCAACAAACAAAAGTTTATTCATTAAACATTAACAACACAAAATTTGGAATATTCCATATGAACATCAAAATGTATACACATAACAACATGACCCTGTGAATTCTATCTCAATACAAGACGTAAACCGCGTTAAGTTTCCGGAGACACTTTGAGTTGTCCATTGCTGTCCTGATCTCTACCTCCCCGTCTCCTCACCCGTTCCGAGGTGCAGCACTGCTCCCCTCCGCTCGTCCCCGCTGCCTGTCTGAGTGACAGCCAGCTTGGTGTACCGGATTCCCTTCCGCACCAGCAGCGGCGCGGCAGTCACACTGTTATCCATTAGCGGGTGGTCCCTCACATACGTCAACACCTTGTCGGGAAGTTTGAGGGACGAATCGAACCCCTCGTCCTTCAAAGCTTTGTTCAAACACTACAAAAGATCCAGGGCAGATCGGAAGTCGGGTTGTTCATATTAACGTGGTAGAACGTCAGGAATGTGTGATGTTGAACGTATAAAGTAGACGGCCGATATGTGGTTGCTCAGTTTGCTACCTGGCCGGGTCTCGGCGTGGGGACAGGTTCAGGGTGAGTCCAGTCAGAGGTCTTCTTCAGCTCTTTAAAGGGGCCGTCCATCACTTTGCTGATGTCAGACAGACTGAAAACACACACTGCTGACAACTCGTCACGCTCCCTGAGAACAGGAAAAAGGATGCTTACCATAGACTCATGCTGTTCAATCCAAAATGAATAGTCATACATTTTGCTCTTTTTTTTGTTTCAAATTTCAATTTCAAAACACGATCGGTATTTGATCATTAACTCTGCCCTCCCCCCCACACTCTCTCAACCCACCACTGGGAGGTGAACAGCCCGTAGAAGTGTGTGCTGCTGGGATCCCCCGGTGTGTGTTCCGTGGTGAAAACATCGGTGAGGATGTTGTAGCGCTGACCGCTCGGTTTGTCCTCACACACCAGCTGGGCCTTGAGGAAGGTGGTCCAACGTCGCTGCAGAGTCTTCATCCCTCCCACGTCGGACTGAACGCACAAGCCCGACAGTGAATTCACGCCAGGCGATCAACGGGTCAATCGATCTTTCAATGCAGACGGGGGCGGGGTTACCTTGCAGACCCGTGCCACCCTGGGCACTTTGACTTTGGTGTAGAGGTCATACTCCTTGGCCACCTCGGTGAAGAAGAAGTAGATTTTGTCATCGTCTCCTGTCGGGTTGCTGGAAGCAGACTGCTGTATGAAGGCTGAGCTCACAAACTCCGGGTCTGAGAAAGACACACACAATTAGACTTTTTCAGTGGGAAAATAATGATACTACGTGAAAGTGTGGTTGTGTCTTTGCATGTTTGTGCATACGGCGGTCAGGGTTAGGTTTGTGCATTTGTGTCTCACCACTCAGCCAGTTAATGGATCGCTCAGTTCGGATGCGCTCCTGCTCAGCGCCCGTCCCCCGGGAGATGTCGAACAGCGTTCCCAGGAAGTTACTTGTGGCTGCTGTGTAAAGGGTTCCAGCTACGCCAAAAGAGAGGAAAAGAAGGGAGTAACTACCTTGGAGTAAGCTTCACACAAACAGAGCCGATTCATCAATCAATTAGTCATTCCGTGGTACCAACCCACCTGCCATAACCGCTGTGTAATGCTGACTGGGCTCAAACGGACACTTGCCCTTCCCCGTCTCCATCTTCACTCCTTCACCCTCGGTTGTCTCCAGAGTGAAGGAGGAGAGCTCCTGCAGGACGGCAGGAAAAGAGAAGTTAGAAGCACAACGGAAAAAAATACATTTACATATAACTTACAGTCATTTCTAAACCGACTGTTTTAGTCTTCTAAATTACTTAAGAGTGATTTTTTGTTTTTAATTAGACGCAGAATTAGGCGTTCTGCTTAAAATGTCACTATAATCCAATTGTCACAGGCAAGAACATTTTTCGCAGAATCAAACCAGTTTAAATGTGAATGCATTATAACACAGGGTGGGACTCTTGGTTGTGAAGGAGCGGGGAAATTTGAGTTTGCTGCAGCTGCGTGTGCAGCGATGGATAGATCCCCGAGCAAAGCTCCGCCCTAGATGGTCGCCCTCTAACACACGCACACACACACACGAGGGAGGCCCCAAACACACACACACTAACTAACCAGGAAGGCGCACTGGGGGTCGAAGGCGTAGGTGCCACACACGTAGACGCGTCCGTCACCCAGAAACTCCAGCAAACGCACGTAGTTGTTACAGTCCACCTGCAGGGGGAGACAAATACACAAAAATACAGTGACTCCGAAGCGCAACGTCTGATATATTTTATTCTTCACTAAAATAGTAAGTCTGTTTTTGCCCGTGAACCGAGGTGGTCCTGTATTAACCACACTGAGCTTCAGGAGAAAGGTTATGGTGGATTCTTACAACTGCTGGAGTATCAATGACTCTGAATGGAAATTGGAGACCCCTGCTAAGTGGAGAGACACTTGAGACCCTCATTGAGACCATCCACACTAACTCACACCTACAGGGAAGCGAACCGCACCACCGCTACCACTTTTTCATGCACAATGTGCATGTAGAAAATATGCATGTGTGCTTCTTTGTGTGTCTCATAAATACACATCATAAAGGACGTATTTGTTAAGCTCCCCTATCTCCTTACATGAATATTCAGCCTGCAGCCATGATGGAAAAACACCCTCATTGTTCCTCCAACCATGACGCAGGCAGTTTTTGGTAAGCTTGTGCGTGTGTGTCTCTGTGTCTCTGTGGCATCTTGGATGAGCTCCAGGCCTGAGTCACCCCACCCCGTCCCCACGCCGGGACCTGATCCTCTCCAATGCCCAGAACTTGTCACCCGAATCGGCCCCCGCCACTTCCACGACCCTGACCGGTCCCGTGAGACGGAGGACGGAGAGCCAGGGAGAGAGACAGAGAGCTCAGCCTGGGCTTAGCTCTTTAAATGGTCCAAAATTGACCTCATTCATGTTAATACGATTCATTCACAATCTGGCATGAGGTGAAACAAATGGCTCTATTCTGTTGAACTCTATTTCGGTCTATTCTACGTGAGTGTGTCGAAGATCGCAATTAGACCTCATTATCAGAAAAGCTCCCCCCCCCCCAACAGGTCTTCTGCTGCTATCATAAATACATCTGTGTATTTCAAACTGTGCACCAGCACCAAATAGAAGGCAAAGTTAGATAGATGAAGCAGACCGGGTTGATGTTATTGTGTCACATTCTGCATGAAACGTATTTATAAGGCAACATGTGTTGTGTTTACTGCTGGATGCGGTTCCCGTATCCTCCTCTCATGTTACACCGTATGCGTTGAAAGGCAGCACACACATGTGCATACAGTCTCTCCAGTCAACACTGGGTTAGTTGATTTCAGTCAACACCGACTAATAATCACTGAGTCGACAGTTGTTAATGCGAGTTCATTTTGAGCTGTGAAAGGCCTCTGCCTTATTCCTCATTTCATCTATTACGGCACAGACACAGCAGCGTGTAACCACGCCTCCTTACCCTGATTTTTTCCATTCACACACAAACAAACATACACGTCCCTTCTCTGGGTCAACTTCAAGGTAGCGTCCTTGTTCAGTGTACTTCTCACTTCCATCTATCCTTCTTCCTCTCTCCATCCTCCTAATCACTCACATGTAATCTCCTAATCAATGTCTTTTCAGAACGCCCCCAATCCTTCGGTTTCCTGCCTTAATCAGCCATTCACCTCAGCAGAAAACTGAGCTGGTGATTGCATAAAGCGGGTCTGAACTAATTGCACTTCTGCGGTTAATTCACGGTGCTTCAATGAGCTTTGTTAATATTTGGATTTGTCCTCATTTGCTGTAACGTCCTGGACCAAAGGCGTTTTTCAGGCATTTTCTGAGCATCGTCAGGTCATGGGGGCTAAGTTATGAGTCTGAAGCTCTATATCAACCTGCGTAAACCAGAGAATCTGTAACGGTGTACAGTTAGTTCACTCTTTGGTTGATGTTGAGGTCAAAGAATAACAAGATTTATAGCTTGAGAGAACAATGCGCTGTATTTAATCAGTTTCTGTACACAGTTACTGAGCATCTCTGACTCACATATATAAACCCCACTCTTATTCTGTCTGTATCTTTCTCTCCACACACACACACACACACACACACAGGATTTGGCACGAGTCCTAGAACTTCCCATCCGATGCCTAACAGCACGGGGTTGTGACACAAACGCACACACTCAGATGTCCATGCTGGAGCACAACACATAAGGGCATGAAATCACACATTTTAAATCTATAGACTATACTACTATAATATACTGTATGTAGGTTTTTTGTGTGATCCTTCTAGCCTTTTATCAAATCTTATTAGCGACTGTATATCGGTTGGCTTTTAATAATAAAGAAGGCGTGTGAGGGGACCACACAGACACACACACACACACACACACATACACACAGCTCTCACCTCCGTCTTTCCCTTCGCCACACAAGCCCGTCTCTTCGCCTCCGGCACATCCCAAATGATCTAAGAGAGATGAGGACAAAGAAAACAAACACTGTTGATAATACAATGCAGCAGATATAACCACCTTACACTCAATACACACACACACACACACACACACACACACACACACCCTGCCTACCACTTTTGGTTCTTGGTCCAGGCGCTCGGTGTCCACAGCCAGAATGGCGTCCCTGGCCCCCAGCAACAGCGTGCCCGTTGAGCGGTCCAGGAGGAAGGTGCTGACGTTGGCCACGTCCTGGAACTTCTTCAGCTCAAGAACCGCGTCTGTGGACCAAAAGAGAGGGATTTTCAATATGTTACAGTCGAAAAGAGGAGTAACTACGATGAGCCTCAGTAAGTCCCGTAAACGTTGAAATAAATGGCTGATAGGATGAGATGGACCTAACATCATTTCCCCAGAAAGAGGTTTAAAGAGATGAGGGTAACCCTTGTTTCACCCCGCAGCCCTTACACAATCACAGCTACAGATTAACCCCTTTAATCCCTCTCAGTCGATTGATCTCCGTTTTGTGACTATTTGCCCCTTTTTCTCTCACGTACACAACAAACAGTATTGATCAAATTCATCACTGTAAAGAAACACCCAGAAGTCAAAACATACATAATTATCATTTACAATAAATAAGTAGTATTTGGGGGGGGGGTTTGTTCTACAACCATGATCTTTGTTGACCTTCTTGAAAGCCAAGAAGTGTTCAGAGAGAGAAATGAAAATGCAGAATGAGGAACCAGTGGTTGGTTTCTGAGTCGTACATCCTAATGAAACACACACACACACACACGCACATGCACCACCTTTGCACGCACAACAAAAAAAGTAGCTCGTTACTTCACAGATTAAGTCACCAGGGTACAGATTAAAGACACATGTTGATCAATGAGGCTTTTATTATTTACAACGTCAAACAAACAAGATTAAAAAAATATATACTACGTGAAACTCATTTCACATTACTCAGTGTATCAAAAACGTAATGGAACATGACTAATGACAATTACAAAGGACACCCTCCTTTGTGAAAAAACTGATTCACAACTTGATCTGATTTTAACGGCTATTGATTAGATTTACAATACAGGAGGGAATGAGCATTTAATTGAAATTTATACGTTTTGTCTTTAACAAAAACTGCGCCTCCTGAGATTTGAAAATTGGCCGTATTATGATTTTGAAAAACATTCGGTTTTGTGCAGCACTTGATAGTTGTAAGGCTACCACGTTCACATTGATTATGATTTTTAGGCAGCCCTCAGTTCCCTCCACTTATACACACTCTCCTCCGCTTAAAAGTGCCGACGTCAAATCACGAGCCTGTAATCGGTAGACGGGAAAAGAAACAGCGTTCCTTTCCACAATGGGCTTTTCTAACTGACTTTGTAATATAAGGACTTGGAGATAAAGGGAGTGAACAAACACAATTGTGCACACACCCCGTATTATTCCACAGGTGGAGGTGGACAATCACAGGAGTGTACAACCAAACCGAAAGGAGCACAAAAAACATTTTTTATTCAAACTCATCAAGGTAATTGCTCAGAGGAAAACAAAGGGTACTATTTGAATGTAATGCATTTGTTTGCAATTGTTTTCTAAATGACATGGAAGAGAAAAGAGTTCAAATTTAACACTTTTTTAACAGTAACACTTTTAATCCTTCACGTGACAGCTGCCAAACGGGGAGGGTCCCTCAGAGTGCCCTCGCCGTTGACACGGTTTTCCACTTAGAGTCTGTCCGTATTATTCTGTGACGGGGGAAAAAAAGATCCCAACACACTGACATCTGCCCGTAACTGAATCACAGACGCGTGTTCTCTCCCCCTGCGCTGCATCCTGTCAGCCTGTGTCTGTTTCCCACAACGTTCCACATCAATGTCACTTCTCATTCACTAAGGAGCCATCTGTTCGGCTCAAAAGCCTCCAGGCAGCCATGTAGCAAGCCGCACCCTCTGATTGGCTCGCTCCGGGTCAGCACTTCCTGAATATCAGCCAATGGCATGAGGCGCCGTTGTCCGGCTGGTCCTCGAGTACAGCAAAGTCGCTGATATCGTGTGTTGTCATAAGTTGTTGCTGCCCTTGATTAAAGATGTTTGTTGTGTCCTTCCTTTGCTTTTACGTCCAGAGCCGACTTCAAATGAAAGCTGAAGGAGAATGGAGGATCATTTGAAGCCTCTGAGTCTCCTTCTCTCTTCTTTCCCCACTTTTGTCTATACTCTTCATCTGCGCCGTTATCCATTCATCCGTCCTTTCATCACCCCGCAGCCTCACATTGCCCGAAAGATTTCCAATCTTCAAACTCACTTTGCTGCCTGTGTTTCTGCTGGTGTGATTAAAACACATACACACACACACACTCACACAAGTAAACGTGCAGGCACACGCGTGTACTCTTCGAAAAGTTGACATGAGTGTTAGTGACAGAGGCCAAAGGCAAGGTCTGCAGAGATGTCCTTGCACACTGGTTCTCATCGGCTGTGTGGTACATGACAAAACACACACACGCGCACACGCACATCCTACCACATGCACACATTGCCACCACCTGCTGTGTGCCCTAATGTAGAGAGATGATTCCTAGAGCCACACCATCTGCCATTCTCACACACACAGTCGCGCGCACACACCTCGGACATCCAAGCACACACTGAAAAAAAGGAGACAAACAGGCCTGATGCATGCACCGGAAAACAAGGTAATATATCATGTCATTTACATGCATATCTTCATTTTGACATTTGACAGAGCTGTTTGTTTGAAGCTCTTTATGAATTAATATGATTGGACATGCGTCACAAGGGGGGCTCTGCATGTTGTTTAAACGCCTCCTCTTTGACAGCAGGGCCCCCGCAGCTCGCCTCGTACCAAATATACCCCCCCCCGCCCCCCCGCGCGCACACACATACAGAACCCACTCATGTGCGCTGCGTGCATGCACAGGTGTGGCGGCATGTATGGCGGTGTATCATTTATCCAATCTAGGCACTGTGCTGTAGGATCAATTAAATATAACGGTATCTCTGGAAAGTGGAAGTGACAAGACTGGGAACTGTGTCGTAATGAATAAACTTTAGAAAAACTTCATCAGAGACGCTCTGCTGATAACAACAAGTTCATGAGAGCAAACCGAAACGTAAAAATAACAATAACAATGAGAAAATGACTAATTTCACATTACAGATTTCTTTATCCATTTTAAATATAAAAATATCCATTAGTGCTGCTTTACTCAAAGAACTGGGATCCCACACGGACCGTCAGCGTAATCCCTGCATGAATAAATGTTAAAAATAGAGCAGTGGTTATGAAAGTGTTTCATTTTGTTTTACATGGATTAAACTGGGACAATAGTCAAAATGCAGGATTTACCAGAAAATCAGGAGCTGCACATTAAAAATGATCCCAGTGTTGTCTCTGGAAAACCTGGCGACCACATACATGCTGGGAAAAATAATCTCACCCTGGGTATAATTTAAAAAAAACGAATGATGTGAGTATAAATGAATAAGTAGTCCTAAAATATGAAATCCTCTCCCCTGCCATGAATCATTCATTCATTATACATTAAACATGACTGAGAGGCAACAGAGAGTATGTGTGCACGTGTGTGTGTGTGTGTGTGTGTGTGTGTGTGTGTGTGTGTGTGTGTGTGTGTGTGTGTGTGTGTGTTATATCCATTAAGGGTTTAATAAACTGGCTTTTGCTCTGGGGGGGCCGACCCTGGTCTGTGGCTCCAGGGCATTGTGGGGTACCAACTAGGAAGTGATAAATTATACACCTCCCTCCCCCACCTGTCAGTCAGAACTGACGGGTTGGAGAGAAGAGATGCACAGAGGCACACACACATTCTCCTGCCCCCACAGCCTCTTAACACACACACACGTCCACACACACACACACACACTCTGAGCCCCTGCGCTGAGACAGGACACAGCTGCATGATCAACACAATCACACACTCTGCAGAAACGCACATTTATAGCCCCCCTTGCTTTCATCCACTCAGCTTAATGCCATATTCCGGCTGCTGCTTCCTCTGAATAGTTCAGCGGCACTCAAACGTATATGTGCTCCACAGGTTAAAGTAATACACCAGCTTTTAGCAGTTTGTCACATTATACAGGATACGCAGCTCTACGCTAACACTTCAGCGAGCATTAGGATGAGTGACAGCAGGCAACAAGCAACATCCAAAGTGAGACAAGTGACCATCTGTCATTTATTCGCAGGTGTTAAGTTAACTCCGCTGTTTAAAATAGAACATATACCAAAATGTAGAAATATTTGAAAATCTTCATACGCGTTGTGTGTCATATGTGGTATGAATTAAACCAATATTCCTACGTATAACAGGGCTGAACATGAATTTAAATGTTTTAATTTTCTCACATTAGTCCTTTGTTCAGACCTCGCAGTGGAGGTTGATCACATCCCGGCATGCAGCCCCCTCTGTTTATGGGCTTACATGCATCTTGGACACGTGTATGCAAAGTGACAGTAAAAGTGTGTACCGGCAATAATCACAAACAATACTGAGTTTACTATTAACAGTAACTTCCTTTGAATATAATTAACAATATGAAAAATACAATGACTGTTGTCAGGCACCTAGACGATATAAACGCTTACTGAGATGGTGCTAGTGTGTGTGTGTGTGTGTGTGTGTGTGATGTTTAGTTAACCACTTCTTATTGTTCTTAAGTGGTTCATTGTCTTTTCTTTGATTGATGACAGAAGTCAGCTATTCAGGGATATCCTGTCTTAAAGTAAAACGGAGAGGGAGCTCAGAATGTGAATTGTAGACAGAAGAATAACTAGAAGGGCAAACAGAGAGCGCAGACCTCTGCTGAGGCCGAGCCACTCAAAATCTGAACAGTTGCGACTTTCATAAAAAGCGGGCCAGTAGTTTTTTCGTAAACCTGCAGACAAACCAACACTCCAACCGACAAATCATCATAAAACATAAATAGCTCGACCTGTATCTTCTATTTTGCGATTATATTTGCTATTATGAATATTTTCTTCTCCACGGAAACATCCCACAATGTCACTCGTGTGACAGAGATCGGGAGAGAGCAAAGAGAAAGACAAGGCTCCTCTTGTTGTAGTCATGGTCAATTTCAGCCTTGTTTCAGTCACTAACCGGGCCTCACAAAAGCCTGAAAGCATCAAAGCCTTGTGGTATCAGTAATAGCTATTATGTCTCACTAGACCATAAAAGAAAAATTTGTGTCAGGTTTTTAAATGATGCACCAATTTCACGGCTAAATCCAGTTAATTTAATATACCTAATGCATCACAGCACACAAAAATCCTTTTAAAAAGAACAACAAGGTTGCTGTTAACTCAGCTGAGTGCACATAGACATTAAAGAGTCAAGGTCCTTCTAACAGCTTATTGTTCCTTTCAGTTAAATTAGTTGAAGCCACAGTAAAGGAGGGCCTGTCAGACAGTGTGTCTGCAAATTTCATCAAGTCATATGTAATCGTCTGTAAAACCTTTATGGCAACTTTAATGAAAGTTAAACACAATTTCACTCTTGAAATGAATGTCTAACTGAACAAAAACAGTTGTGTCCTATAACACAGTAGAGCGGCAGTGCCAATTTCCATAAATTAAATACTGAGAAATAACTCAATTTCGGGAACATTTGAAAGGGAAAAAGGGACTTTTGAATTGTGTAAACATCTAAGGAAGCAAAATGTTAGTAGTTAAGACTCTTTGTAGATTTGTGCAGATGCTGGGTTAAACTAGTGGAAAAAGTTTGGCTGTAAGCAGGTTGACATATTGAGTTAATTTAAATCTTACTTCAGGACAACTGTCACAGTATAGAGAAGACACTCTGTTGTATTTACCATATTACAGATACCTTTAGTCTCTATATCCTTATGGAGGTTAAACACAACAGTAAATACAATTTTCTATTTATCATTATTCCAGTCATTAAGTATTAATAAAGCCTTTAGTAACAACTCATAATCCCTTAAAAAGTCACTTTGATGAAA
This sequence comes from Gasterosteus aculeatus, assembly GCF_964276395.1. Taxonomy (NCBI): domain Eukaryota; kingdom Metazoa; phylum Chordata; class Actinopteri; order Perciformes; family Gasterosteidae; genus Gasterosteus; species Gasterosteus aculeatus. The sequence goes on along the minus strand of NC_135694.1, from coordinate 9,117,295 downwards.
TGGTTGCCACCCTGTAAGGCATATCCGGCCTTCCTTTTCTCCACAGAGGTGAAGACATCAAAAACACCAACTGAACCTGACACACAACCCCTTTGTGGTTGTTCTCTACTGGGAGCAGTAACACACACACACACACACAGACAAGTCCAGAGGGAGGTGGAGGCTTACCAAGCATATAGAAAACAGCTTGGGAACAAAGGAGAAGCCTGTAGAAGATGCAGGAGGAGTAAAGATGAAGGGGAGGAAGAGGTGGAGGTCCAAGGTCACAGTCGCTGATTGGCTACATCATCACTTTATGGTCTAATACTCTTCTTCTTTCTCTGTCTTTTTATTCTGTGCAACTGTGATAATATTGACACTGCAAAACTAATTTCTCTGTGTGAATCCACAAAGCATTACTTCCAATTCTCTCATCCAATTCCTCCAGTGAGCCAACCTCCCACTACCTCTTCCACTTCCCAGTTTCTCTCTCTCTCGCTCTCTCTCCCCCCCTCTCCTGGCTCTTGGTGATAAGCAGTAGCACTACTAATCAGGCTTGCCCTAAATTCGCCCATGCCCTCCAGGATTAGCATGTTCTGTGCGTGTGTGCAGTGCGCGTGAGTGTGTGCGTGTTAGTTAGAAGCTGGTGCCTGCAGCATTCACCAGCCCTCACAGATGGAGTGTATGTGTATAAAGCCTAGTGTGCATGTGAAAGTGATTTTTTTGTATGAATCAGTGATTGAATCAACAAAAATCCTTTATTTCTAACTTACTGTAAGTACCGCTAGATATGATGAAGTCATCCTGTTGATATGGATATCTAAATATACAAATACCAGGCCTTTTAAAAGGAAGTAGGAGGAGTTACATAAATACTGTAAATATATATACTGTTTTTAGTATATCCACAGTGTCGACCTCAAAACAACCACTAAATCAGTCCTGGAAACCTTTTTGGTTATCGAATGACATTGTGCACATGAATGCTCACCTGCACAATTGTGTTTAGGTTCGGGTTGGTGGATTCAGACTAAACATTAGGACAATTTGTGTCTCGTCGTGGAAACGAAGCTGGGGCAGGCATAACATTTGTTCCGCTGGGCTTAAAATGAGGAAAAATGTGGCCAGGTAGGAACATGAAGTACGTTTTCCTCTCTGGTCCCTTTATTTATCTTGTCACATCCTTCAGCATTGTCCCTGTGCTCTGGTGATCCAAATGTTTAGTTATCCTCCTCATTTAGCTGGCCATCGTCAGCAACATCAACTGTGATGGAGGGCCGGACTCGAGGGCTGCTGTTCTGTAGCAAAGCTTGACCTTCGACCTCCCTGCGGAGGAATTAATAGAAAAATACCAGGATCAGTCATGAAGGTCGCGCTCAAAGTGCCTAGGTGGAAGATGTTACTCCTTTCTGAGTGAACGACCACACAGTTTGCATCCTGTGTTAATATTGTAATGTTGTTGCAGCAGGTACTTTCCCTCGGGACGGGAGACTGAGCGAAAAAACGGAAGAGCAACTGAGAGTTAAACGGGCAGAAACAGCGTGAGGGAGAGCTATCTGGGAGAGAAACAAATGGCGTGAGACAAAACCACTCGGGCCAATGCCACAGGGACCATTAAGCACACACACATATATAGAGACATGCATCCATGCACACACAGATGTTTTTCACCTGATGTGTTTGGCCGGTGGCGGCTCTAAACTGTGGGTTTTAGTTTTTGAGCTCACTGGTCGATTCAACCCAGTACACACGGTGGTGCATGAAGACACACGTACTCACACAAACACACATTGACCTACTGGCTACTGTATTGTTGTTAGTGCATGTATGCGTGTCTGCGTATGGACCACACGGTGTGTGTATATATATGCGTAACTGGAAAATCCGTGCAACAGCTTACATGTCTTCTGCAGTTATTTTTGCCTTTAAACCTAACTGCGTGTCTTCATTCCTGCCAGACGCTGCCACATCGAGACCTCACACATTTATCGTTACAGCGGCATGAAACCACACGGTTCTAACGAACATCTGCATGTGGTGGAACACTCACACGCACACACACACACACACGTAAAGGTACCACATGCTGAACCAGCAGCTGCTGCGTGTCACTGATGACCCCCCCCCACCTTCCCCCGGGGGCGCAAGGGAAAGGTCAGAGTTTGAGCTGGAGGATCAATAGGACCTAAACCCATATGCACACGGCGACATGCATAGTTCAAGTTTTTTTTCCTTCAAATATGAATTGCAGAAATTGAGACTGCAGACATCTTTTTTTATGTTTAACACATTTTAATGTGGCCACTTTAGTCCTGATGTTTCCCCCAAAATGGCAACATTTTCAGTATTGATGTCATTCTCAAGAGGCTGCTCAATACTCAAACTGCCGTAAAACTCGTCTGCATGGAATTCCACACCGTCGGTCGGAAAAAGGCCGACGACACCACCACATGACAAACCCAGTGTCATTTCAATTTTCGGTAACGGAAACTATAACTCAAATGAGGAGGGTAGTTTTGTCACCACAACCCCCCCCGATGTTATAATATAATGAGAAAATAAAAAAGCCTCCAGTCTTCAAGTTTCCAGTCCGCAAGGCTCTATACGCCAACGCAGTGGCTCACCTCAAAGCTTCCTGTTCAGGTGATTCTCACATCTTCTCACCCCCGATGCAGGCAGTAATTGAGGCTAATAGGAAAACTGATCAATAATAGACACATCAATTAGCAGCCTGCTGACCTGGACTGTAAAGAGCAGAGCGAAGGGATTCGGGTCACTGAATCACAACAGCTCAACAGTCACAACAGCTTTTAGATTTCTTGCAAACACAACCAATACTCCCGCTTCTCTGTTTCTAACCTCACTTTCAGCTCTGTTCCTCATCCACCCTCAACTCGCGATTTCCGTTCTCCTCCAGGATGTCCCTTTTGGTTGGTCTTCATTAATAGCTGAGTGGGGTTGTTCAGGTATAGGGCCACACAGCAGTCCTGCACATGTCTCATTACCTTCAGTCAAAACCATAGAGGTCTACCTCCCATCTAGGGAAAAATATCTTCCATCTACAGAGCCAGCTAGGGAGGCCACAGGGACAACCACAAAAACACACACTCCCATACCAGGTGACCCCACATCCTACACACCGCAACCCAAACCCTTAATCACACAAACACACGGCTACACATTCTGCTTCCATGGATCACATTAGTTTCCATCATGTCCATGTCCATTCCGTCATGTCCATTCAGATCGATAATTTTGTCGATACTGCTACAGGCTCTTTGAGAGTGGCACTGGACGCCATTGCTCCTCTGGAAAGAAGAATAGCAACAAGAAGGAAGTCTGCACCGTGGTATAACCCTCAAACACGGAACCTAAAGCAAACTGTGCGGAAGCTTGAACGATTATGGCGTTCCACCAAATCAGAAGGATCTAGGCTAGTTTGGCAAGACAGCCTTAAAACGTATAAGAAGGCTCTCCGTAACGCAAGAGCATCTTATTACTCATCATTAATAGAGAAAAATAAAAACAACTCCAGGTTTCTCTTCAGCACTGTAGCCCGACTGACAGAGAGTCACAGCTCTGTCGAGCCGTGTATTCCTTTGGACCTCACTAGTAACGACTTCATGAACTTCTTCAATGATAAGATTCTGACTATCAAAGAGAAAATTGATGGTCTCCTGCCTTCAACCAGTGCCGACCTGTCCTCCTTGGATGCAGCAGTGGGCCCTGATGCCTGTTTGGATGCCTTCTCTTCCATCAACCTTGATCAACTGACTTCTTTATTTTCAAAGTCTAAATCTTCTACTTGTCTCTTGGATCCGATTCCGACCAAACTGCTTAAGGAAGTTTTTCCTTTAGTTAGCACATCCTTATTAGATATTATGAATCTGTCTTTGTTGACAGGACATGTACCACAGTCCTTCAAGGTAGCTGTAATTAAACCTCTTCTTAAGAAACCTACTCTTGCTCCAGAGGTGTTGGCTAACTACAGACCTATCTCTAATCTTCCCTTCCTCTCTAAGATCCTTGAGAAATCCGTCGCAAATCAATTATGTGACTTTCTACAAAACAATGCTTTGTTCGAGGATTTCCAGTCAGGATTCCGAGTGCATCACAGTACAGAAACAGCACTGGTAAAAATTACGAATGATCTTCTACTTGCATCGGACCAAGGACTCATCTCTTTTCTTGTCTTGCTGGACCTCAGTGCCGCATTTGATACCATAGACCATTGTATCCTGTTGCAGAGACTAGAACATTTAATTGGTATCAAAGGAACTGCACTCAGCTGGTTTAAATCCTACCTATCGGACCGATCCCAGTTTGTGCTTGTAAACGGTGAATCCTCAAAGACCACCAATGTTGGTCACGGAGTCCCACAAGGTTCTGTACTTGGACCAATTTTATTTACCCTCTATATGCTTCCTTTGGGCGATCTTATCAGGAAACACCGCATAAACTTCCATTGTTATGCAGACGATACTCAACTGTATCTGTCGATCAAGCCAGAAGAGACGGACCAGTTAGTTAGACTCCAAGAATGTCTTGGAGACATCAAAACTTGGATGACCGGCAACTTCCTGATGCTAAACTCAGAAAAAACGGAAGTTATCCTGATAGGCCCAGAGCGCCTTCGAAGCCAGCTGTCGCGTGATACAGTTTTTATGGATGGAATTGCTCTGGTACCCAGCAGCACCGTCAGGAATCTGGGAGTTCTCTTCGACCAGGATATGACCTTCAACTCGCATATAAAGAAGACTTCAAGGACTGCCTATTTCCATCTACGTAACATATCAAAAATCAGGAACTTCCTGTCTCAAAGTGATGCAGAAAAATTAGTTCATGCGTTTGTCACTTCCAGACTGGACTACTGTAATTCTTTGTTATCAGGCTGCTCTTGTAAATCTCTTAAGCCTCTCCAGCTGATTCAGAATGCTGCAGCACGTGTATTAACAAGAACTAAGAAAAGGGATCATATCACTCCTGTATTAACTTCTCTGCACTGGCTCCCTGTTAAATCAAGAATAGATTTTAAGGTACTTCTCCTCACCTACAAGGCACTTGCTGGTGAGGCACCGTTGTATCTTCAAGAGCTTGTAACACCGTATTGCCCTACAAGGCAACTGCGCTCCATAGATGCTGGGTTACTTGTTGTTCCTATGGTTTTAAAAAGTAGGCTGGGGGCCAGAGCCTTCAGTTATCAAGCTCCTCTTTTGTGGAACCAGGTTCCACTTTCAGTCCGGGGGGCAGATTCGGTTAGCTCTTTTAAAGTAAAACTTAAAACGTTCCTCTTTGATTCTGCCTATAGTTAGGGCTGGCTCAGGTTAGTCCGGACCAGCCCTTAGTTAAGCTGCTATAGGCTTAGAATGCCGGGGGAATTCTTAGGACACACCGAGCTCCTCTCTCACGCTCTCTTTCTACCATAATTCAAGTTTTATTAATGCACATGACTAATTCAGCTTCTTTCCGGGAGTTTTTTTTGTGCTTTCGCCCCTATCAGGTCTCCATAGATCGTGGTTCCTTCGGGACCCTGGTCCTGACACCTACCGTGGCCATGCTGACGCCTGCTGCTGCCATCATCATCATCATCATCATTATTTTAGATATTAATCATATTACTTTACTCATAAACCAACATTACCCTCTCCTAAAATCTCTGTGCTCTCCCTCCCCACAGGATGCTGTGGATGGTGGTTCTATCTGATGGTGGTTGCCTCTGCAGTGGTCCTGCTGTGCGCCTGGCTTACTACTCACAATTACTTGAATCATTTCTGTCATAGGAATTGCATGTATTATACATTGTTCATTCTGTACACATGGCATCCATTGTAGTCTGTCCATCCCGGGAGTGGGATCCCTCCTCCGACGTTCTCCCTAAGGTTTCTTCCCTTTTTTCCCTCTTGTAAGGGTTTTTTCATTTTTTGGGGAGTTTTTCCTGTGCCGATGGTGGGTTTCGGGGCAGAGGATGTCGTATGTGTACAGACTGTAAAGCCCTCTGAGGCAAATTTGTAATTTGCGATTCTGGGCTATACAAAATAAAATGACTTGACTTGACTTGACTTGAATTGTGAATGTGACCAAAGAATATCCCGCAGCCTTTATTCAATATGATTTAAATGAGGGAGCAGGAACCACATTGCTTTAGGAAATCAAGTACTTTGTTGTGTAGTTTAATGACTGTCTGATGATCAGCTAACGAGCTAAAAGGCCCTTCCCATGTGGAACTACTTACAACTTGTGGATTATCTTGAGTAACCATGGCATTGTTACTATGAAAAGACTGAAGCTGTAGTGCTTTTCAAATGTATTTTGGGGCGTCCTGATACCTCAGCACTTAGGAGGAGGACGCTGCTTCGGGTTTGCTCGCACTGCTTCCTGCGTTGGTGCTGCATGTTATCGCCGAACATAAAAATCGAGCAATAAAATAAACCAGGGAAAAGGCCTCTTTAAGAGCCGTGTTTGAATTGACACTTCTCCAAGCTCCCTTTAAGAACACTTGTTACGTTCACGATGCCTGAGGCTCGGCCTATTCTCGACAACAGAACAAAGTAGCCTGTGTGTTGAACCCAGTTTAGCTACTGACGGAGGCCGGGGATCAAAGCCCCCAACACGTTACCACTGGCGACTGATTCACCGTGAGGGGATGAGTGTGTGTTTTGTTTGCGGAAGATGTGCGCATGCCAAAATCCTTAAAGCCTTCATTACCACCGATTCGGCAACTAGCAAAAATAGTCTAATAACACTCAAAACACTCAAAACACTTGAAAGAGAGTCTTTTCTCTCACATTCTCCCTCTCATGCCTCGTCCCAGTCCCAGAATGCCTTGCCCTCACTGGGGAGAGATGCTCCCAGCGCCTCCCTCTTCACCCTGGTGCGGCGCTCACCCTCTTTTCAGTTTCCTTCAGTGTAACGAACAACGGACGCATTGTCGCCGAGACACAAGCGGCTGTGAAGCGCTCTCCGTGTCTGTTTGCATGTCTCTCTGTCTCACGTTACCACAAAATGACAGCCAATTCCGAGTCCAGGCTACAAACTCGCTAGTGCGTGTCAAGGCTAAAGGCGTACAAACACACACCTCCCCATGTGGCCGTCGGAGTATTTATACTGGTCGTTGCGCTCAAGTAGTTCTCACCGCACGCTGACACAAACAAGGCCCCCTCTTTGACCTGTGACTCCTCTCTCCATGAAAAACAGCTGATAACTCTGGACTCTGGAGTGTGTGTGTGTGTGTGTGTGTGTGTGTGCGGCGGAGGGGGACGGTGTTAGAGGGCGGACGATGACCTTGCAGCTGCAAAGAAACCAGTCACCGGTCAAACAGCGTGATGAAAACATGGAGCATTTCCAAAAATGAAAGCAGTTAATCAAAAATCTCAAAATTCTTGTCAATCATCTTGATTAGACACCAACCTAAACTTCCAAACCTCCATTTCCTCCCTTCCCTCCATACTTGGACGCTCTATCAAGGTCAGCTGGATGCCAGTATGTCGGCCCACCAAGACGCATGTCAATGGCACGAGGAAACAGGGCCTCTGTCGCCAGCTGTGTGGTGCGGATATCAAAGTTATTCAGCAGAGAGACACCACAGGGGGGGGGGACAACAACGCTAGAGAGGGAGAAGGGAATGTGAATAAATAGAAGGGGGAGGGAGGGTGATGGAGAGTCCAGGTAGTGAAGAGCAAACAAGAAGAAGCCATCTGCACGTTCAACAGGAGAAGGTCTCGTGATTGCGCCAGAATTGTCTCAAGTCCTTTTTGTGCTAATATGAGCTACTGACAACATGGAGCCATTCAACAGAAAAAACGTATATAAGATATATATATGTAATAGGACATTCCAATCATGTTTTACTCTTTAAATTATATTCATATGATCATATCCAAATCTTCTTTTATAGCGAAGCAGATGAAGCCTTTTGTATTTCATAAGTACACGGTTCAGCAAATTAACTTTAAAAGGTTAAAGGTTCTTTGTGTGCGTATTGATCAAGGTTAAAACCTGTTTGAGACCAAAGACTGGATTAATAGTATTTTGTATGGCCATTCTCTCTCTCTCTCTCTCTCTATGATTGGAGCAATAAGGAAAGAACTCAGTGACCTGAAGATAGAGAGACAGTGAGAGACAGAGGAAGGGATGGAAAGTGCAAGGTGGACAGAAACAGCGGTGCCTTTTCTGGGCCCACTTTGATGGGAATAGCCGAGGCAGCTCGGTGCGTGTATGTCTGAGGTGATATATAGCAGTAACGGTTGAAGGGTTAAGTGCTCAGCTCCTGTGAAATGGCCGCTGAGGTCCTTTGTGGGTCTGCAGAGCTGATAGCTTTATCCGTCCTGCAGGCAGCGCTTAGAATCAAGGGACCGAACTGAAAGGGCAGGTGCAGCCTTGTGCATCTCTGGTTTGGACATCCTTCTTATTTAAGACATATTTATCTGGGAAATGTATCTGATTTTTAACACTTTCGAACGCGGGATCGGGATACAGATGGGGAAATAGTTAACAATTATCAAAAACCACTAGCTTGATGATGGATGCCACAAGTGACAAGCGACATGATGCAGAGAGTGATCGATGATGAATCGAAGCAGTTAGTGTTAAAGAACGGGTGGAAACATGGCATTTAATTTGGTCGGACATCAAAGCGCTTTCAAAATGTCATTTCTGGTGGATGTTCATGAGCCCAAAGGTTATTTCACTTTGTCATGTAATCCCTTAGTAGATGCAAAAATGTAAATTAAAAACTTGTCAGCCGGGAGCCTTTTTGAGTTTAAGATACCCAAGAGAGGGAGGAGCAAATATACTTTTGTGTCTGAGAGGAAAACAAATATCTCATGACAATTAGTGTTTACTTGTGTGTGCGAGTGTGTACACACAGGTTACAAATCACTGAAGACAAATCCATGGCAACCAGAGCCACACCTCTTACACACACGCACACACATACACAGTCATGCATGAATAAAACATTTGTTAAAAGAGATCAAGGTGTGTGTGTGTGTGTGTGTGTGTGTGTGTGTGTGTGTGTGTGTGTGTGTGTTGCATGTGTGCGTGTTTATGATTAACACCCTCATTGTGTTGATTACAGCAAACAGGCTGTGCTTGTTCTACCATGGTCAAAATTAAAGACTGCAGGGGGGATTATTTGCTCTTTGTCAAAGATTTAAGGCGAAAGGATATTAAATCCTCTTCTACTCTGAAAAATTTGTCTTCATTTAAGTCATTTTTAACGATAAACGGTGTCCTCATAATCCCTATCATTAGGTACGGCTGGTTAACGGTATCAGGACACTACATCTGTTAAGCCTCTGAAGAATGTAACCCTAGACCAGTGAGAAAGCAACTTATTATTACATAACAACAACACACACATACACACACACATATATAAAACAAAAACTCATTTTAAATGGAATGAGAGCCAGTAGTACTTTATGGCGGGAACACGCGCACACACACACAAGGACAGTTCGCTCTAAATAAAAGATGTGTATTATTTCCACTAGGCCGAAGCTCCTGCTGATTCACTGCACTGACAAACTAACGGCTAAACACACACGTACTGTTTGTATTAAACATTTAAAGTGAGGCAGGATAAAGGGTGAGACCGAGTTCAGCCAGCTAGCGGCCTGTTGCTGATCTCGTACTCACGGAAACGCATTCTTTTCTTTGTTACATTATTTAGCTAAATAGATAAAAGTCCTGTCTTGTGTAGATTATCTTCCCCAATCTCTTGCAGCCGTTGTACGATTAATGGTTAAGTGTGAAAACATCTTCTATTTGTGATTTGTATATATTCTGAATAAAAAGGAAGGAGTGTATTTCGGTGAAAAGGGAACTAAAACTTACACGCATTATACGTATTTTACCTTGCATTAATTCCACATATCAATAGATAAACTTTACCCCTCCCTCCCTCAGGTGATGAATGCCGGACCAGAAATAAGTATTCTCCCATATGTGGGTTAAGAGAAGTGTTGGGTTCTTCCCATTGCACATTCATTGGTTTGCTCTGTTTGCTCCATACATGTTTGTTGGTTTAAGACGAGAAGTGACAATGACCGAGCCGCGAAATACCACCAACACCTTCAGCCCTCGCACGATGGGAGATGTGACACACACAAACACACGCTCACACACCAGGCTAATTGCAACCAATACTGGCCTGCAGGGATAAGATAATGTAGGTTTGACATTTAGAATATATCCGTTGTGGACGTTGAGGGACGATGGAGGCCAACAGCTACACATAGGCTGCACGCACACATAGCGTTAAAGGGGTTGGTGGGTTTCCCCTTTGAAGCAGGCGTGCAAAGAGGTCTAAAGGTCATTTCCCACGATGCCCCGCAGCTCCCGGCGCCTCAGCGACCTCATCGGCACTTTGGGCGACAAAAGGGAAATAAAGGGGCGGGGCTTTCCTTCCTGACCCCAGACCCCGTCTCCAATACAAACAAAGTCTGTGTGTATGGAAATGTGTTTTTACCTGCGATCATTTATGAAGTCCACTCTGCTGTTTGTGTTGTGAGGGGGAGTTAATAATACGACACAGGGAGACAAACCCAGAGTTACACTTTGGATTGGTTCCACGGGAAGTAGAACTGAATCTGAGGAAGAGGTGGCCTCATGGCTGCAGGAAAAGATCAGAAGTGGTTTTGTAAAAGGGTCCTGAAACAGAAAATAAATATCCAAAAAAACAGGACTGCACTGAAAACTCGACTGATTAATTCCCTTCTAATGATATGTCAAAGTAAAATGCAAATAAACCACAAGAAAGAGAAAAACGTGTTTCATTTCCAGTGAATTTACTAGGAACTGCCTGTGGACTTCCAGTTAACTGATCTTCTTAGATTAAGTGAGGTTTTCCTGCTCTGTAGGGCTTTCCGATTCGCTTCTTCTGAGAAACTTGTCATACACGCATATAGTGCAACATGTGACATTGGAGACGCACCTTCATTAGTACACACGGTAAATTTGCCTTTAGGCTGTTACCGAGCACCGGTATCCCCAGGTGCTATCCGCCTCCTCACTATTTCCTGCCAATCAAGTACACTTGCAGGACCAGCTCGACCGACAAACATTGTGTTTGTGTGCGTGAGTGTGTGTGTTGTGAAACAGTAAAACTGGGTCAGCTCGAAGGGGTCAATCATCAGGCACAACCAGCCAGTTTGTTGCCAAGCAGCAGCGTGCCAAGAAACCCGATGAGGACAAGGGGGAGAAAGAGGGAGACGCACCTTCTTTGACTGCGCGGTGACACAGACGTACTCTGGTCTACTGTCGGTAGTAAACTGCATTGGCCTGAGACTCTTCCTGCAATGCAACTTTTACAGTGGCAACATCCTCCATGTGTTTCCTCCTAAGTGCCTTGGGCCCTGCATCCTGCGCATCATGAACTCTGCACGTTCAGCGAGAGTGTGAGATCAGTGATTTACCCTGCACGGATTGGATCAATGTATTGATGCATGCATGATACGTTACCAGCAAGCTCCAATAACCGAAGGATTCCCAATGGCATTCCCATGTCATGCTACATTCATTCTTTATAGTACACACTTTCGATTTATGTTTAGAACAACACCAAACAAAGGTTATTTTTCTGTTCTTTAAACCATCTAAAGTTTCCTTTTGTGCAGTGCCTTTTGGGAAAAAACAGAACACTTAGTGTGCATTCAATAAACAAGACATTTCTAACAGTTTGGAGCTTATATACACTACTTAAAATAAGTGTGTATTACTACACAGTTACTCATTACCCATTCTGGCTGTGGGAGATGCTTGTGATTCTTACTGCTGTCAAGACGATGTAACAATCGGAGGCGACCAGAGGGTGAGTACACTTGAGTTTAAAACAAAGACCAAAAAAGGATTTCTAAATGTCCCTCCTGTCCCTATTATGCCTGCAAGTGTTGTGTCCTTTAACAGTTAGTGTTCCCCTACTAGAGTAAAGACCGCTCAATGTATTTTAACAGAGATGTGAGAGTGTCACCTGTTTATCGAGGATTTTGTTCCTCTGCTAGATGACCTGTTTGCCGTGCCGTCACCATGGGGCCGCTGATCCCTGCCTTCCTCCTCTGATCCGCCCCGCTTGCACAAAGAGTCGTGAGACAGCACAGTGCGCCATCACAACACAGGTGATTTAAGCTCCTCCCAGCCTCCTTCTGCAGCTAAACAACAACCCAGAATTCTAGAGGAGCGAAAGGAAACTGCAGCCCGGACTATAAAGTATTTAAGGGATGAGTCTCATCTTATTCCCCCCCCACTGGCCGGAGGAGCCGGCGCGCTGCGGAGTGGCTGTGTCATTGCGTAATCAGCACTAAAGATCGCTCGTGTTTGAGGACAGTGTGTGCGCGCGTGTGTGTGTGTCGGGTGGAGAGCAGGAACACACAATAGATGTGTACACACATTAATGGCACGTCCGTTGCCCACACAGGCACACACACACAGAGCAGTGCACTGTGATGACATCGACATGGACAAGCTTCCACTGCATGTCGACCTTCGCCCCCCCCTCACGCTTTCATCTTCTTCCTGAATTGGTGGTTACTTGAAGGTAAAAACTTCTCTCTTTCCTCTGCCCTCATGGAGTGACTTTCCCCTCAGCCGCCTCGCTCCGTCAGCACCGGCTCCATCCACTGCGAGAGCCAGCAGGGGTGGCCGCTCTCATCTAATAAGCCCCCATCACGCAGATTAATGCCCGCTGATGATGACAGCCCCTCGGAGCGGGTCAAACCAACTGCCTGCTCGATTGAACCCGAAGGGAGAGACGGAGCGGGTCACACAGCGAGAGGGGGGGAGAAGAGGGAGAGGAAGAACTTTTCATCTCCCCCTCCGCTCAGACCGCCGTCGGCCCACAGGACGTGACAGCTCCTCTAGACTTCCTAGCGTCCTCGTCGTTCTCCTCTCTTCCCGTCCACTTTCATTTTCTGGAGCTCTTTCTTTCCCTCTTCTGGCACTTTTTCCTGCCACTCTTGACGAATCTACCCATGGACACAAGCACAAACTTACTGACGTGTAATATGCAGTCGATACTCTCGCACTTATTTGGTATTTTCTGTTCCCTTGCCATCCTTTTAATTTTAAGAAGTGTATTCAGGGGAAAGCGGCCATAACAATACTAGTACTGACATTTGTATTGGTGATACGCTAATAAAAATAATGAAACGGACAGGGGTCACTATGTACTATTACTACATTTGGGTTGTTAAAACTTTATTAAATAATAGCAACAATTAAACTGTTTCAATACCTCTACCGTACATAATTATGTGTCAATACATTGATTAGTTGACAACAGTATCTCACAAATATCAGCTATATTGATGTCTCTAACAAAGAGTTAAAAACAACTAACCAAGCTGTGAGTATGATTTAAAAAAATCTGGAGTGAGAGGGAAACAACTATTTTAATCTCCTGTGCCCCCTGCCTTCCTAATCACCAAAAGGGCTCCAATCCTCTTGTTCACTACAGCGGCTCCTTTCCACGGCACAAAATCCCTGTTCACTGTGCGGTGCACACAAACGTGTGAACAAATAAGAAAACACGCTCAAAACAAAAACAACGAAGCTGCACACCTCCCTGCCTAAGTCTATTTATCTGCGCATTACATCACACAAACACCTGTGTGTGGGAACGCAACTGGAGGGAGGAGCTTCGCGGATCCTCGCTTTCGGAAAAGACGATGCCCTGAAGTGAGACGGGCGAGACAATGTTCGTCTACGAGTGAAAAACAAGACGGAGAAAAGCTTATTTCCTCTGGCTGACAGCCTGTTCGTGTGTGTGCACGTGAAGGTGTGTGAGTGTGTGAGAAAGTACCCAGAGCAAAGCAAGATTAATGACCTTCAGCTCGTTCCTGGCAAACACCAAGATCTGTGAGTCTGTGTGTGCGCACGCGTGCATGCGTGTGTGTGTGCGTGCGTGTGTGTGTGGGGCTGGTTGACCTAACAAGGAAATCTTTGTCCATGTGATGGCTGTTAGCCACCTGCTGCTGATCAGCTTTTCATTGTGTGTGTGTGTGTGTGTGTGTGTGTGTGTGTGTGTGTGTGTGTGTGTGTGTGTGTGTGTGTGTGTGTGTGTGTAAATAGAGAAGAAGTATTAGATAATCTTCATTTGGACTGAATCGCATACCTTTAAGACCTTACTTTAATACCTTTAAAGAGCAATGAGATATGAACTTTCACTACACAGAACCACACTGGACTAGAAGCCACTTACCAGCCAACCTCTTTATCATCGGTTGAGAGCCGCCAGGACAATGCAGCAGCAGTGACTGCTAAACAATGGCTGGGTAGGCCTGCTAAACACACCGCACACACAGATAAGCAAAGGCATGAAGACACAGAGAAAAACAACACATGAACACGCAGTGCACGTGTAGTATAATATCACACCTCAGACACAAACACTACTCATATCCAGGATCATGGTCCCTTCACAAAGACTATTCATACGCCTCGAACACCAAAACCCAGCGGCATGAAAATAGCCCCTCACTCGTTCAGACAGACGGCACAGACCCAATTCCAGCTTGTCCAAAGCAATCCATTAAAATAACCCTCGGTGAAAAGGTTAGGAGTGAATAATTGACAAGTACATTAGCTCTCTCTCCCTCTCTCTCTCTCTCTCTCTCTCGGTGCATGCTGGGAGTGAGTGTGTGTGAGCGTGTGTGAGCGTCTTTGAGCGGTTTTCTCTATTTGTTTTTTTTTTTTTTTTTTTCCCTTAGTTATATATATTAATTTAATGTGGTTTAGTGGTTGTTTTTCACTTTAGTTGTGGGGTTAGTCGTGGGTTTTTTTTTTCTTTGGGTTTCTTTTCTCCTGCCGGTGTCTCGCCGGTCGGCGTCTCTAGACGCCATGGTAAATGGGGACACGTTCTCCCAGCTCACGAGGAAGCACGGCATTAAGATCGCCGCGGGCTTCCCGTGCAGCGTGGAGGACATCGGGTTGGCTGTGGGGGAAGTGGTCGGGCACGGCAGCGTTAAGTCGGCCGCTCGGATGAACGGGGCCGTGGTCATTTTCCTGGACCAGGTGGAGAAGGTGAACCGAGTCGTCGAGGCGGGCCTCACGGTGAATGAAATGTTTGTGCAGGTGTTGCCACTGACGCAACCGGCCACGAAGGTGGTTCTATCGAACGTCCCTCCGTTCATCACCGACGAATTTCTCAGCAGAGAACTCTCCAGACACGGAAAGGTGGTCTCACCGATCAAAAAGATCTTGTCTGGATGCAGGTCTCAGTTACTGAAGCACGTAGTGTCTCACCGCAGACACCTCTATATGATACTTAACAACCGGAATGTGGAGCTCAACCTCCGCTTCCATGTTAAGATAGATGATTACGAGTACGTGATTTTTGCATCATCGTCGGCGATGAAATGTTTCGGTTGCGGCGAGGAGGGGCACACCGTGGGTGCCTGCCCGAGGCGCGGGGACCCGACTCCGCCTGGCGGGGCTGCGGCGGGGGATCCTCCGGCCGCGGTTCTTGCGGGGGAGCCTCCGGCCGCGGTTTTGGCGGGGGGGTCTCCGGCCGCGGCTGCGGCGGGGGGGTCTCCGGCCGCGGCTGCGGCGGGGGAGCCGGCTCTTGCGGGGGGGTCTCCGGCCGCGGCTGCGGCGGGGGAGCCGGCTCTTGCGGGGGGGTCTCCGGCCGCGGCTGCGGCGGGGGAGCCTCCGGCCGCGGCGCTTGCGGGGGAGTCTCCAGCCGCGGAGGTGGCTGCGGCGTCCGTGAGGCCGTTTCCGGTTCCGCGGGCCGCGGGCCGTTGCGCTGCTGTGCCTGACCCACACGGGGTGAGTATGGAAGATGTGCACAGTGTAAATGAGGGTGTTTTGGTGGGTGAGAGAGGAGCTTTGGGTGAGGTGGCACAGGGTGAGGATGGAGGGGAAGGAAAGGAAAAGGGTGAGGGGGGGGTTAGTGTGGAACAGGAGTCAGGTGCCATAGAGGCACAGTTGGGGGGAGGACTGAATGGGGGGGTGGAACAGGCAGAGGAGGTTAAGATGGTGGAGGAGGAAGCAGGAGAGCAAAAAGCTGCAACAAAAAGAAAAAAAAAGAGGCAAGATACAGGCAGCGAGGCAAAAGCCAGCAAGGTGGGGGAGGAAGAGGAGGCCATGGGGGGTCAGGGGCCATCTGACGGCAGTGAGAGTGAGGGCTGTGTGTCGGACAGCAGCGACATCCACAGCGCCTGTCTGACACACAGCCAGCGGGAAAAGCTCTACTCCGCAGAGCAAATCAAAATGTTTTTACAAAAAGTCAAAAATAGGAGAAATCTAAAAATCGAGGAGTTTTTCCCAGACCTGGTGTGTTTTTATAACTCAGCCAGACTCCGCATGAGCCAGCGAGAGGAGTCTGGCTTCACAGATCAAGAGGGTTTTAGACTAAAAAAAATTGTGCTAAAAGCAAAACGAGCAATCGATGATCACGAGAAAAGCCCCAATGTGTGTTTTAATTGATTTATTGGTTTTATTTTTATTTATTTTTATCATGGATACTTTAAAAGTGGGAAGCCTGAATGTGAACGGAGCCAGAGATGCCAAGAAGAGGGCATCTATTTATGAATTTAAAAAAATAAAACGTCTTGATGTTCTCTTCGTGCAAGAGACGCACAGCGACAGCACCAACGAGGCCGACTGGAGGAGGGAGTGGGAAGGGGAAGTCCTGCTGAGCCACAACACCAACCTCAGTGGAGGAGTGGGCTTCCTCTTCTCCAGGTCTTTTAAGCCAATCTCCCTGGAGGTCAAACACATCATCGAGGGGAGGTTGTTTTTAGTCAAGGCACGGTTCGACCTTTTTACTGTTGTTTTTATCAATGTGTATGCTCCAACAATCGGTACAGAGAGGAAGCTTTTTTTAACAAAAGTTAATGATCTTTTAGATGGCTGTGCCCCGGAGGATTTTTTATTCTTGGGGGGGGATTTTAACTGCACAGAAGATGCGGCCATAGACCGCAACCACGCAGAGCCACATCCAGCTTCCCAGCACGCTCTGAGGCAGCTGGTCCGGTCTCATGGCCTGGTGGATGTGTGGAGAAGGATGCATGCAGACTGCCGACAGTACACGTGGTCCCACCTCAGAGAAGGTAGAATCTCCTCAGCCAGGCTTGATCGGTTTTATGTTTTTAAGCACCATTTTAATATTTTCAAGATGTGTACCATTGTACCGGCTGTTTTTTCAGATCATTCCCTGCTAGTGTGTAATGTTTTTATTAGGAACATTTTGCCAAAAAGCGCGTACTGGCATTTTAACTCCGGTTTAACATTTGATAGGAATTTTAGAGCGGCCCTTTCATATTTTTGGAGTGTTTTTAGGCTGAGGAAGAGTGATTTTAGTAGTCTTAGGCAGTGGTGGGACCGCGGTAAGATCGAGATTAGGCTTCTTTGTCAGCAGCACACTCTCAACGTGACCAGAGACATCACCAGATCTATGAAGGACCTGGAGACTGATATAGTGGAACTAGAGCGTTTAAACGAGTCCACAGGAGAGCGAGGACATTTTGAAATCCTCAAGATCAAAAAAATGGCTCTGGCCGACCTGTTAGACGTTAAAGCTCAGGGTGCACTGGTCAGGTCCCGATTCCAGACCATCACGGAGATGGACACTCCCTCTAGTTTTTTCTTCGGCCTGGAGAGGAAGAGTGGGCAGGGGAGGGTGATCCACGCGCTGTTGGCAGACACAGGGTTGCCGGTGGTGGAACCATGCCAGATTAGGAGGCGAGCGGTCAGCTTTTACTCCTCCCTCTACACCAGTGAGTACAGGGAGGAGGAAGCACTGACGGAGGAGTTCGTGAGCGGGCTACCTCAAGTCTCTGAGGAGACCAACAAAGCGCTCAACAGGCCCATAACGGTGCAGGAGCTGAAGGCCGCCTTGCAGGGCATGCAGGGACGGCGTGCTCCTGGCATCGACGGCCTCCCCGCAGAATTTTTTAAGGCATTCTGGGACATATTTGCACCTGATGTCCTGGAGGTTTTTAACGAGAGTCTGGCCTCTGGTTCCATGCCGATGTCCTGCCGCAGAGCGGTCATAACGCTACTGCCGAAGAAGGGGAACCTGCAGGACATCGGCAACTGGCGCCCTGTGTCTCTACTGTGCGTGGATTACAAGCTTCTGTCCAGGGTCTTTGCCTCCAGGCTGAGGGAAGCTATGGAGCAGGTCATCCATCGGGACCAGACCTACTGTGTGCCCGGCAGGTCCATGGTAGACAATGTCTACCTCATTCGTGATGTTTTGGAGGTCGCCAGCTCGTTAGGCATTAATACTGGTCTGATTTCCCTAGACCAGGAAAAGGCTTTTGACCGCGTTGAGCACAGCTTCCTCTGGAAGGTCATGGGGAGGTTTGGGTTCAGCGCTGGTTTCATAGCTAAGATCAAAGTGTTGTACAGCGAGGTTGAGAGTGTGCTGAAGATAAACGGCAGTCTGTGTGCTCCTTTTAGAGTGTATAGAGGGGTCCGGCAGGGTTGTGCTCTGTCCGGGATGCTCTATGCACTCTCCCTGGAACCCCTTCTCGGCAAAATACGCTCTAGCCTGGAGGGCCTGGTTTTACCTGGTTTTAGTAGAAGAATGATTTTATCGGCGTATGCCGACGATGTTGTTGTTTTTATTAAAGGCCAGAGGGATGCAGACCTTTTAAATAACATCGTGGAAAGTTTTAGTAAGGCATCGGCAGCGAGGGTGAACTGGAAAAAAAGTGAAGCCCTCGCTGTCGGTGAATGGCGTGGCGGCCTCCCGGTTCTTCCCCAAAGCCTAGTGTGGAGGAAAGATGGTTTTAAATATCTGGGGATTTATCTAGGACAAGAGAGCATCGTCCAGAAGAACTGGGAGGGCGTCACAGAGAAGATAGAGGGGAAACTTTCCAAATGGAAATGGCTGCTCCCTCAAATGTCTTTTAAAGGTAGAGTTTTGGTTTTAAACAACCTGATTGCATCCCAGCTGTGGCACCGTCTTACCTGCCTAGACCCTCCCTCAGGCTTCCTTGCCAACTTACAGAAGAAAATGGTGGATTTCTTTTGGGGGGGTCTACACTGGGTGCCACAAGGGGTGCTGTTTTTACCCAGAGAGGAGGGGGGACAGGGCCTTGTCCACCTGGCCAGCCGGACGACCACTTTTAGACTCCAGTTTTTACAGAAATATCTCACAGGTCCGGAGTTTTTAGTATGGAGGGACGTGGCCAGCTGCATTTTTAGACGTGCAAACAACCTGGGGCTGGATACTGCTCTGTTTTTAATTGATTCTAAATTTTTAAAGTTAAATGGGCTACCTCCGTTTTATCAGGGTGTTTTTAAGTCTTGGGCCCTTTTTAATCATAAAAGGTGCCCACAGTCTTTCTCTCTGTACTGGTTGTTGAGAGAACCTTTGATCTACAGAGCAAGGCTGGACATCAGCAGCAGTGGTACCCCAGGCCTGATGGGGGCGCTGCTGAAAGCACGAGTCCTGTGCCTGCAGCAGCTGGTGGACGCAGTGGGGCCGACGCTGAGCGACGCCCCGGCCCTGGGCTCTCTGCTGGGGCTGCACTCCGTCCGGATGGCGAGGAGGCTCCTGGAGCTGTGGAACCAGAGGCTGACTGAGGAGGAAAGGAGCCACCTCACAGACTACAGCCAGAAAGATGTGGAGCCGGACCCTGCAGACCCCTTCCCCGAGATCTACCTGAGCCCAGGACTAGGGGAACTCACCGGCCCCCTGCTCGCCACAACACGCCCCGAAGCGCTGACATTGCACGAAGCAGACAAGAAGACTCTGTATTTTAACTGCGTGAAGAGCATAAACCGGTCCGGACTGTGCGACAGGCTCCCCACTGTGTGGTCCAACAGACTGGGACAAAATGGACCGGGCCCACAGTGGAGGATTTTATACAAACCTCCCCTCAAGAAACGGACTGCCGACCTCCAGTGGAGAATTTTACACGGTGCTGTCGCCTCCAACGCTTTTATTTCTGTTATTAATCCCACTGTTCTGAGCAAATGCCCCTTCTGTGACCTCCGAGAGACTATTTATCATGTTTTTACAGAGTGCAAGAGACTTACGAGTTTCTTCTCTCTTTTAACATCGGTTTTTAGTCTTTTTAATGTGGTTTTTACTGAAAAGATTTTTATCATGGGAGCTGCCTACAAAAAAGCAGAAAAAGAAAAATGGCAGCTCCTCAACTATCTTTCAGGGGAAGCCAAAATGGCCATTTATCTAAGCAGGAAGGCCAGAGTGAAGGACGGAGAGGGGCAGGAGGCCAGAGCAGTGTGGCTGGTGAACATCAGGGCCAGGCTCTGGCTAGAGTTCCGCTTTTATAAACACATTGGGGACGTAGACACTTTTAAACAACGCTGGTGTTTTAAAAATGTTGTGTGCTCAGTGGAAAATAATGAATTGGTGTTTGCTCCCGTTTTTATGGCATGAAATATAATTTTGCTTTTGTTTGTTTTGTTTTGTTGTTGCTTTGTCTTGTTTTTTTTAACAAAGGAAGGAAATCTGTGACCTTTTTTTAACACATTGACAAAGTTGTTGAAATATGTAAAATAAATTGTTTTTCTAAAAAATCAAAAAAAATCTCTCTCTCTCTCTCTCTCTCTCTCTCTCTCTCTCTCTCTCTCTCTCTCTCTCTCTCTCTCTCTCTCTCTCTCTCTCTCTCTCTCTCTCTCTCTCTCTCTCTCTCTCTCTCTCTCTCTCTCTCTCTCTCTCTCTCTCTCTCTCTCTCTCTCTCTCTCTCTCTCTCTCTCTCTCTCTCTCTCTCTCTCTCTCTCGCTCTCTCTCTCTCCTAACCAGCATTTGGCAGAATTTATAGCATTTGTTTAAATGCTGCAATGATATACATCTCACCTTCAGGGTTGAGTTGTGACGCAGTTAAAAGCGTTCAGTGTGGTTAAACTGGCCGCCCATTCAGATTACAGCGTTTAACATCTTTGCATCATCAGTAAAATGAGAATAGCGGATTATTTATTCCTCAAATGTTTTAAATGAATGTCAGGATCGGTTTCTTTTAAGAAAGCATGGAGGGGATCTGAAACCGTAATGAAGCAGAAATGAAACTGTTTGAAGGGATGTGAAGAGCCACTCAGTCAATAAATGTACTTGCATCATCAAACAGGAGTCAATTCTCGTGAAACGGCTGGCTGTTGCTCATCCGTTATTGCCATCAGTTTCACGATTGCTCTCTGACCCAAACCAACTGAGTTTAGCTTCAAAAGGCCTCCTAAGTTGAAAGCGATGACACCTGAGCCCCGATGCGAATCGGTTCTCCTCCCATGTGTCTCTGAGGGCTTCCTGCTTTGAACAACGATGCATGCAACATGCAAACTTGCAAAACATTCATAATGCAAAGCAGTCAGACTAAATTAAACCAGCCCGCAATGTTCGACGCGGAAAGGAGAACATATTATAAAAAAAGCAAACAAGACCACGCACCTAGAAACCAAACTTCAGCTCACTTTCTGAATATTTTAAGGCCAGCTTCTCTTTACTGTCTCAAGACAAACACTGACCTCAATCTGTGTCCTTAAACAACTTTAGAGAGATCAACTTTGACGTACATTTGTAAAACAAATGCCCAAATGCCTAAAGTATTTTTAAACTGCTAATTTATGTAGTGCACCCTTGGACAACATTCAGGCAACATTAGCCACTACCTCTCTTTCCATCACAATAGTCGTTGTAAATTATGGAGGTTAATAATGGAGCTGTGCATATGAAACAAAACGACTCGGTATGCCCCGCTCTAAAACCTTCAACTGTCATCATCACCGTCATGGGCCGAGCATGTGTGTGGGAATCCTGCGTGTGTTGTTGCCTGCTACCAGCGGCGGTCTGTTGGAGGAAGAGGGATTTAGCCGCCATCTTTCCTGCAGCAGTCTCACGGATTACCCACCGTGAAGATATTGACGAGTGAAGTCGATGCTTGGTTTTGGAGCAAAGTGTCACGCCTTTACTGTTATAAGCACTATAACATCTTAGTGGTCTGCAAAGAGTTTTTATTTCATCAACATCATTTCCACTGAATCTGTTGAAATTAGCAGTTCATAATCCGGTTATACAGCAGTTATAGCAGCTCGCTGGGCTCCCTTAAACAAGCCGTTAATACATGCATCACTGTACTGTAGTGTGCTTACTGTTCTCGCTCTCACACACACTAAAGCCTGAGAAAATATCCTTACCAAACTACAAGCTTAGTACCTTCTTAAGCGGACACACACACAGCACGCTTTGACCTAACCCATATGTTTGGGTGGGATAAGTCCACGTCACCTCTTAGTGTCGTTAATGCAATAAGTCCTTTCTGCCAGGGCCCTGTTAGTGCACTAGTCAGGCTCTACACAGCAAACACACACAGGCCCATTAACAGATTGCTGTGTTTCATTGCATTATAGGTCAGTGGGTGAAGGTTTTCTACAAGCTACATTTAAATCGTTGCAGGCAGTTTATCAAGCCAAATAGCAGGTTGTGCTTGGTATGTTCATACTAGAACTGCAACTAATTCCATGATCAATTTATCTGGTGATGGTTTCTTTACCGATTAATAATGATGGACAAGACATAGAACAAATAACCTTTAACAGTACATGTATAATACAGGGTGAAATGTTTCCATGCAATTTCTTAAACATCGCTGTATTTTTACTGTAAATGTCCGCGTGCATGCATCCATGGGTTTTTTTCTTAGTGCCTTTTGTTACACACCAGTCAGCAGGATATTAATCTAATCTGGACTCCCGGGATCTCATTTCCATTGGGTCCCATGTGGACCAGGGGTGTGGGGGGGGGGTGGGGGGTCGTTATTTAAAAGCACTTAAGCTGATGAGATCGCCCAAGACACTATGATGTCATGAATCCATCTGACTGGAACCTGTGTGATGTCACATCAGGGAACTTGCATCTTCCAAACGTAACTGGATCAGTGTCCTGCTGTTTTTATAATGCCATGGGTTCACATTGGGCGTGACCTCACATGTCACAGTAGAGGATCTGTGGGGAAAGCTTACCATGTATTACATTTCTTTCTAGAGGACGTTTTCTGTAATTACTTTAATGATTGTTAGCCGAGCCCCCATCTGTACACAAAAGCTAATGTGTTCTTAGTGTGATGCCCCCGTCTCTGACTTCAAGAAGGCCCGTGTAGCGCTTTGTAATGTCAACATGCTTTCTAAAACAGTGCGATAATGCTCTTTGGAGGCCGTAGATGTTTCACACACTTTTTAGGCGGCCTGTCTTCCAGTGTAATGTTGAGCTGAAAGATGAAAGCGGGGGGGCCTGTCTGGCTCTAAAGACCCTCTTTCTTTCGTTCTCTATTCCCCCTGGATGCACACACGCACAAAACACACATACAGGCTCAGCAGACACCTCAATTATGATAATGTGGATCAGCATTAATGTATCTTTACAGCACGGCTAGCTTTCAACAAGGTTGTGTGTGTGTGTGTGTGTGTGTGTGTGTGTCCCAGACAGCCGGAGAGGAGGGGCAGCTACTGTATCTCATTTAACACAGGTTACTCGCTCCAGGAGAGCAAAAATACTGAGGCCTTCAGTATTTCTAAGCTCCTACACAGACACACGGCCACACTCGCACACACAGTCTAAGATAAACCCACACACACACACACTGTGAAAATGAAAGTTTCTCATGAATGCAACAAAGAAAAAACACGGACTGCACAAAGAAAAGAAAATTCAGGAAAGCGCTGAAGTCGGTGTCTGCGGAGTGGAAGTAGGACGAAGAAAAGACAGATTCCAGTTCTTCAGAAGCGCGTAGGCCTTACTGTGTGCTTTTATGTCTGTGTGTCGCTGAATGTGTGCGTCAAACAGTCAAGGTGGCCCCGTTTTGGGAAGAAGAAACTCAGATTATACAATCCAAAGTAATGGTAAACATTCAAAAACACAGACAAAGAATATGCAGCGATGCGATAGGGCGACACTAACTTGGCATCTTAAGCACACCCAGTTTTAAAAAAATTAAAACTATCCCACAAAACGAGACGCAGTGTAAACATTATCAGTGTAGTGGAAGTACACAAGGATCAGTTCTCAAACCCCTCTCTCATCTCCTTTGCAGCTCTGTCATCACAACCCTGCTGTTTCTTCTTCCTCCTTCCTCCTCCGTCTACCCAGTCTATACCACCCCCCCCCCCCCCCCCCCCCCCCCGACACCGCCTCCTTCCTCCTCCTTTCCCAGACTCCCTCCTACCCTGTAATTACCACCTCAGACTCCCAATTAAAAAGAAACCACAATAAAGAGAGCAGATGAGGGAGACCGAGCAGCGGTAAGGGAAAGAGAGTGGGGACGTCGGAGGGGGAGGGATTTAATGAGAGGTTTGTCCACGCACATATACTGTACACACAAAACACACGCGCACAAAAAGGCACACTTAAATACAACTTGAATACGACTCCAAAACTAGCATCACATGCAGGTGATGCTTTTCTGAAAACTCTTTTAAATGCAGAACATGAAATGGGTGCATGTGGAAGTGTTGTGTCTAAATATGTGTGTGTGTGTGTGTGTGTGTGTGTGTGTGTGTGTGTGTGTGTGTGTGTGTGTGTGTGTGTGTGTGTGTGTGTGTGTGTGTGTTATTCAAGGGGACTGCTGAGTTTTCGCTTTGTGTTTTGCCTAAGCCTGCTTCCTGCCATTAGGGTTGCCAGTGTTCCTCTGCTTTCCTTAAAAGTACACACACATCCACACAAACATCAACACACACACCAAATTTGGGCTAAAAAACACACAAATAGACAACAGATCAATATCCGAAACAGGATGATTTGAAGGGATGGCGAACTGGACATGGAGCGGGCTATGGAGAAAATATACAGAGAAAGAAAACACAGTCAATGTAGTGGTTTTAAAGCTGACCAAGACACACACACACGCACACACACACACACACACAGCGGATTTCCAAAGGAACTCGCTCTGCAGCGGAAGACACCAACAATCAATAAACACAAAGTAGGAACAGCAGGGCAGCCCTTACTGTCAAGCAGTCTTTGTGTGCCTGTGAGTGTGTGAGGAAGAACGGGGCCTGGTGGTTGAGCGCCAACCTGAGACTGCCAAAAGACACACACACACTAACGGAAATAAAAGGATTGAGAGAGAAGGAGTGCAGAGAGGTGGTTTGATTTACTAGGCTGTCAGAGAGAGGAGGACAATACACAGCAGGGAAATAGATATGGTGGTTCACAACACACACACACACACACACACACCCTCGTACACACAGTAGCCTCAGAAGGCCTTATCGGTTCATTGATTTTATAGTTCATCTATTACTCCGCTTCTCTTTGAAGACTAGTGTGTGTGTGTGTGTGTGTGTGTGTGTGTGTGTGTGTGTGTGTGTGTGTGTGTGTGTTCCACATGGGAGTTGCTGTGTGGCCTTTATGACAAAATGCGTTTCCTTGATCATAGCAGGACTCCTAGCTTGCTTTGCCCCCGACAAGCCAAACACCCTGTGAGGTTTGTGTTTGTGAGATACTCTCACTTTACCGGCTTCGTTGAATCCTAAATTCAATGAATACCATCTGCACATTTTGTTTGCTCTGTGGAAACTGGTTGAGCCGCAGCCTTTTCTGCTCACAGCTGCAAGCTGGTTTGACCTGATGGTGAAGTTGTGATGACGGGTTAAATTATACAGGGCAGCTGAGCGTGTGTAATCGTCCTCTGTGTGTCCAGTAGGTTCACTCTGTTGTGAGGATACGAAGGGTAGAGGACGCATTTCATGTGCACTGGTCACAGGGAAGTATCACTCCAGTAAATCTGGGATTTCCAAGACATTTCCTCTGCACTCGAACTCAGCAGTCTGCCCATTGTGGCTTCTTCCAGCTCCCAACTGTCACGCAGTAGAAAATGCCAGCAGGCACAAATCTGCTGACTTCTGCTACTTCTGTAACGAGTTTCATTATGAAATGAGGTGTCCGGCTTTTTAGAATCCTCTTGTGATAAAAACACAGACGAGAGCAACGCAGGTCACTTATCTTTGTATTTGTTTGTCTGAGAGACAGCTGAGGTGTGGAGATCAATGGGCGAAAAACAAGCCTGTGTTTGTTTGGGTGTGTGTCTAGAAGGAAAGGGCCAAAGGAAGGCTGTAGTATTCTACTCACGAGAGGAGAGAGAGAAAAAAGGAGCAGGGTGTGTGTGTGTGTGTTTCCTTCCTTCCTCTCCCACTGCTGCAAGATCCCGCACAAAGAGCAACACACACACTTGCATTATTATCCTTAAATGTACACAAATAACCCTACAATTTCATTAGATCCATACTTCTGTACCTCTAATGTGAGGTGAGACGGAGATGAAGGGAGCGTGCCTTTACATTCAAGTCTTTGCGTTAGTGGCCTTGAAGACACAAACACACAAGCATCCTGACACACGGCAGCAGACGGTCGCATGAATTGACCGGCCAATCGGTCCATGACGTCCAGACTTACAATCAGTCCGACCGAACAGCTAGCAACTCTCTGGGGATGTTCTCAATGTGACTGCAGTGTGTGACCTTGGAAAAGCTAACAGGTTAATGGAGGCTGTCGGTGACAAGGTGACCCTGTGTGACCTCTGACCTCGCCTTAAAACCACGGGACACCCACCCCCCCCTGTCTGTCTGGTTGGTTTTGACCCCAAAATGAGATGGAATGAATCTACCATTTATTTCTGTGCTTAATAACTGTCGTATTAATAACTAGTAGTTTTATTTCCCACAGCTTCTCAGGTCGGTTTGGATTTTTATCATCGGCCTTTCACATGAAAATTAAAAGTGTTACCTTTCCGTTCTCCTTTACTTCAGCGTGAGTTGGTGAGAAGTAAAATCAATGCTGATTCACATGATTGATGGTGGTCCCTGGCAACAGTCAGCAATATTGAAGACGGGAAACAGTCGTCTAACTCGCTCCAGATCCCATCACAAGAAGGGACGTTTTTTTTATTAATAGTCCCCTTGGGAGGTTCCAGGTTTAATTGAAATACTGAAAAAAGGCTTCATTTTAACTAGAAAAGTGTACGTGCACGTAAAAAAAAAAGCTTTAGCCTAAGTGTGCCCTGTTCTAAAAGCTAAAAAGCCTTCTCAGGGCATTATAATTGGTTTCAAGTGGCTTTCCATCAGGTGGGGTTTTCACGCTACAGAGCGCTGGAGGGGAAGGAGATGAGGGCTGAAAGTGGGAGTGAATCCCAATGAGTTGATGATATATTCTTGAGCCGCGCCCGGAAATCCTTTCTTTTAAAGCCCTCCGCAGGTGACACGCACGGAATGCCAGACGTACCCACACATATACTCACGCGGCTTCATCTATTGAAACCCTTTGAGGAACCTGTATTCCACGGCGAGACCACGCGATTCACAAGCCTTTCATGAGCGCGGGGGTGTGGGGAAACGACGCCGGAGGAAGGACTGAATGAATGAAGGGAGAATTCCACCGACCCACCTACAACTTCATACCACGCGGTTGACCTCTGAGTGCCTTGTTGTTGTTCAGCCTGGTCACAGCGGTCGCACTAAGTGGAGATGGTCGTATCAGAACAACGGTGGAAATCATGAAATCCTCCTGGGAATGCAACCGCGCGGGCATCTGCGTGCTCCGGCTTCATGCGTGTGTGTCTGTGCGTGTGTGTGTGTGTGTGGCCTTTGGCATCTGACTCGGCTTGACCTTTACTCTGAGAGGCTCCAGTCACAGGAGTGCTTGTGTGGGCTGACCATTCACAAACAAACGTGGGAGAGTGCACGGAGAGCTACGTACGTGTGCCGCGGCGATGTTGCTCCCACAACCGGAGACAATGTCGGGGCTTCACAGTGAGCGCATTATCGGGGGGGGGGGGAAGCGCCTGAGAAGCTACTGAACTCTGCTGACGAACGTGAGGGGAGCGAGAGAGAATATTTTCTGTGGGAGGCCGATGACGGCTCAGGATTTTCTCCCGTCGCCCTTCTTCCATTCACTTCCTCCGGTCCTCTCCTTCCCTTTTGTGCAGACTTTGAAAACCCTTCTCCACAACGTTAGAGGATGGAAGAGTATGACGAAGGTGCAGAGAGAGAATGGGATGCAGGGACGTCTTTGCATAACCTCTTTGTATGCCGTGGCGGGGGACAACAATCCACACACATACTCTACTGTAGCCCACACGTATTCTCACGGGCTAAACGTTAATATGAGTCGCGCTCTGATAGAAAGAGGCACATAATCTTGTCAAGCATCTCATCAATGCTAAATGGTTGACGCAGTTAAGATCCAGTTACATTCATCAATATTTATTAAATAAAATATATAACATATTTCGTCAAGACAAACGGAAAATATTTCAACTGAACCGCAGCATTCTTCAGCGTCAGCCAAAAAAACGTTGGCAGCGGCTGCACTTCACGTTGACTAGACTAGTAGCACAGCTACGCAGTGCCTCTAGCCGCACCAACAGTGTGCGAGATCAAGTCGATAACGGTCTTCCTCAGCCTGCTTTGATTAGTCTGTGATAGATAGTACTCCACCCACACATAGTTCACCGCTAGCCGAGTGCAAATGTTGGCCCGAAATCAGAAAAGTACAACAAGTCTTTCTGTCACTGAAAGTTGCTGGAGTGAGATTCCCTTTGAGCTCCCATTGGCTCCAAACAAAGAGAAGCAGTACAGTTTGGGTGAGTTGGTTGGGGGGGGGACACATAGAGGGACACCGGGTGGCCTCGTGAGGGACACAACGCTTGTGTACCTGCATAGTTTCTGGGTAACCAAGCTAATCAAATTAGACATAGCCGCTCTCTCCTTCACTGCATATGGACCCTGATCCGTGCGATGCACCCTGATCCCCCCCCCCCCCCCGGCCCCCCTTTGGTGTGCCGGCACCCTAATGAGTTTCATGTGAGCAGCATTATAGACGGATGTGACTGGAGCTGATCCCCTCAAAACAGATTTACACACACACACACACACTTTCAATTCAATCAATTATTATAATTATTAAGACAATCTTGGATATTTTTGCATGAACAAAACTCAAATGTTTGGACACATATGAATACTTTACTGCTGGGAAGAAATAGGCTTGTTTGGGAATTCTTAAAACCAAAAGCCCACTCTGATGGCGACTTCATTACGCAGCGGGTAATTCTTTTGCAACTCCCCCCCCCCCCCAAACACTTAACCAGAGAGTTGGAATGATTCCACATCAGTCTAATTGCCCAGCCAACCGTTCAATATTGCATCTTACAAGCCCCACCCGTACAGATGCATCGAACGGCAATGAGGCAGCTGGAAATTAATATATTCATGATGCAAGCGAGGTGTTTAATATGGACCAAAACTTAAATGAAAAGAGAAAGAAGTCTTCAAACAAAACGCCATGAGAAGGAAAAGAAATCCTTTATTTAGTTGTCAATTTTTTTGGGCTCGACTGTGTTCAGAGGCAGCGTCCAGTTAGTCTCTCGGTTATTGCTTTGCAAACAACAGACAAACACACGCGTCACCTGACCAGTTGCACAAAACAACTCCACCGTCTCACATGAGAATCTCTCAAACCTGGTGAGGATGGCAACTACTTTTCAACTCTGCCCCGAAATAAATGCTGTCGGGACTTCAATCCAGATAAGATTCACGCCCTTTTGCACCTCGTAGGGAACCTTTCAGGTGTCTGATGTAACCGAAGGGAAACATTCCAACAGAAAGGCAACGAGAAATCTAGAAACAAAGATGTCTGATGCGTTTTCTTTCTTTGCGATTGTTTCTTGAAGGCGTGACGTCGGCCCCTGTGGGGCATCACCTCTGGAGTGTCTCCCTCTCCAACTGTATCTGTTGTCGGGCCAGCGTGCCACAGGGCCACAGTGGCGTGATGACACACAGAGACACAGGGACTACAGACACCGCATTCATTCAGCAAAATGAGCCTAAATCAACAGCCAGCGGTTTCTGTCTGAGGTAAGAATTTAGCTGTAGATCAAGCATGTTTTGCAAGGTGTTCAAGTATATGAGCTCTGCTGCAGAGGGCAGCTGTGGAGCAAAGAGCATTAATACAGTAGTAGGGTGACCGGAGGGCAGGCTATATCATTTTGCAGTGGACATACAGTGATGGAACCTCTTAATATTTTCCTCCTCGCTGCGTCTCAGTGTAAACAACATCACATGGTAGCGGAAGGGACATAAAAGACCCAGAGCAAAAAAGAAATATAAAGGAACAGAGGGCACCAGCTTGAAAAGGAAATGAAAGAAAAAAAAACAAGCACACATATCTATTAAGCTGCAAATAAAGAGGATACGTTCAAACCACAAACCGAGGCATAGATGCACACACACGCAGTCAATCTTGCAGGCCGATGTCCAAGGGGTCACAAATCCCCTCTAGGTTCTAATCTAATTTGTTGTGATGGTTGTCTCCCCTCGCTCTATGTTTTTCATTTGAACTGTCAGCCAGTTTCCAGAAAACAGGAAGGCTGGAGAGTCCGTGCTCCTGACTCCGACACAAAGGACGGGCTTGTTAGAGAGAGTACGATAGCCATCCGAAGCTGAGTCTGGTTCTCTTTCCCCCGCCAGTGGGGTGTCTGCATGAGTCACAGAGACACTTTTCTAGAAAACCAGGAGCTATTTTGGGCTTCATTTAGGGACTGGCAGTGAGAACGGTTTTTTTTCTGCAAGCTTACAGAGCCACTGATGCTGACCTCTGCCTTTTCTGGATGATGGTGGACGAAACAACTAATTCCGACCACACATGCATGAATCCCTCCGACGGGAAGCGCATTTGTCTGAGATGTCCCTTTAAGTTGGGGATGAATCCAGCAGCCAGCCGCTTCTGCACGGATGTCTTTGCACTTGTTGTTGACGTTAAGCGGGTCACGTCTGGCACCTGCCAGCTCGCCCGCATCAACATTTATCAAGTGACAATAAAGGCGGAAGGCAGCGCTTTGGCACCGCGCCCCGGGTGCGTAACAGCGACGCAGAGCACAGGTTGACAATTGCGGGTTGGAGATGAATTAAGTCTTCGCGCAAAAAATAGTTTTTTTCAAGAGTTGGTAGTTTGCCGGCGCATGTGCACGAATGACAGGAGGGTATCCTGCAGACTATGCTGAAGTTTCAGATGTTATTGTTTTGATCTCTGTTATTACCCTTATCTTCACGAGGCACCTTGTTTTTTAAATATGCAATCGCATCCGAATGAAGATAACCGTCCCAGATAAAAAAAAATCACCATCACTAATATCGCGCTGTTTTGCACTCACCTTGCAGCCCGCTCAGAGTCGCTGCCCAGGTGGCCCCGGAGAGCAGGCACAGCATCGGTAGCAGGGTCCACATCGCGCCGTCAGGACTCATCGGGATTCGGCTCCGGTCCTGGTCCAGGACGGAGGTGGGGTTTCGTCCGGTCAGATTTCAGCACCCAAGTCCCGGTCTCGTGGTTTCAGCTGTGATGTATCCTCATCCTGCCCGGGCTCAGCTGCTTTCTCCGAATTCAAAAAAAGGTGCAGACCTCAGTCCAGGAAAACGTCTGTTAACTTTTGGGGTTTATGAAAAAAAGAAAAACACGCAATATTCTTTAAAGCGCAATTCGGCTTCAGGTGATTGCGTTTTTCACGCAGATAAAATGTGCACAAAGCGCACGTTTAATGCATGCACCCGTTCATGGTTGTATCATCTACTTAAGAAAAGCGACGTGCAAAGAACCGGAGTGCACGCTGCTGTTGTAGTAATAATGCTGTTGTATTCCAGGCACAACTGTGCGTTGAAGTAATCCAAAGTGTGCCCGGGTTATAATGAGCGGAAGCCTCGCTCCTGTCGCCGCTCGTCTCCGCGGTGTCACCGAGCTTGTCCCGCAGGCACAGGACGAAAAAAAAAAAAAAAAAACGCCCCCTTGGTCTTCAGCTTAAAATCATGTGAGGAAAAATAAAGCGAAAAAAATTCACGTTGAGGTCCGGGAAGAGAAACTAAATTGTGCGTCGCTGCAGCTCGAAAGCTTCCACGGCGCGCGGGGACGCGCGCGGAGGTGTGGCTAATGACCGAGCCGGGCGGTTTTTTGCGCCCCGCCCTCCGGAAGAGCCAGCGCGAGGACACACAACAGGTAGGAGGAAGACGTCACCGCCGACAGGTGCACACCGGTATTTCTTCTGCGAAGATACGCTACAAACCTCCGAGGATGTAAGGTTCTTTAAAAGGACATATTAATACGATGTGTGGCAAAGGACAGGCAGGGAGGCCAGGGAGTGATTATAGGATTCACTGTGTCCATTATTATCCTATTATGGAACCGTCCGCCCTGTCATACAATGAGATGAAAGCCTGTCATGGCAAAAGGGAAACCTGTCATTGCAGTCCCGCGTGCATGTAACACTTTTTTTCTGTATTCAAACTGAGATGTTCCCTTCGGAATGGGATCTGTAGAAAATAAGCTTGTTTGGGGCCGTTTTTTTTCTACAAATATATTGTTGCAGCTTATTTAGTTGGTTGATGGATATTTAAAGTATTTCACACTATTCAGAGGAATATTGTAACTTAGTTCTAAACCGATACACCAGCCAGGCAGATATAATGCTCTATACATGTATTTGATCAATAAATTATCACAATCAATTCTTTAGAAAAACTTTAAACGAAAGGCTCCTTATCGGAAAGTTGGGTCTTCCATTTTAAGTTTGTGTTAAAAATGTAGATTTATATATATCCCCCTAATTCTGAATAGGATTAACAGGCATCCCTTGACTCAATAACCATTCACGCTATATAAAACTATTATTACTATTACATGAGGAGGTAGACACTTATAAAGTTACATTTACTATTGAATCTCTTAGTTAGCCATCCTTCTCTCAGACATGATGAATGAAAAGGGCATTCTTTAAGCATTGCCCTTCGTTTAGAAAAGGGCCATTTATCAATGTAGCTCTGCTCCTGGGGTCTAATCCCCCCGTCGGCCATCTGACATCACCAAGGGGCGGAGCGTCTAAACTAAAGATGAACAAACAGAAGATAAGAGGTGAATGGTCTGCAGGCCGTAAGCACAACATTAATCCAGAGAGATGCCATGAGCATTCCATTTGTCTTGAGATTTTCTTCTTCACTACCACAAAGATATAACGCAGTGTGATATAAGGTGACCACAACACGCAGCCATTTGTAAAACAAGAAACAGCAGCATCTTTAGTTTAGAAATGACTCAGGAGTGTGTTGTAATTGGTAAAGATGTGGATTCATTTATTCCGCACCCATAACTGCAATGATACACTCAGCGTCCCGCTGACACCCCTCTTTCTCTTATGAGGAGAGCAGGACTGCTGGCAGCGCTGACCGGATAATTTCACGGGGCGGGGGTGCAGACATGTACCCCAACTCTGGGACAAAAAGGAGGGGTCAGAAAGGATTAAAGGATTTGTTTGAGTAGAAGGGGGGAGGAGGAGGAGGAGGAGGACAGGGGTCGGAGGTAAGGGGCAGACGATAAAGGAAAGCAACATAGAGCTAAGGAGTGGTGGCGCCGTCTCTAATTGAGCCCGTTTAAGCTCACACTGCGAGCATCTCATCTTTACGCGGCCAGCGACTTTTGAATGACTCAACATCACTCAGTATCACAATGAACGTCTTCATCAGTATAGCGGCACTAGGATTTGGGGGGTTGGGGAAATCCCCACGCTGCCTCCACCCTTGACTTTTGGGTGGCTGGTATATTTATCAATGTCAGCGTGGAGGTCCAGACACGGGTCAGGGCCTCTTAAGTCTGACTCCAGAGCATCTGGAGAGTGAGGGTGTTGACAGTTGACTAAGATGTTCTCCTGGAGCTGAAGTCTAGCTTGAGTGCTGCCCCCCGCTGGACAGGTGAAGCTCTAAATAAATTTACCACACAATGCAATGAAAAACATGATGTTCCAGCAGAAGTTTTTTTTTCCTGATATCAGTTAGTTATGTGGCATGATAAGTCGACACATGGAAGCCTTCATACCACAATGGTTCAAACCACAACACAAAATCTGCATAACTTTGTTATATAGAGATTGGCATAAATTAATTAGGGAGGAGTAAAGGGGATTTCCAGGGCTGCTTATCTGTCCCCACACATTAATATTCAGGCCCCGATGTAAGGAAAGCACAATGCGTGACTCTGCATTGCCTCTGTTATTCTGTGTGTCAGTGTGCATGCCTTTCTATGCATCGCCCCAGCTTGTGAATGTGTCGTTTCCATTGTGTGTGTTTGCAGTGGATGTGTGCACATGTACACTTCTTTTTTTGCAGTCAGACCGGAGATTCTGTACGACATTGTGGGCTTGTGGATCTGTTCTAGGCTTCAGTGAGACTAATGGTTGGGGATCGCTGGTTGAAATTGGGAGATCAGTGTGGGGGTGGAGGATGACTGCAAGGAAAATGTGACCGAGGAAAGAGATGGTAGGAGACAGACAAGCCACCACCTCCAGCAAATGTAATTATGGCTCAAAATCACTGAGCAGATGCTTCTTGATCAGCTTCAGACCTGGCAGGCACACACCCGCAAACCCACAGCCGTTGATATTGACCTTGTTTATTAACTTCAGGGTACACTTTGCTCCAAAGACAAAAATAATTTTAAAGTGGCATAAAATCTATAAAATGCATGTAGCGTGTGTATTCAGTGGGGAGAACAAGTATTTGATACACTGCCGATTTTGCAGGTTTTCCCACTGACAAAGCATCTTCTTGACCAGGTTTCCACAGCAGGGATTTTGGCCCAGTCCTCCATACAGACCTTCTCCAGATCCTTCAGGTTTCTGGGCTGTCGCTGGCCAACACGTACTTTCAGCTCCCTCCAAAGACTTTCTATTGGGTTCAGGTCTTGAGATGGGTTAGGCCTCTCCAGGACCTCGAGAAGCTTCTTACGGAGCCACTCCTTAGTTGCCCTGGCTGTGTGTTTCGGGTCGTTGTCATGCGGGAAGACCCAGCCACGACTCATCTTCAACGCTCTTACTGAGGGAAGGAGGTTGTTGGCCAAGATCCCGCGATACACGGCCTAATAAACTGCATGATAAACATTACAGACTGCTACATGCTACTGAGCAGCTACTGTATCCTTCCAAGAAGAGATTTACTCAAACCGAGGAATGAAATCTTGATACTGACACTTACTTGATACAATCATTGATACTGTGTTCCTTCTTCACACAATAACAGCACTTTCACTTGGAGTGAAAAGCTCATGTTCATTCTCTCAAAGATGGATGAGTTGAAAATATCCATTGAGGCTTCTCTTGCGAGGACATTCATTTTAGGAGTTAGCTTTTGTTTTGGATAGAAAGGTCCTCGAGTTTAGTTGTTCTCCAACTGAGTATTTTTCAAAGATAAGCGTTGGTATTGTGGACACAGTCATATGAAACTGGAGAGTGTTGTGTGGTGTTATGTCCATCTCCTTCCACGCTCTTCTCATTTGTCCTTGCAGGTCCTTTTCCAAGACGTTAACGTGACATCATTTTTAAATGTATTTTTACCTCAACTCGTACATGTCTTATCTCCAAAATGCAGTGATTGTTCACTTCATTTTGTCTTCATCTCCCATGAATCCCTTCTGGCTGCATTACAGGTATGTCGCATGCATCAAGTTTTATTATATTCACAGGTTAAAACTCAACGTTCTTCATTTGCACTAATCTGTCAACCTGTTCTTTCCAACATGATGTAACAACATGACTGATGCTTCCAAGAAACATGATACACGTTGAGAGGCCTCTCATGGGGCTCCAGCTGCACCTGCTTAAGCGTTGCAGCTCAATGCTCGGCCCTCTCGCATCATCGCATGCATTGTGTTGTGCATGTTTTAACAGTACTGTTTTTGATCAGTCAGAAATGAGCATGTTTCATGGCCCTGCTTTCATGCACTCCTGTGGGGGAACTGTGTCTGCCATCCATCACCGTGCACTAAAGATGTTCTAACAATGCTGACCAATCAATTATTTACATGCCATACACAAGCACCCTATAGACAGCAAACACACACATGATCGCATGCAATCTCAGACATGCTCTATTGAAAAGCTCTGACTAATTAAAAAGATTGTTACAGCTATAGTTAGGAGGTTGTACGTCGGAGGTGTAGTCATTCTTCAGTGTGAGCTGAAATATAATCATTAGCCTCATTTTAACCAAGAACTGCTTCGTAAGCCACTAAATTCTGCTATCCAGTAATGCCCTGTCACTTCAATTCAATACCACTAAGTATAATCATGTAATGGAGAGACTCATAACCAGGGTGGTCCTTCAGCAGTTGCCAAGGGATACGTGGGATTATTGTGAGCCGCTTTCATTTTTGGTCAACTATAACACCTGTAAGTAATGGATGAATGGAAACTTTTCCAGATAGATGGATTCATTGCTTTATTAAAGTAATAAAAACACTTTAGATATAGCTAAATGAATAGGCTGCATGTTTATAGCAGATGGATAAAGGCATGGAATACATTCAATTGAATTACTCAGTATCAGACTTGTGGCGTATAAAGGTAAAATGTAATTACTTAGTATTGCTTTAACCTAATGCCATTCTGCGGGATTCTGGATGATTGATACCATAGCAGATGGTGCTATCAATTATTGAGCCTGTGAAGACGACGCTGGCCTCAATCAGGTTAAGTAGATTATGAAAACATCTACTCCCTCAAAATCCAGACTCAGTTTCTTAGATTAAAGCACAATGTCAAGACGCACAACCCCCCGACACGGCCCAACGCCCTTTTCAACCCATTGTCTTTGACTGCGATCCGTCCCGCCTGTCTGTCTCCTCCTCCGGTCCTTGACCTCCTCTGGGTGCATTTGTGTACGTGTCAGTGTATGCAATTTCGAAATCTGACCTAAATACGCTACGCGTTGAACTCTCTCAGCGATATCTAACCACATACCACGATGGAGTCCCTGCCAACACACTCGGCGTTCCACCCATCCTGATGCAAATGTCCCCTTAATCCTGTTAACCCACTCGAGCAGCGTGGAGAGCCAGGGAGCAGGAGAAAGCCCGGGGCGAGAACGACATTGTACCCCTCCGCCCCACTGAGATCTAATTGAAGAAACAAGTGCTTGGTACAAAGTGAAGCTCCTCGGCTCACTGTGACATAAATACAGGACTAGTGGGGGGAAAAAAAACCTCTGTGATCGGCAGCGTACAAATCTGCAAAACAGGATTGTAAGTGTGGGGGTGCATAAATGAAGGAAGCAAGTTTAGGCGCCAGCTCATACTTTGTTTAAACGGAGGTTTACAGCTGCTTACATAGTGGATCATCTACTCCACAGGTGCTTTACATGCGGGCCAAGAACCAGCCAAACGCGCGACTCGGTTGGATTTCAGAGTTGACTCTAAATATAAAAGATAGTCTTCAAGGATTTTTTTAATCTCACTATTGCAGCAGTGCTCTTGCATTACATCAAACAAAAAAGGGTTGTTCGGTTGTTGTCGTTTAGGATATCAAGCATCCACACATTTGTGTGTGTGTGTGTGTTTTATTAGTCTTGGCAAGCTGAGCGTGGAAGGCAGCGAGCTTGTTTACCTTTTGCAGCATGTGAGGCGATGGGATCATTGTTTCTTAATGATAAAATCTGACATCTGACGGGATCAGACAGGTCTGTTGCGTGCTAAGCCGCTCCTGACAACATGTTTTGACCCTCATCCAGCTGGAGAAGAGGGGTCTTAGTGATAGAAAACAGGGGGAACAGTGGGAACAGGGTTCGTAGCTGTCAGAGAGGTCTACGTGTTTTACAAAAAGAATAAGCGTCAATTTTAGGGGAGGAATGCGTAACATCACTATGGTGAATATCACAGTAGATGTTATTTTTATTGCGGAAACATGGTTTTAAGCGTAGTTCCTTCTGCTGTGGGCGGCTGATAGCAGAGTAAACCCTTTACAGGGGACACTACCACAGCGTTTGGCTCCGGTTGCCTCTGTTTGCTTTATCACTGAGCTGCAATGTGGGCCTGGGCAGATGCACGATATTCCCATTTCAAAGGCAAGAGTTCTTCTTTGCCTGAAATGTTCCCGGTCATTCCGTTTGAAAGCGTTTATTGTTTGAGAGGAAAGGAACCTCTGGCTGATCTGGTGTCAGAGCTTTTAAAACTGTACAGAGTCCAGCTTCAGTACTGAATCCGATAGTGTTACGTCCCTAAAGTGTCTAGCGGTGGAGGACGCAAACAATGTAAAATTATAAACCCGGGAGATCTGGACAAACGGCGAATAAGGTTATTTCAATCAGGAGAGACTCAATTAATAGAATAATACTTTATTACACACGCATCAAATATGAATTGTGCAACGTCTTTGCCGATTGGACTCCATCATACTGAGGTCCAATAGGCCTAATCCCCCTGGAGTCCAGACACTGGTGGTGGTGGTGGAGGTGAAAGGAATAGCAGCAACCTGATGATGAACCAGGAACAACGCTGATGCTGACTGAAGGCGACAGGGGTGGAGGAGGGTCGCATCAGCTACACACTGAAATGACAGCTGACAGCCAACAGAGAGGAGAACACTTTTAAAAAGTTTGACAGCAACAAAGTGATTGGCTCCCGGAAACCGTGTATAGAATCTGATTGGTTACTAAACAGCTGATAGAGTCTGACTCTGGCTTCCATAGAAGCAACCCAACACGTCTCTGGTCACGCTCGGGCTTCCACGGAAGCAACCACCTCACTCTGGCTTGGCACAGCCATTTAACCCCTTCCTGATGAGCTGCAGCTGCAGGAGTGACATCACCAGCACACCCGAGAATCATGCACACACACACACACACACACACACACACACACACACACAAACACACACAGGCAGAGAACACAGCAAAACAAAACAAGGCACGTAACAGATACCAAGATCCAGCCTTCTGTCAACCATGGAATATTGAGGAAAAAAGAGGACTAGGTGGTGAGCTTTGCCTGACGTAAGATGACATAGTCGACATATGTTTCAAGATATTCTATCAGAAGGTGTTATTAATGATTTACAAACAACCATGTCTTTGCCACAAAATACGCGTTAATTATGTTATGTACATACTTAATAGTCCATTAAAACAGGAAAAACTATTGAGACGCTCTCGCACTCACTAACGAAACACTCTTACGTTCACACACACGCATATAGATAGATAGATAGATACATATGCAAGTGCTTCACATATATTTGTATAAATGTTTCACATGTGTACGTTTTTTAGTTGTGCGTGCTCTTACATGAGGATGTGCAAGCGTTTCACATGTATTCATACGAGTAATCTCCCTAGTGTGTATGAATGAAATCTCACTAGCATGGTGAAGGTCTCAGTTACACCGGAAGGCGGAAGCAAAGAGGGCAGTTTTTAAACAGCAAGAATCTTACGACCTTCCTTAATATGCTTTTAAGACCGGACTTGCATATTTAAGTTGTGGAATGTAATTTTAGGACTTTTTGAAACGAGAAGTTAGTTGTTTAAGCAAAATTTCTGCGGCGGGTTGGTCGACACCGGTCGGTTTGTCGGCCTTCGAACTTCTAAATAGCATAGATGTGACAGAAACGTGAACGATCAACCTATAAGTAGCTGAGTAGAAGAGCGCATGCTGTCATTGTGTGAGGTCCCCGGCTCAATCCCATGAATCTTCACTTCTTAGTAAAGCACTAACTGCTCATGCTTTATTTGATACACAATGCTCAAGAGTAGCTGCACAAAAACAAGAAATGGAGAAGCGGATGAATTGGTCCCTGTAATGGAGAGGGGGAAAGTCTTGGATGGAGGGAAACTGTCATGTCCAATAGAAAAACACATCGTTCAATAATCAGCACTATATATGGATTAATAAATTCTATCAGGTGAGGGAAAGCAGGTTTGAACCCAGCTGGGCGTCTGCTCACACGACAACACCTCCTTCATTTCAATCTTTTGTGACAACGGATCGAAAAAAGAAATTCAGAGATAATTAGATAAGCAGAGAAGGAGTGACAGGAGGACGGGAGGGAGGAGACAGAGAGCGGCGTTTATGCCTCCCAAACATCTGCTGGCTGATCAGCATGAAGGGACATCAGGAGAGAACCTAAACAACACTCATTGCATTCCCATCGTTTGGCTGTTCATTGTGTTGAGCATTAATAATCGAAAGTTAGCATTATAACACTCTATACTCTGCTTGAGTACACAGCACATATTATAGTTGATAGTTGTTAACTGAAAAAACTATGTAAATGTAAATGTGTATATGTTAAGTCACCATAACTATGATCCATACATTCAGTCTGTGGTTATTCGTTTAATACAGCCCCAAGAATTGCTGCGGATGCATGTAGACTATACAGATATGCATCAACAAGACTGTAAATATCTATCCTTTGATTCCTGCAGAGCTTTCAGAGAATCATGTGTATTATGGGATTCAAACTGTCCATTTAGAATTTAGAGACGTTTAGCGTTTAGCACAAACTATTAGGCTAAGATGCAAAGTACAGCAACACGTAGCTGCAGTTTGTGCTCTTTGACAACCTGCTGCCTCCACTAATGAGCTGCAGGCTTTTAGAAGCTAGAGAAGCGAACCACAAAGCTGTGTCTGCTGTGCGTCAGTCACCTGCTCACAGTGATCACAAGAACATTTAATCTTTTTTCAAAGCTGCCACCACTTTATTGAGATGCCTCTGATACTGTCGACTCTGTTGAGTGCACTCGAGTGTGTGACGCCGTCACTGTATTCTGGATATGCATGAAAGCTCGGCAACAATGTTTGTGATACAAAATATAGCCATTACTGCATTGTGATGACACTTTATCACCCCGGAGAATGGGACTGACGAGATTTGTTTCGACAATGTCAGTGACAATTCTGTTGTTTTGCTTTTGAGTGTATGAATAGGCACAGTTCCTCGGGGGTAAATTGAAGCCGACAGACGGGGTGGTTGGTGTTCCCCCTCGGGCAAAACCTGGTGAATACCGATCTGTTCTGGGGGAAAAGGGGGGAAAAATCTCCAGTCAACGTCAAGAAATGTTAAATCAGTATAGCCACTCATTCGCTTCCTTGGCTGCCTCCATCACATAGACATCTCGTCCCGAACTTTTCTGAAGACAAAAATGGTTAAATGCTTTTAGTATTGTTAGCCAGAAAGTGATGTATGTCAAGGAACACTCTGCAAAGGCATTTACAGCATCAAATCTTACACAAATACTGGGATGACACATTGTGTGACCAGAGCTAATACTGTGTGCTGGGATGTATTGATCCGGTAGTACAACAACACGCTGTCTGACCTGACGAGGTTCATTTAGGCTCAGGTTGGATCTCTGTTACTCAGCTTCTTTGAAATTAACGTGACAAAAGGCACTTTTGAGCAGAGTTAATATAATTTTATTGTTTATCATACGCTTTTCTGCTCTGTCTCTTTTTTCGTCTGCACACTCTTCCCTTTTTCTCTCCACGTCCACATTCGCAGCCTCTCCTTTGAGCTGCTTCAACTCCCCGAAGACAGACAGACAGACAGGCAGGCAGGGAAGCAGGCTTTGGGGGATGGGGGTGTTGGTGGTGGGGGGACGGAGGGGGAGGGTGCGAGGAACAGTGTTCCCAGAACGGCCACACATGTGCACATTGACTTACGTACGTATGCACACACTGGAGAACCAGGTTTATAACCGAAACACACACTAACCCTGGAACGCAACCGCCGCCAGTCTTTCTACCGGAACCCCCCCCCCCCCTTCTGAGCCCCCTCTGCAGTTTAATTGGCGCAATTATATTTGCATAAGGCTGTCGTGTTTCAGACCCCTGACAAGTTTTAATAGGCAGGATAATTGAATATGGATCCCCCTCCAGTGCCTGAAGGGTCTATTTGTATATTCAGAAAAGGATCATCGCTCCATACGTTTACTTAGCCAAATAGGACGCCATTTGCCACAAGCTCAACTGTTAATCATAGACTTCAAAAGGTTAATGGACTGGGAGGGTTTTGGGGGGGGGGGGTCATCATTTTTAAAGATGATTGAAAGAGCTACGAAAAAAATTGAAATCCTGACTAAAACTTCTTTATTTTAAGAGATGCACCTTTTTAATGAAATACTTCACAACTAATTAAAAAAGTTAAAAGAGCAAAGATAATGAGAGGAAGGCTTGAAGTGGAAATCAACTTGACATTTTCCCCAAGTGTGTTTTTCTTTTTGCTAATTATTACCAGGGTACAGCGTAATGTGTGAGACCGAATGAATGTCTGCGCCGCTGCCTTGATCAGAAAGAACAAGGGAAACATAATTACCGCAAAAGCAACGCAGCTGAAGGTGCTGATTAAAGGACTTACAAGAGACATTTAATGGTTTTCTTTGCACCCCAATTGGAAGAAACCTTGAGATTTACTATTAAAAGAAGGGATTTATTTCACTATAATTATGTACATCATTTCATATTCTATTAATTATAAAAAATAGACATAAAAAATGGTTCATGAGAGTAAATAGATTTTGGTCACATCCCGTACTTCTGCTTTCAAAAATCCTGCTGTATATTAGACACTGTATACTCGGCTGGTATTTCCATTTTTTGACACACCCTATGACTAACATGGAGCCTAAATTACATGCAATGAAATACCTGCAAGATATTCCTAAGAATACCTATTTCTTTACACAAATAGGTCTCAAAATGATAAATAAAATAATCCAATCTTCTACACTTGGCAAGCTGCAAATTTTCCATTATGAACTGTATCTTTTAGGCTTTTTGTCTTTATACACGGTTCATTTTTTCTATTTTTTAACATCCCCCCTCCTCCCGTCCCCCTTCCCCTCTCTCTCTCTCTCTCTGTCTCACTCCATCTTCCTTTCTTTCATTTATGAACTCACCTCACCTACGCTATCAATCCCCCCTCCTCTTCCTCCTCCTCCACCTCCTCGTTTTACACACACACACACACACACACACACTGCAAACCCCCTCGCCTAAAAATGAAATCTGATTTTCCCACTCCCTCTCGATCTCTCTATGTGGATGAGGGTCTCTGGGTCTTTTGTTCATCCTCCCGCTCATGTGGCCTCTTCTGGTTGCCGCGGCAACCCGGGTGTATACATACTGTTGCTCCAGGAGAGAACTGAGAGAGATGAGAGAGAGAGAAAGGTTTGGTGGGAAGAGATGGCGTATGAATAAAGGGAGAAAGAGAGAGAAACAAATAGGAAGAAATATGGAGTGATGGTGAAAAAGAGTGGAGTGGGTGAAAAGGGAAAATGAGGACAAAAGGATACAGGAATAAATAAACGTAGGAAAGAGGAAGGATGCAGATTTACTTTTTTCCGTGTTCTGATTAATCTCCCCTCTCATTCCAACCCCCCAAAACATATTAATACATGAAATTACTACTTCTGTAGTCAGCACTTTCTTTCCATTTGTTTGGCAGAAGATGATTGAATTTTTTTAGATGCACAGCAAACTTTTAATCTAATCTCTCTGAACATTCCTCTTGTGTGTTTCATATCAGCGACTGATTGCAGGACAGAAATGTTAAGCCTCCTCTGCTGCAGAAACAGCAAATTGCTCCGGTTCAGAGCTTCAGCAAAAAAACTGAAATGTAAAATGTGCAGCAATTAGATTGCAAAATGCAGAGAGAAACAAGCCTATTCTCTTTCATCTGGCATCAAAACTTGTTTGACTGCGCCATAATCCCAGAATTACAGAAATCAATTAGGCTTTTTTTTAGATTTCATAACATGAAATTCCATTATTATTAGTGTTATCATTATTGTTCTGTCATATGTTTTTATATTTATTATTATACAGTAATATCATGCATAGTAAAAATGGAAACTATAAACACAAAAAGGAAAAGACGAAAAGATAAACATAAAAAACATTAAAAAGGGTGAGAAAAACTAAAAAATAACGTTGAATCAGGGAGATGATTGAACACTTGGAAAAAAAATGGATTGGGACAGTAAAACAAGG
This sequence comes from Gasterosteus aculeatus, assembly GCF_964276395.1. NCBI lineage: Eukaryota > Metazoa > Chordata > Actinopteri > Perciformes > Gasterosteidae > Gasterosteus > Gasterosteus aculeatus. Next base: position 9,073,566 of record NC_135694.1, on the reverse strand, counting down.
AGAGACTCAAGAAATATCAGCTTCCTTCTCCACCTGGTTGTCTGTGTTTGCTGTATCAGAGGCCCTGAAGAAATCCACACCCTGCAGACAATCTGCCATCTGCCATCTTGGCTCCAGTCCACCGCTGATTACTGCAGCCAAGATGCTGCCCAGTCACAGATATTCAAAAGAATTACATTCGAAACTCTCAGAGATGTTTAATAATGTAGAAGAATACACAGGCCGACTGACAAAAGCCGTATGGTAAATGATTTGCTATACTGGCTTTTATGGTGGGGAAAAAAAAACTATCAACTGCATTTTGAGACAAACTTGTTGTACAATATAAAGACTTTGGCTGTGAAACTGTTGAAATGCATGGCAACTGACCATGGCAACCAACTAGACCATTGGAGGCCAACATGCTAAAATAAATTTGGTTACCTTTCAGACAAATACATTTTTATCATATTTCATGCTTGCAGAATATCGTTCACATGCAGGTGAAAGCTACTTTTGAATTAGCCCAACTAAGCAGGAGACATTGTAGAAAGAAACAGCTATCAACGAATACAACATTAGAGAAACATCTATTGAAAACTAATCTGTGAACTAAATTATTGCTGTCATTTAATGGCCGTTCCATTGAAGAACCTGAAGACTTGTAGCAAGCACTGTAGGCTAAAAGGTTGACCGTCTGCCTGACCACATGAGAGAGTACGTTAACTTGCATATCATGTAATACGTCCATGGTATAAGTTCAGGCAACCAAAACGCAATAACAATGTGCAAGCAACTAACCCCGGAACTTAATTCATACAGCACTCGTGTGTAACATACAAAAGGCTCTGCTGGATGATGCTGATGTGAGATGGCTTCAGCTGCAGCCTGTTTTATCTCCACATGACAATTAAGGACACCCTGACTGACGGTTCTTGGGCGCGACGAGAGGACCGGGCGTCTTATGACTGGTTTGGGAAGTTGGTAGCAGTCTGTGTGCATTGCTGGTGACCCGCTTATGAGAGGACTGACTGGCGGAGTGGAAAGCTGATGAGGGGATGATGAACGGAGTCGGGCAGTAGAGACTCGTAGTTATCAACCATGTCAAATGCATGCATGTACATGCGCACAGACTCGCATAGACCGTAGAAGGATCATGACACGACGCTCTGATCTGAAGCTAATGCTGAACCATCCAGACTCATTGGCGTCATTCCATCTCTCACACACACACACACACACGCACACACACACTTTTCTGGCAGTTCTCCATTATGATAATCTCTACTCCCTCTCATGCATATACATACCCACATGCTCAGAGGCCACCTGAATGTAGCTCTGCCTCAAAAATGAAACTGAATGGACGTTCATCCTGTTATCCGGAAACATTTGCATCTTTATGCCACTTTGATTATTGAGCTAGCTTGGCATCAAATAATCGAACAGAGTCAACAATCAGTTGCAGTAAAGAGTAAGAAAACTGGGAAAAAATATTGATGGGCTGCTGCAAGAGCACCTGCTATGTTGATTTTAGAGTTTATAAGGTTGGTACCAAGTTGTCCCTATCTTTATTCAATAAGTAATGTCTCTCAATACCATTTATAATGGGGAGACAGATACTGTGTTAATCTCTCAGTCAGTCTGCACTGCACCAACTGGTTATGCTTCTATGTTTTGTTATGTAGAAAATGGAGACATTATATGCTACGTGCATCAAAAGATTTAGTCTAGAGGAACTTTGGTGATGTTTAGCTGTCATAGTTACTCTGTTACACCCTTTGCTTTTATTTAACCTTCTCTACAAAAGAGAAAAGGTTGTGGACAGTTATGAGTCAAGAGCCAATGGTACAAATAGAGTACACAGTACAAAGCTATTGTCTCATTGCCAACTGAGCTAAGCTAAGGAGAGCATACTGGTTTGTGGACCAAATTCTTTTTCAAAATACGCTTAAAAATAAATAAAAAAATAACTAACTTATTCGGCAGAACATAGACAACAATTTATGTGTCGGAAACTTTTATCCCATCTCCTTATAATATGAATATTTTAGTTGTTATTAATCCTGTTTGGGGTTGTAACTACATTCATCTCTTTACCAGGTCATAAGAATTATACACGTCCCATGCCCCTTATCTGTATAATTACAGATTACATGTGATAACCCAACTCATACAGACGTGTGTACATGTCTAATCCCCCCATCATGCATCTAACGCGTGAGCAGAATCAGCATATTTCATTTGTTTGTTTTAGGACTGACACAGACAGATTAACATATTAATCACTTTAATCGTTTGTTTGCATTTGTGTAAGGGTGTGTGTAGCTGCATCAACGCATCAATTACTGCTACAATGTTAAACTAGCTCCTGGATCAGATGCTGTATATTGATGATATAATGCATGTGCATGTATGTAGGCATGCATGCATTATTCTAAACATATACAGTAAATAGATTATGTGGGGACATTCCGCGTAATGAGAATGTGTGTAAACATCAGCAGATGTCATGTGGGCAAACGCTTAGTGGGCAGTATCCCTCACAGGATATTGTCACATATAATAAAGATGCAATTAATCTGTGTGTGTGTGTGTGTGTGTGTGTGTGTGTGTGTGTGTGTGTGTGTGTGTGTGTGTGTGTGTGTGTGTGTGTGTGTGTGTGTGTGCGTGTGTGTGTAAGCGTGCACGTGGTAATCTGCAGGATTAGTGCCTGTGGAGATTGATTGAGATTAAATTGAACACCAAGCAGCTCCTCCTGCAGATAGACAGATTGATAACATGAGAAACTGTTTGCCTTTCCTAACTGCTCAAAGTTAGAAAGTCACAGGAACACATAATATACTCATTATATATTATATATCAGATATTGCCGGAAACTAACTTTTTTTTGTTTGTTCATAGGCTGCTTGTACATGAAGAGAAACCAGATCAAATGATATATCTATACATGGATTTTCTTTTAGAAAGTTACTATTACGATAGATCTTTGCTTTCTTTTCAGTCCCTGCAATGTTCTACATAGAAACACAGTGATTCCATCCTACCTTCTTTTGCTTTAGAAATGTCTTTGTGTCCCCCTCTGCCACACACACACACACACACACACACACACACACACACACACACACACACACTGAGTCCCTTTAGTACTCAGGTTTGACCTTTAAATACACTGTCAGTTTGTTTCTATATCTTTGTAAAGACACAAACACAACCTGAAATTGCCTGTGGGCTCCTGCTCACAATCTCACAATCAATGCTTTCTGACATTTAGAGGGGTGGAGGAGGAAGGGAAGTGTGCGTATGTGCATTTACTGTATGTACAAACCAACAACTAGGCATACAGGTGAGGTCCATTCAGCTAAACTGCTGTTCTAAGCAGCTGTTTCCAATTATTAAAGTACACTTTTCGAAGTAACTCGTTTAAATAGTACAATTTGTGGCAGTGTCACAATCGTAACGATCCTTTTGAGTTTAATTACTACTACGAAAAAAAGACATTGTCTGTTATGAGGTCTGCCCTCGTTTTTCTCCAGAGAGTAGTTTAAATAATCTATAAGAGCATATTATGAATTTGGAGAGGCATCTGATTGCACACAATACAAGCACTATCTGCACACTGTAATCAATATGCATCTGATCTATCCGTTCCTGCTAATGGAGGGCAAGTAAGTATTGACAGTATGTGTAAGATTGCATTCAATCAATATCAGCCACACACTGCACAGAAATGCTAAAATGATAGTATTTAAAAGAAAACAGACAACAAATGAATACCTGTGCTGTCAAACCGATACAAAGGACGATCATTTAGAGCACAAGACCTCTGGGAGATCGATCCGGCCTCCTGGGTGGCCGATGCATCGTGAAACACTGTCAACAACGGGTCGCTCTTCCAGGCGCATCCTGGGGCCACTTCTTTGTTGTCAGAACACACTTTTCTTTGTTTTTTTGTCTCCTAATTTGTGTGCACGCTGACAACCTGTTACCTGGTTTCCTTGTTGGAAGGGACCAGAATCTTGGACACACTGGAGATTAATTATGTACCAGCGTGATTGAAGTGTGTGTTCGACTGCAGAGTCGCAAACACCACTTCAATCAGCAATCAACAAGACGCTCGTCCTCGTGTTGGTGGGTGGAGGACAGCGGCTCGTCAACAGGGACCACGGTGGCTGCTCAAGCTGTCAGAACTACGGCGACCATGGTGACGATGAAGGTTCCCTGCAGATGGGACCGTTTGTATTTCAAGCATCTGTTGATTTTGACACACAAAAGATAGATATACTGTATACACGTGTACATAAAGAATAAAGAAAATGTGGCTGCATCTATTTTAAGAGCAGCAAACATCAGAGACTGAGCATTTGTGAACTTTTTTTTAATATAAATTAACAACAGTACTGATTTACTCTCTTAAGGTTTAGGTGACAACAAGATGTGTTAGTTTACAGAAATACAGAAAAGTCTGAAAAGAAGACCACCCTCCAGAAAAAAGTATGTTATTCAGCTTTTTACTGCACAAACCTGTTCTGCTCCGTCTTGGACACATACCTCGTTCCTCAGTCTTTGTGGGTTGACCGCTTGAAGGTTGGGATGAGTTCGCTTAATTAGGAGGAGGTCCAAGTGAGCCGCTTCTGGTGATGCATTTTACCCATTGTTCACGTTGAACTACTGTTTCTTCAGGTTCTTAAAAGGCATTACTACTATTCATATATTCAAGATGGTGATTCTGATGTCACACAAATCCAGGTATAACATATAACATTTAAATAATCTCCAGTATTACGTGTTTTCATCAAAACGGGATAAATATTAATATAGTATATTTTGTTTGTATGGAAAACTAATTAAATGACCAGGCTGATGAGTAAAACACGGTGAGTGATGATGATGTCGATGATGATGTGAGTTGGAATGGACTTGTGTTCTAATGTCTGTTTAATGGTGCTCTGCATGTGTGTGTGTGTGTGTCTGTGTGTGTGTGTGTGTGAAGAGGAAATTAAAATGACAAATTCTCCAAACTGAGCCTTACCAGATTGTATGATGGATGATATGTCCCTTAAGAGCCTGCAAAGATTGAATCTGTTTACCACTTACAACTGTGAGGAACGCACAAAGCTCTGTCCAAAACAACATCGAACACATAACAATTGGATTAAAGTATTAGTGCATTTGACACAAATACGGTAAACATATTGAGACAAAGTCCAGACGGGAGCGGACTCACAAAAGTAGTGACACCCCCGAAAACCACGGAGAAAAACTGATGCCTTAAAGCCACGACGTCTCATAACAATGAGATTAAAACCATTTTTAATGCCCGCGTTGAAAAACAACTCTCGAACCCTAATACCCCTTTCTACAATCCTCTTTCTCGATTCACCCTAAAAACACTTAACCAATAATCAGCTTAGTTTACACAAGTTCTCTATCAAAGACTGAAAGGATTCATGTTCCTTTCAAGAAATTGAATTCCGTCGTTACAACAGCTAGAAATTAAATGTAGATGTCAGGTTTATTTCAGCTCCGTTGTCTCTGTGAGAAAGGTTGCATTGCTTTTTTTTGTGGATAAATTAGCCGGAACTAATTCAAACCGGCAATAGCGTTCACATTCAAATCATTCAAGCAAATTGGCACCATAATCCATCAGAGGGTATTTTCTTTTGTCTGGACTTTGAATGGTATCAGATTATTCCCGCCCAATTGAATCTGTTGTTGGCTCAGTTTGGATCAATGGGGTTGATTTAATTCAGTCAGGGAAGTCAATACCTTTAACTAATGCTAATTTAGATGTAAATGATACTCACATGATACAATACAACCTGTACAGTCAAGGTCATGTGAGGACAGACAGAGGAGAAAAGTGGACTAACAGAGGAACAGCACAGGCGATACAAGTGATACCCCTGATGTTGAATTTTTTTTTAAAACATCACACAGTCCACAATGTCATATAAATAAATGAAGTAAATGATGCTGCTCCATCCACTTAGCCAATGGTCCAGCTGAGACTGTGGGGGGATTGGTGCTGGTACTACTGGGACCAGTGTGGTCTCTTTAATGGATTAGCTGGCAGCACAATTGCTAACATACACACCATTTAGCATTTGAAGTAATCTAATCCATTCTGTTTGACAGTGACGCGGGCTAATTCTGTCTTGAGGCAACTGATGGTGTGTGCGTGCGTGTGTGTGAGTGCGTGCGTGCGTGCGTGCGTGCGTGCGTGCGTGCGTGCGTGTGCGTGTGCGTGTGCGTGTGTGTGTGTGTGTGTGTGTGTGAACCCTCCAGCCACCAGCAGTGCAACCCTCTCTGACCTTACAGCACGAGTTGAGGCCCCAGGTGTCCCGGTACGCCCTCCAACAAACACGCAAACAGACAGCTGGCCGCCCATGTGACCCCCTCCCTGCGGTGTGGGAACAAACACTCTTGTCAGCAGACGGGAGAGAGCTATAAGGAGTGTGTGTGTGTGTGTGTGTGTGTGTGTGTGTGTGTGTGTGTGTGTGTGTGTGTGTGTGTGTGTGTCCATATGTGTTTCCTTCATGCTCGACCGCTCACCTGCACGCGTGTGATTGCGCGTCGCTTGTTGTGTGTGTTTCAGACGGGAGCTCAGAGGACGACCGTTAACAATGATGTCTCATCGTCCTCCTTGATTCTCTTTCTACCTCCCACAGTGCGAGGAATGGGCGAGAGGGGAGGGAGGGGGGGGGGGGGGGGAAGAAAATAAGTGTTGGGAATGAAAGAAAAGTGTGTTTGGCGCCTGGTGGGAGATGGAGAGGAAGGGAGGGGTGACGGAGAAAAAGAAGAAAAGAACGAAGTGGTGCCGTTGGCACGGTGCAAGTAAAGGTTGGAACAGACATCAGACGAGATTCACGTCTCCTCTGATCCTTCTTCACTCAGCGTTTCTCTCTCTTCATTAACGTCTTGTTTTTGTTTTTTGTTTTTTACTGTTTTACAGAACCAACTGAAGCTAATTTAGCTTTTTTAGTTATCGCAATTGTTTCAGGGCCATCTGTAAAAACCTGCACGGTTGTGGTGGGTCAGACAGGTTCACTCTCTAACAACCGGTGCAGAAGTGCCCATGAGCCAGGCGCACAGCCCTGACAAAGTGTAGGGAGGCGTTGAGTCCATGGTGATTCTGTCTTTTCTTTCCCCTTTCATCTTCGTCATTAGCAAAACTGCACACGAAGTAGAGAAATTACATTTTCACATTCCACTCTCTCATCATTTTTTTTCGCCCCCACTTTGTTTCTCTCACCCTTCGTTGCTCTCCGTCTTTCATGTATGGATCAGAGAAGCTTGCCACCTATCACAAGGGTCTGGAGAGGCTTTCCAATGAAAGCCGGCGTTACAGGCCTGATTTAACAGGGCGCTCACACAAAGACCCCACTGTCTCTCCGTCCCTCTGACTTTCTGCATCGCCCACCTGTCGGGTATCCCTCTGCCTTCCTTTCCTCAAACACGCTTTCTCTGTAATGTCACTCGCTCACGGACTCTCGCTCTCTTTTTGCACACACACATCGGGCCGCCTCAGCCCTTGTTCTCTCACAATGGGATTAGCGGTGTGATTCCTCCACTCCTTTTAAGTGGGCACGCCACCAATCCACTTGCCATAGACTCCGCTGAATACTTAAAAAGAGGGAAGAGGAGGGGAGGGAGAAAGAAGGGGACAAGGGAAAAGGAGGGAAGATGAAAGGGCATGTGAACGGGAGGAAAAGGGAGTGAGGAGAGATGAAAAGGGGACCCGGATGGGAGGAGGAGGAGGACACGATCCTATTTGTGTGTGAAGTTACTCGACACTTTTTAGATGATCAAACGTGACTCCGTCTGGAACAGACCAGATGGAGAGATGGAAGGAAGACCGCAAGACAGAGCAAAAAAAGAGAAGGAAGCGCAGGACATAGAAGGGGGATCGGCTGGGGACTAATAGCCAGAGGTGAGGCAACCAGTGCATAACTCTAACAAGGACACACACACACACACACAGACACACACGGACCTGTTGCCAGGGTGACAAGAGACAGCACCGCGCCCTCCCCCGTCGTGTTTCATACAGTGATGTCATCGGTTGCCGCCAGCGCCCGGCGGGACCTTGGCCAATGGGACAAAGGCACCAGAGGACCTTTTTCCTTGAGAGTTTAAAAAAAAAATCTTTTCACTCTCTCTCTCTCTCTCTCTCTCTCTCTCATCCGCCCTCTCCATTTTTCTGTGTCTCTTTCTTTTTCACTTATTACAACTCAAGCGGCAGCAGAAGTTGAGGCTGAAGTCGTTCACTGCTGATGGCGAGCGAAGCTGATCAGACTCACGGGGAGAACTTTCCACTGTAGGAGAGGCTTCGGTGTTCAGATGCAGTAAAGGGAAGGCCATGCGTGCAGGTTATAGAATAACATCATGTTCAACTACTAACACCAAATGCTGAGGGTTTTCTCTCTGCACTCTGGATTTGAGAGTTACTTTCTATCTACGGTCGGGGTCTGGAAACCTCACTTGTCAGGAGGCATTTCCTGATTTCCGAAAAAATAAAATACATGCATTAACTGCACTCAAGGGAGCCATGTGACTTTTATTGTTAGTAGCGTTTTAATAGCTGTTGTGCTTTTCATCATTCATGTGCCCGCATGAGAGGGAAAGCTGATTATAAAATGAACATTCATGGAAAGCTCATTACATGAAGTGCCTCATCCGTTTTCCATTCTTTGCAGCAGTTTCTGCAAATGTGTACGTGCTCCCGCTTCTCCATTATCCTGCTTTATTTGGATATCTTTTTCCAGCTTACCAATGTCTTATATCCCACTATCTACAGTCTGACATGTATTTGCCTTTGTTCCTGCTTTTTTCGTATGATGGGTCTCTCCTCTGCGCCATCGTCTTGTGTTTCCCCTTTGCTTTTGAGTATTGTTGTGCTTTATTGTGTCAAAGCTGGAGCCCACAAGGACACACATATACAGCCTCAAGTAGACAGGGAACCATCATTTCAGGGTGTTTCTCCCTTATGCAGCGTGATTTGTGAGTGTGTGACATTGCGTGTGCCCCAGGTTAGCGAATGGAGCTACCGGAGCGAGACTGATTGCTAATTATTGCATTGGATGTTGGCCGCATGTGGAGAGACGATGAAATAATATAGGGAGAGGGCTGTCGAAGAGCTCTATATGACACACACTCACACGCAAACACACATGCACACGCAACAGGAGGCAACATAGTGAGGTGATGAAAAGACACTTAGGCTTAAAGTCACTGCCTTTTAAGTGGTTATGAAACAGCCTCGATTTAATACTGATGCCTCTATATGACGCACATAAACACTACAACGTTTTTGCTCACAGTAACTTCAGTTTTAAAAAATGCGACACTCCATTGCAGATCTACAGTCCATAGTTGTGTGATAAGACACAAACTGTTGGTTGTTGGTCCCTGATAGCACTAACCTTTTCCTCGGTGATAGAGACAGGAAGCAGGTCTGGCCAGAGGAGACCCCTACATGACCTTTTTCCTGCCTGTTGACAAAAGAGTCCATTCTCTTTAGTTGCTCCGCTGATAACGATCCTGGACATAACAATATGGGAGGGAAAATATCAAAACTGACAGCAGACCGATGTTCACAAATCCAGCAGGTAAAAAAGTTCAAAGGTGACAGGCGAGCAGACATGAAGGATACACGAGAGCCAATCCAGTCTGAAGCAGGCTAAATATATACAAACGCGTGTTTGTTTCAAAAGAATACATCTCTGTACAGGGTGTATGAGCTGTAATCATTTAGAGCAGATACGCTTTTGATAAAAACCCATTTGACCTCATGTGTTCTTTTTGAAAACTGTACTTTCTTTGACAAGACATGAAAAAGAAATGTAACTGTTGCTGTAAAATTTCACTAATCCACAGATCCTTGCACGTTGATAATAGTGCAACTATGATTATCCAGAGGATGACATACAGATTACAACTTCTTGGCGGAATTACATTTCGAGGCAGCTATAAGTCTCTCCGTGACTTTATCAGGCTGCTGCTGGGAAGATGCTCAACTGTCTAAGTGAGATTAGTGTTTCATATAGTACAAAATGGAATGAAATTCTATTAAAATACACTTTTTTTTTACTAAGTCCTATTAAATCAACACGCTTGCTTAAATACTTGTCACAGGAAATGACTGACGCGCCAATCTCAATGAGGAGGAGCTGATTATCGGATGGACAGGAAACAGGACGGATAACAGTAGCTTTGAGGTTGCGTGTGGACACGAAGCTGCACAAACTATCATATGATATCTCTTTTCAGATCACAGACAAACGCGAGTATTCATAGAGTCAGAAGTAAAGAAGTAAAAACGGGTCTGTGGGAAGGTGGTTTGAACTATCCGTCTCCACATGTCAGAAATGAAAGGCTGGATACATGAAAACAACATCATATGAGAGGGGTGGTGATACACGGCTGCGTCACACTCCATCAGAAGACAGAATTCACTGGAGTTAGCACGGCAGAAGAGGAAAGGGGAATCACCTTTGCAAAGGTTAAAGGGGGACGCTGTCTGGACTGGGACAGGAAGTGTAACTGTACAACTTTACACCATAGTTCACGTACAATATAGACTATAGTTCAGCTTCTGCTGGACCCCAGTAGGACCAACAGCTTCCATATGTGAGCAGCCCAAGATGTGTAGCTTTGTGGTTTGTGTGGGGGAGAAAGTGTGTTAAACTAAATCCAAAAGAAACGTAGCTTGATGATTATTGAAAAATCAAACACACACTCAAATTTGTACTGAGTAATCAAGACATAGAGCCCTATTAGTCCATTCATTAAATCAACAACTACTTCAACTGATTCATTTTTGGTTTCTATGGAAACCTATTGAACCACTCAGCGCTTGATTAGCAATAAAGAGTGTGCAGCACAATATACTCACAGACATATTCATAAACACAAATAAGCATGTAGGAATATTCCAAAATAGACCTGCACGCGAGGCACGTACTCAATGGAGATTAAGAAAATTCTTCCCAAGAAGGAAAAATATAAATAATAAAATGAACAACAAAATAAATAAATGGATTATAGAATTTTGGTACTTACAGCATTATCAAAACTGGCCAATTTGCAGCCGTACCAAAGAGGCTAAGGCCTTCGGCTCATTCATTTAGAGATGGCTAAGCGCCTATAGCTTAGTTTTCCTCTTTTGATGGAGCAGTTTTAGCCCAAAAGCAATCAGGCGAACTTACTAGCCCTGTCAGCGACTGCAGTCAATGCAATCCTGCATTGAGAAAATAACCACTGAGCAGATTTTCTACCTTTCTGTCTCCATTCAACACGTCTTTTTCTTCCCTCTTTTGAGGGAAATGACAGAAAGAGTGATTAACTGCTGAAATCCTCCCGCTGGCCCCCTAACACACACACACACACACCTATCCGCACATGCGCACACACACATATACAGTGTGTCACACACAAAAACTCAAATTCATCATTCATGTTTCATGTGAATAGTGCAGTTTGGAAAGCCCAATTTCCATGACAACCGGTCTGAGGATGAAGAACTGTCAATTGTCAGAGCACCTTGATTCTGAAGAGCACTCAGGAGTGAAGGGAAGGAGCCGAGGAAGAGGGATGAAATATAAAAAGGTGGGTCGGTTAAAAAGGATCAAGGGACAAGCGGGGGAATAGGTAATGATCCTGCCAAAGACCCCCCCAGTATACCTCCTCGTCATGACTTACAATATAGATGAGAGGTTAACAGATAAACATACAGCAGAGAGAAATGAAAAAATAAGTGAAAGATGAAAGCAAATCGATGAAACGAGAGCTGGAGGAGCAGAGGAATACAAAGTCAGAACAAAGCTAATTAAAAAGCATCTAAAGCAGTTTCTACTCCTCCTCTCTGAAAACTGGCTAAAGGTGTCCAAACAACTAACGCCAATCATGTCTCTAATTCTTAGTTTTGATTCACATTTAATGTATTCATGTATTCATCATGTTCTGCTCGCTTGTTTTTTGTTCTATTTCATCAACTGCTGGTGGAGCCATGTCCAATTTAGTTGAGGTATTCATGCATGTATGCAACACTGGAGGTGTGGGAGCGCATACATAACCCGTTATGTGGTTTCTCCTTCTTATTTTTACTCAACGCTGTAAAATATCAATACTCTTGTGCAGTATTCGGCTGTGAAACATTTTGTGTGATGTTTTCTTTTTTACAGATTCATTGTGACATCAACTCCAATATTTCCGGAGAAGTCTGCAGCAGGTGAAAGTGCTTATTTGTGCTTCTAGGATTATTATGTGTCTGGCATCAGTCGGATAAAGGGACCTTCTGTGCCTGGTCCCGTCTGTTTGTTATCATGTCAGCCATGCCACTGATAATTCTCTTATGTAACACGAGTTCTGTACTGCAACATCACAAACTGACAACACCGGCACTCATCTCTCAAACTCTTGCTCAACTTTTGTTTGAGGGTTAGCCAACAATCCCCATGACACCACAGCAAGCTGTCCTCAAAAACTGTTGCTCCAAGTAGTCACTTGGGCTCGAAAAACATCTCTTGGAACATTGCTTGAACTTTTGACTGTGACTCTGACATAAACAAGTGGCAGCAATACCACTTAGAGGTGCGTCCTGAGGGGTCAGTCACTTTTCTAACAACTATAACAAGCGTCGTACACGTTAAAACCTCTTCTCTTCTATGATGAGCGGCTTGGGTGGAAACCACGTTCCCTTCAATAAGCTGACCTCCGCAACCGCTTATATTCGTCTTAAAACATCTGCTGTGTTCCAATGAGAGCCTGATGAACATGAACAAATGGGAAACATTTGACTCCCGGGAGAAGTGACGTGACATTTTTGAACAACTCAGTTCATTGCCCTGCCGTCTAAACAAAGACTAAACTGCACACGGAAACCGCTCTTATTACTGCATTTAGGGTAGAATTTAAGAGGTCTATTTGACAGAGACCTGATCCTTTCACGGCCCGGAGCTGATGGAGACGCACAGCGGTGACATCGCCACCAGGACGTACGCCTCTCCGGTGGAGAGCAGACACTTTCCCCGCAGTACAATCAGCGACACCACCTCAAAACTGCCCCTCGGGTACCAAACGTAGAAACAACAATGGGATCTACTGTACTTTTGCCCCTTTAGAAGGAGAAATGTATACCCAGGCTTAAAATCATTAACATGTCAGGCCACCAGCCGGCACAATCTGTGGTGTGTGCTGGCCCCTCATTGCATGTGGGACGAAGAGCCACGGGAACAAAGGGCGACAACAGCGCGCACTGTTGCTGGAGAGTCACGTGACGCCTCGGCAGATCGGATGAGAGGATGAAGGGCTGGAGCCATGTTCTCTTTAAGGTCCCTCAGTACGGACAAGCAGGAAGTGCTTCCTGACATACAGGATGGAAAGAGGACACAAAGGAGGAGCCTTTTCGGGCCCGTTTCAACACACGCTAAAAGTTGGAGCTCAAAAAGTAGACAGTAGAACAAACATGAACATCCTAAGGGTCAATAGAGACATCTGGTATCTTTACAGATCTCGTATTTCCTCTTCAGCTGGTTGTTTCTCCACCGGAGGATTGAAGTAATTGCATGGGATCTTCAAAGAAGATCAACATACAACAACTACAGTTAAAGCCGCACAAGCTCGAGGGACACCGACGTCTGGTTATATAACGGCGACATAATAAGTCAACACTAAACTTCTTAATGAGATCATGAGACGCACGGACCCGACCGCACACCCTCACCCACCTCCCAGATGAGCCGTGCGTGTTCGCGAGGACTCCCTCCGGAGTCTTCTCCACAGGACACGCTGTTCGTGTGGAACATTAGGAACACTGACTTACTGATGAGGCCGCAGTCACAGGACGATCAAGAGCTCCAGCCAAATGTGTTCCCTCCTCCGTTTTCTCGCCGTCCTTGACGCAGAGCCCCGTGGAGCGGACTGGAAAACACCAGCTGCTCTGTGACTTTTTTCAAGACGTGCTGCAGGTTTGAAAAGAATCTGGCTTTTGCCAGATATCAGTTTTAAAGCAAATGCACGGGAGTGCAGAGTGGTTCCACCATCTACGCCCTCGCTACTCTGCTGCTCTCCACCATCCATCATCTGGTTAGGGAGGGTCGGTGTCCGCAGGCTTTCAACAGCAAATTAGATTGCCAATTGATGCGTAATGGCTCGTTACATTTAGCAGCACTTGAATGGTATCAGTGACACACCGAGTTGGACTTGCAGATTTTCAGCTGCCAACATACATCGTAGGAAATAAAGAAAGGCTTATTAAACTTGAGGAAAAACCCATATTAACAGACTCAACTCTGAAAGGTCAACAGTGTGAGCACAAGTGTGCAGATAGCGAGTGGTTAATGCAGTCCGTCGCTGAGCGTTGAGCAGATGTGGAGTGGATTTATCTGAGCTTTTTTTTGTTATTGTTAAAAACAGCAGAATGAACCGTAAAGGAAAAGTTGAAGGACCCAATAAACAAATACATCCAAATTAACTCTTGGTTAGGAAAGACATGAGATTGTTCTGGTGTCTGGGAATCATCTGAGCCGATTGGATCGCAAACCACATCCTCCCCTACGTTCCCACTTTTAAATGCATAAAACAGCAAAGCAACAGTTCATACTTGGGCTGTGACGGACTGTTATCTGATGCTGTCGCTCTCATTAAGGAAGACATACTCCATGTCGCAGAGCACAGAGCTCCCCATTAGACCATTAAGTCATCAGGGCTCTGCACCATCTCGCTTACTCGAACGCACTCCCTTCTGTGCCGGGGCAGAAAACACAACCACGGTAAACTGGTTGTACAATGCGTATGTGTATAGAAACACACACAAACACGTGCCTTGGAAGCATTCTATTGAACCCATTCACCCACCAGGATTAGTACAAACACTTTAAGTATTAGTGCTTCCACTGCTTAACCCAAAGCACACAGGATTCCTGAAGCAACCGACCCAAACAGATTCTCTGTGACAAAAGGATTGTCTCTGAAATGGGTCTCATGTGGACATAAGCGTGGCATGTCCCAATTTGTACTTCCGAGCCCCAGCAGATTGACACATTGCACATTTCGCACACCTCCGGAAAGGTTCAAACCGAAGCTCGAGCTGCCCCGAGGCTCTGCAGCTGCTACATGCTGGGAATTAGAGCGTTTTATTTCAAAGAGCCAATTGTAATTTCTTGAAAATCATTTGCTGCGGCGTTGGCATCGAGGGTTTGTGATTAAAGTGTTATCGAGGTGGGGCTCCTCCTCCTATAGGAGCCGTAGGAATATATAATTTTGTAAAAGACATTCCAGTTCAGGGATAAAAGTTGGACCGAGCATTTTCGCCTTTCCGGTGCTTTAGGTTCACCTCGTTTTCACCTCATTTTCACCATCTTCACTTGTGTTTTACACAATTTGGCTTCACTAAAGATATCATCATACTTTCATCAGAGCTGCGGCAGCTGCTTTATTGCGTTACCAAAATTCTCTCACTTGCCATTAAGCAATGAATTGTAGTTTCAACATAACAAAATGATCAAGATCTATCACCCAGTATTGCGAGATTTGCTTCCACAACCAAGCAAGCAGAGACCTATAATTCAACACTAGTCTGGCCTGTTGTGTAAAGACGGGTGCATGTGAGGTGCGCTGTGCTAACTCAATTTTTACAATCCATGTTTATTTCTTAACCGGCCGGTCTAAAGCATAAAAAGCTAAATCCTGCACGGTCCAGCCGACATGCTGAAATAAGCACTTTGGTTTTACACAGACTTTCTGGTCACAGTCAGCATGTAATAACTGGGTAGGATGTGTTTTTCTGAACGTATTCTTCTTAAAGGACTAGTTTGACAATTTGGGATATTGTCTTATTGCTTTCTGGACAAGCGTCAAAGAAGACTGATACTACTATGTTTGCACGGTAAATAGGAACTTAACAGTCGGTTAGCTTAGCTTAGCACAAGGACTGGAAACAAGAAGAACAGCTTGAATTATTCATTTTAGACACAGTGTGTGTGAACTATATAGTATGTACAGCCATGTATTGGAGATGGGGATTAATGAGCACATAAATTAAATAATGATGTGAGTTTAGAACAAATTCAGACGCAGAATAAGGTTGTCATACAAAAATAATGAGATTGGATGCAGCACCATTGTCTGCTCGTTAAATAAAAGTTTTGAAACAAGTTGACTGCTATCTGTTTCCATCTGAAACAGATAGCATTTTTCTAATTTCACGCTCCGGCGCCCATTTTAGGGAATTAAACTAAAATTCCTCAAGGCAGCAAACAACTTGACACAAGTGACTTAACAATCATTTAACCTCAGTCACACAGCGAATACAACTCAGCCCTATGTCAACTCAGCCCAATGTCAAAATGGAGCAAAAATCACACTTTAATGAAAAAAAATCAACTAGTGTAAAAAATAAGTACTGGAACTACTTGGAAAAACTTTCCCCCGATCCACCAGAGTGAATCGAAAAGGCATAGCGGATTAGAACACTGTGGCAAAGCTGCTATTGACCTAGAAGTATGTTGTGTTCATCACAACTAAATCAGGAAGCACGAGTGTATTTGATTGTGTGCGTGTGTGTGTGCGCGCGTTTGCAATCATGTGTCTGTGCATAAGAGCGATTAAGCTCCAATCACATCGCTGCACCTAATCCCTTTAAAATGGGCCTTCCTGTTTGAGACTGAAAGCTCAACATCCTTCTCGGCGGAAGAGCCTCATAGTGGCATCAATGCGTTCCAGCATTAATCTTATGCACAGCACATACATTATATCAGAGTTACTAGCGCTGACACGCAGGTGGGATGTGGTCTGGAGGAGGAGGGGAAATAAGGTGAATGAAGGAAAGAGGAAGCGAGGGAGGAGGTGTGTAAATGGTGAACTGATTAACCAGGAGGACGTAAAGGAAAGAAGGAAGGGAAGCAGGATGGACGATGGCCGGTGCCCGTAGGACTCCGATTTGGGGAAGAAAGGTTGCCACCACGGTCCAATAGTGTTGGGAACCATCCACAGGAAGCAGCATTTGACACAAGGCCTGTAGAAGACGGCCGATGTGCAGATTGCAACAAACACAGGATAAGCTCATGCAAAAACACTTGACTCAGCAACATGTTTACCTAAAAAAAACAACTTGACACAGCAGGTTACTTCCCTATTTTTGACTATAATTTCTAGGATAATTTCTAGATTAAAAAAATACTAAACCATTACAAATTATCCAACATATTAGATAAAGAATACGCAATTAGTGTATTTCTTGAGAATGAATAATAACAATATTATCCTATTTCAAAATGAGTTCAATTAAAAAATGAACACTGGAAACGTCTAGTGTTTTGGGCTGGAATTGCACCATTGAAAATAGATGTTCAGACCAAATGTTAAACTAAATATATCATCTATGCTGAGGTGTACAATCCTGTAAATTAATTGCCCATTTTATCATGTATTCATGAAGATGACCTGAGTTTAGTTGCTGATTCATTTTCGAGCAGGGCCCGGAACCAGAGGCCTGGACTTCGAGAGGTTCTGGTGGTCTTTCAAGTCAGAACCTCCACTCGGCACCAGTTCATCCGGAAATGATCAGAGATTTGCCAGAAGTTATTTTTTCCTACCGCACATAAAAACGCCTCATCTTATCTCCCATAAGCAGACGCGTACATTTCGTCATGTCAATTCCATTCACCCTGACTCAATAATGTTCGAGAGGGAGGGGGGGGAGGAGAAGAGAGAGGGAAAGTAATTTCACAACCTTCACCAAAGCCTCTGAGAAATTTTGTCAAAATGCAAAAACAATAAAAAAATTGATTGATTGTACTTTTCCCATCTCTGATTCACACACACACACACACACACACACACACACACACACACAAACGCCCCCAGTGACTACTATAGAGCCTTGAGCCGAGCACACCAATAGTATTTCCATATCACTCTACCCGGCTTCTAGCACTTGGCCCCACATTCATTTTTTTTCTCAATTCATTTAAAAATGATGAATACAGAAAATTAACACATGGAAGGACATGATGCAAAAGTATTGAAACACATATCTAAAAGTTTTTTTCTATTCCTAGTGAAGAAAAGCAGTAGGATAATTGAAAGTGTTTTTCTCTCTGCAGAAACCCCATTTTGTCATGAATTTATTCTTTAGTATATATTACTGGATTATGACATCTGTCCAAATGGCAGTTAGTCCATAAAATTATATTACAAAAGTGAAACATGTTTCACTTTTGTAATATAATTTTATAATATAATGTCAATGCACCACACACCTGTTTTTAATAAGTTAGCGTAAAAAGTTTCACAGCGTTTTTAAAATCGTATTTTATAGGTGTGATTCATCTTATTAATTGAAGATCTTTGGCTGTAAACCAAACATTCTGGTGGAAACTGCTCGAGACGTATTTACTATTTTAAGCTTTAAGCTAAGTTAGCTTACTTTTAGCGCTGCTAGCTAGACAACTCTTCAACCAGCAGTTCGGGATTGCTGGTTCCATCTCGTGACTTCTTTCCAGAACATTTCATACCCGCCGCTCTGATAAAAACTACTCCAGCAGAAGCCACCCGAGGAGAAAACACAAAAGCTAGCCAAGGTATCGTTCAAGGTTAGCTAACGCTGATGTTAGCTAATGCTAGATTCAGCTACCCGTCGATCTGAATCAACGTAAATGAATTGAATCCGACTGGATGTCCGGATTATTTAGCTCTCCACAACTACGGAGTCATAAAATGCGTCATAACCTCGTTAATGTGTTGCTGCCCTGCTTGTTTTCAGCCACACTGTCGTTACGCTTGGTAAATTATACGGGATCATTTTGATGCAAATACATTTGGCCAGGATGCCTCATCTCACACACACACACACACACAGACAAATCCTCACTGAAATGTAAATTAGTGCTGAGCAGTACAGGGATGTATGTGTGATAAGTGATGATAAAAGTTCAGATGAAGCAGCAACCCAGTACAGGTGCGGCAAACAGAAGCTCCGTCACTTATTGGACCGAACCTGGTCGGTCGGCTTCTCCTTAGAGAGGTCAAGAAGCTGATGGCTGATCTAAAGGTGTGAGGGTGAAGGATGTGTGATCCGAGGGCAGAACTCGGCTTAGAGGAGCAGAAGTGAGTCGAGGAAAGATGAGACAGCCAGAAGATCAAATAACACACACACAGACATACACGTCCACACAGCGTGGCCTTTATGACCGGTGATACAGTCCGTCTCCGGGGCCTTCGGGGCCGGATTCAAGGGCCAGAGTGATGAAGAGCGCTCAGGGCTCTGCTTTTTGATCGGAAAGGATTGGTTCTGTCAATGGTTATCTTTGCTTTGATAGGAGCAGCCGGAGCCTTCGGGCGGTGCCCCGCTGCCCCATGGGACACGTTATCTAAAGTTTAAACCTGGCGTGGTGCCGTTGGTGTCTTCTTTCTTTAGACACGGTGACAGAATGATCAAATGAAGTGAGACGGGCAAGTGATTTTTTCTATATAAGTTTGTATCAGTTATAGTCACTGCACCTTGGTTGAAATGACTCAAAGGCCACTGTGCGTTCTCGCCCACTGAGGTGTGGGAATGAAATGACTAATTGTAGTGATGTGTATCGGGGTAGGGGGTTATTGATGCTGCTAAATGAGGGGTTTTCCTGCAGCAATGATGATGATGATGATGCATGATAGCGGGCACAGGAAGAGATTCACAGACAGACCATAATGGCAAGGCTTTGGATGGCGTGATGGAGTCATCAGGGATTTTCCCTGCTGCGTCTCACTGGACGTGTCCTCTGATGCATGGCAGGCTTTTGTCTTTTAACAGCCACACAGACGAGCCACTTTCATCTGATGATACTTAGGAATCTGATATTATACATTAGCTTTAGGATTTATCAAAGACATGTCAATGGAATTGAGATTGTTTTTTAGTGCTCTGAATACATTCTATCAATTTTGTGCTTTTTTCTGCTGTCGTAATGACACATTTTCCCCAGGATTCATTAGAAGTGGATCATCATCACCACAGTGTCAGACCCATCACACTTAATCATCCAGCTGAGGTCTCTCCAGGAAGCATGACGTAAACATGTCGTCGGCTCTTCTTACGCCTCATGGCATCGTTCCACGGCAACATTTTGGCCTATAATTATCTGCTGCCTTTCAGTCCTTATTATATAAAACCCTCTTTAGTGATCACGTTTTTCACGGGAAAAAAAACCTTTGAGTTATGTGAAAAAAGAACCATTGATAACCTAGATACATACACAATTGTCCACGTGCATCATGGCCTATTTATTCCTGTTCTGTTCTGTGGTGCTCACTGCTCAAGATAATAACTAAAGGCTTCTGGGCTTTAATAATGTGTCAATGTTATATGTAATTTCGATAATGACTGAAAAACTGGGTTTGTTTTCAGGGTTTAGATATTTGAGCATGTATATGATTAAATGCTGGATTTTTACTCGGTGTCAATTCCAGCCCGAACTGTAAACGGCGACCTTAAATGTAGAATATATCATCGTTATTTATTTACAGTATTTTGCATTTTGTTGCTTTTAGATGACTATGGACAACAGAAAGAGGCCAGCGGGCTCCTCAAACTCTGGGAGCTTGGTGTACTGGTCCTCCTCGTTTCCGCGGCAACCGGCCAGGGTCCTGATAGTGGAGGCGCTGCCGCCCCGGTGGTCAGAGACCCGTCCTGCGCTCTGTGACGCTCTGGATAACTTTGTGTCCCTGGCCTGTAGCCTGGATGGACCCTGCAGGATACCGCTGCTCAGCCTGTACGCCATCAGCAGGCAGCAGGAGTGTCTGCTGCCATTTGCGGTGAGACGGATGAAGACTGAAGAAGACCTCGAGCCATCCTCCCTCCGTTGCTTTCTGTCGCCCCGTTTGACCCCTGCGCGTCGCCCCTTCTCTCCTCCTTCAGCAGGTCCGTGGTAACCTGGCCAGGCTGCGCTCCTGCGTCGAGGAGCTGAGGACTCTCCCGAGTGAAGGTTGTGTCAAAGGAGCGGCCAGAGGAGGCGAGCTGCTGCGCCAGGCGGTGCTGGACAGTCTGCAGCAGTTTAATCAGTTCATCAGACACGCCGGCTCCGGCAGCCGAGCCGGCAGCAATATCTCTGTGGAGGTCAGCATATTTTTTTATTCATGAACACAGGAATGACAAAGTCGTCATCTTGGTTTAATAAGTGGGTTGACGAAGCTGAGCTACGTTTACTTTAAGTTACTGTTGGAACTTGTGTCCATTAAATATTTGTTGTTTTCCATCGGTTCAGATCCATTACGTAGAAGCGCGTCTCTGCTGCAGACCAGCTCAGAGTGAATAAACCGCTTTTAATATTCAGTGTGCTTCATGCTAATGTAGAGGAAAAGGCTCCACTCATATCTGTTAAAGGAGGTCTCTCTCGGTCCAACTCAGTGTAATTAGCACCTACAAAAGCATATTGAATTCCATTCCTTTTTTCCAAACATTTTTAGAAGCTTGACAAAATTCTCTGTTGGCAGTGCACTTATATCAGGCGGCCCACGGAAAAACAGCTCAAGTACATTTCTAATGCAGAAAGTGGGCTCCACTAGTCTACCTAGTTGTGTTCAGTGGTTTCCAGAGCCACCCGCTCCGGCTCAGCTGTCCCATCTGAGGAGCATTTAAATCACAAATCCACTTCTGTGCAGTATGTGACAATCTATTTTCTTCTGTCCTGTGTAGTTTGTTTCCACTCTGCTCGTACTTCACGTTATCATGAATGGAATTTGCGACATCGAAAAAGGTCAGCGCTGTCGCTTGGATGCTGCCCGTTTGCTGGGATCTATTCCTGGGTATTTTATGTAACTCAAAGCCAGCCTTTTGGCTCGTGTTCCGTACGAGGATCCAAGCTCCGAATAGGCACAAATACAGCATGTAAGAGCAAATGAGTTTAAAAGGGATATGGCTATTAGCTGACATTATGGAAAGCATTTTGTTCGTTCAATCCGAACGTTGGACACACGCCGAACCAACTGAACAATCTATCGCTCTTGTTAAATCTGAAAAGCACGTCCTCTGGACACGAGGCCGCAGGCTTGTAGACGAGGATTTCTCAAATCCAAACGGCTTTATTAGGGCGCTCTGGACAGACGATTACAATAAGACCCACTGTCTCTGACAGCAGCAGATACGAATAGCACCATTAGGGGACAGAGAGACACTAAGCAGAGACTCGGCCATCCATTTGTGTTGCTGATCCACTTATACAATGCATGTTTTCATTCATACATACGTCTCTAGCACTCATGTGTGTGTGTGTGTCTTCAGCAGCAGAGTCTAAAGCAGGAAGCAGAGCCCGTCTCCGTTGCATTATAATCATCATTCACTGCCGCTGTTAATGTGATTCAGTAGGACGCTCCCCATTAAACATTAGTTTATCTGTCCCATTAGGTATGTAATAATAATCGTTTAGTCTCTTTCCAACATCAGACGCAGTGAGGACTTATTTGACAATGATGCCTTTTGCAAAAATTCACTGCGGAAATCTTCATTATCAAATAAAACATTGGATAAGCAAAACCCATTATACAGAGAGTTCATTCATGACGCTGTGGCGTGTGAGATAACGAGGGCCCGCTTACAGGAAACACAAAGGTTAAAGCTGTACTTTAGAGATGCGTCACTGTAACGTGTGGTCTGCCTCCCTTGGGTTACGGGGGGGAGTTTGCGTTACTGGGACTAGAGCAGCGGTTCTGACATGACGTGTTTAATTTAGTCATCTCAGTCCCATCCTAATGAAACATCTTTTATGTAGAGCATTAGTAAAAAAAATGGCTGCCTTGGTTTTGGGTTTGCTTGTTCGCCCAACCGCGTATGAAGAAGTACCGAGATACGTCCCGAGTAAATGTACCATTTGTGTTTCGGGTTGTTACTGTTGAGCCTGAGGCCTGCTGTATCCACAGGTCACCGTGGTGACCAGCCAGCCAGGACGGAGTGTGGTTCGCCGGCTGGAGGCGGGGCTCAAGGACGCCGACCTGACGTCACTGAGGCGGCTGCTGGTGGTGCAGATCTGCAACGCGGCCGACTGGGGCCGAGACGACCAGCCGCCCGGGGCTCCGCCCGGCGAGATCGAGGGTAGCTACACAGAGCGGGTCGCACGCCACCCAAGGTGGGGGGGGGGCGGGGGGTCTGCTTTCGCTTTCCTTCACTTCCCCTCACTCTCCAAATCCCCCCACCCACCTCCCTCAGACACATGATATGTGATGCTCAGTAATGACACGGGGGCTCAAGTGGTGCGGTCTCAGGCCTGGATGGAAATGAGGGAAACACACAGGGAGGAAGAAGGAAAGACAAAAGGAGAGCGAGTGCACTTGAGGAGGGGCGCGGTGAACGTGGCGAGTGGAGCCTTTCTTGTGAAAGTATTCATGCGGCATCTGAAATATTCATTCCGCGGTGATAAACTGTTACTTTCAGTGGGGAGGAAGGCCGCCAAAGGGACTGCGAGCGCGTATTTTTCGAAGCGGGAGACGTGGTGCTAATGATGCTGTGATGTTTTTTACTCACCTGACACAGTTATGGCAGTTATGCAACGTTTGTTCTCATTAGCTCGTCTTTTCCACATCCAAACCCACAGGGAAAAGTTTGGGGTTTACGTGTCCCAGTTGTTGTCCCCAGAGAAGCAGCTGCTGCTCCCCTTAATAAGTCTTGTTTATTATTGTCACGCAAACTAAATGGATGCACAAGGGTGTGCAGGGCAGTTTTTGGTGTTAAATGCAGAATATATCTCATTTTTCTTTCCTTATTCATACAGAGGAAAATACATTTTGCTTAACTGCTCTCGGGGTCTCGTACGGTCTGAAGTATTTAGAATAAAATCACAAGGTAGCAGCTCCTCTATGAATCCCTTTGCATTTATTATATTCATCAATCCATACTAGTGATGCTTAGTCCGGTCCCTCCCCAGTGTACTTAATAATAAAAAACAATAGAAATGTGAAGAGAGAGAGCGTTCTGGATGATGCTCGTAGGAAACGGGGTCATCGGCGCTTCGTTGACCTCAGAGGTCATCCGGCTGGAAACCGTAGAGGGCTGAGACCCAAGAAAATAAGTTGAGCCATCTAGCCTGTGTGAATTCTGCTCGCCAATTGAGTTTAAAAGTGTTTCGGGCGCCGCTAGATGACGCCCTGGTGACACAGGACGTTTTCTGTGACAGAGAGTAGTTCAGATACCTGCAGCTTGGGTGTAACCCTCAACGGTAGATGTGGAGCCACTCAGATGGGACGGTTTTCCATTTCTTTCATTTATTGTGGTGGAACTGCACAAATTGTGCAGTTTATTCTCTCGGTTTGTGAAGCGCTTTCAATTTTCAGCCTCAAAAAGAGATGTGTGACTACTATGGCTCACGTCAAATCAAATGCAAAAGCGTACGAAGCGGTGCTTTTTCTAGAAACACTGTGGAACGTGGGGCGCGTTGCGGAATCTTAATAGTCTCCGTGTGTGTCGGATGCTGGGAGGGAATGCTCTGTGAGAGAGAGCAAATACGTCTCACTTAACACCACACTATTTACTTTAGCTTTGAACGTGTGTGTGTGTGTGTGTGTGTGTGTGTGTGTGTGTGTGTGTGTGTGTGTGTGTCTTTCAGTCCGTGGAGTGCAGTATATCTGAGGAAGTGGGTGGAACAACTATTTTTCATTTAGTACCAATGGGGCTCCAACCATAAGAAAAGTTATGCGAATGTCACACTTTTAAAAAGGGGGACATCTGTTGTGCTCAGACCTTGTTTGTGTGCGTGTGTTTGTTTGTGTGTGTGTGTGTGTGTGTGTGTGTGTGTGTGTGTGTGTGTGTGTGTGTGTGTGTTTATGCTGCTGCGCGCCTGTAGCATGCTGTTGGTGATGGTTAAGGTGAAGGGCAAGAACAGTCTTTGTGTCAATGACCTTACACACACACACGTCTGTACTCTCTTAATTTGTGTGTGTGTGTGTGTGTGTGTGTGTGTGTGTGTGTGTGTGTGTGTGTGTGTGTGTGTGTGTGTGTGTGTGTGTGTGTGAGTGAGACTGAGAGGGCCAACGCCTTGAGAAGCATCCTGTTTTTCTTGAAACCCGTAAGTGTCCCTGACTCCCCGAACTGTTCTGCAATCGGAGGCCGAGCACCAAGGGTGGGGGCGGCGGTCTTGGACGGGGTAGATTGGGGCTCCTGTGGTTTGGCTCTTACTCCTCACAGTGGAGCAGCGGAATTTTTGACGAGACAAAACACAAGGTCTATAAATGCTAGCGTTTGGGGGTGGGGTCCGGACACAGCAGTACAAGTTTGTGTCATTTTCTGAAACATCCCTCGAGACATCGCTCCCCATTTGGCGTCACACGAGTGCGCCGAGCACGCAAACACACCACGCAAAGCGTATATTTACTGCCAAGACCGAATCATGACTTCTAAAAGGAAACACATGTTTTGGGAATTATTTTTGATACAATATTCATATGAGAGATTTTTTAAATAGGCAACAAGTCTCAGAGTTGTCATGTCTTTTAATAATAAAATTAAAAAAACGTTCCCCTTTAAGCTCAAGTCGACATCATACAAAGTTTACAGTTTTCTGTATCAACCTGGACTTTCACAGGGGCGCAATTGCTTTCAATTAGAGTACAGACTGAAGAAGTTGCTTCTAGACAGCTTGGTCAAAGTGCATTGAGCCGATCATTATATTTTTTAGTTTAAGTTAAAGGAAATACGAAGGTTGAACGCAGGACCTCAGACGTGCACAGCATGCGCTCTACAACCGACCTCCATTCCCCGTGAAAAATGTCCTTTAAAGGTATTCAGAATATTTTGTTTTTCTTCTATGCAATATTAAGTATAACACCTGTCAGCCATGTTTAACATAAGGAAGGAAGGAAGGAAGGTGGAAGGGATCTAGTTAACTAAAAAAGAAAGTGCCATTGCCAGAAAAAACCTGTTTGAAGGTGAAAAAAGCTGAACAGACAAAGTATAGGCAGCAGCCAGTGAGCAAACTAAATACAGTGAAAAGCAGCTGTAGTGTCCACATAGCTGTTACATTTGGGATTTATTTATTTATTTCCCCCGTCAGTCAAACTTTGTCTGAAGACAGTCGAGAGGTGGAAAACATCTCCAATACGAAGAAAATGCACTACTAGACTATATATATATATATATATATATGTGCTGCTGTTACACATTCCTTTCCTTTATGACCGGGGTCTTCAACGTTTTTCAGGCCAAGGACCCCCAAACTGATGGCGAGATGGAGCAGGGACCCCCTATTCTACGGAGTTTGGTCCGCCATCTTTTATTTTTGAGCTTCGCACTCTTTAGACGTGAGCATGAACACAATCTGAGGCGCTGTGAGTGAACCGGTGTCCAGCTTGAGAGAACTTCTCCTGTGGGACGCTGAATGTGTGCGTTGCGGACTGAAAGATAACGTCTTCTCCATCCATTTATCCGTTCGCTACAATATGAGGGATTCATGTGAATGTGTATTTAAAGACAATAACTACAATTCTGATTTTGAAGACATTGAAATTTGTGGGGGGAAAATTGGTTGAAAAAAAAATGTTTTTGCGACTCCCCCTGCAGTACCTCCGCGGACCCCCTGTTGAAGACCTCTGCTTTAAGACATTCTCATATGGTCACACAATACTGTCTCTACAGTATGTCAGAGCTGCACAGAGTCAGCGGTGCTCTGAATGAATGCAGCCTTGTTGAGGACGGAGTCTATTAATGGTGTCAGTAAAAAATCAGTAAAAGTCTACGAATGGCGGTTCCACCCCGACACCGCAAACAGAGAGCACCAGCAGACAGACAGACCCCCCCCCCAACCCCTCCAATCCCCCCCAAAGTTATAAACTTAAGGGAACCCCTATCACATCAAAGTTAATACTTTGCCGCATGAAACTGCGATTGCGAGGCAGTGTGTTTACTGTTATTCAAATATGTACATAAATAAGCGTGCAGGTCTATTTGTGCGATTGGAGCCCTTTGTCTCTCTCCTTATAGTGATGTGCGGCATTATGAAAATCCATGTGACTCATGCTTCCAAAAACTCCCCGTAAATCCCTTTCAGCCAAAATCGGCATCCTCGTCATCACATTTTGACAAATATTCATGCAAACGGTTTAAGTCTTTTTCACACTTCTCTGTTTCGTCAAAGCTTTTATTGCGTTCAAATAGCTATTCGGAAAACGCTTCCCAAATTGGCAATAGTCCACGTCTGTTTAATCCCCAACATCCGTGTTTGGAGTGACAGCCTTTATTCCATTCAAAACACTTGAGCTATTTTTCTTTCTCATTTGTATCGCCTGTGGAGGATCCGTCCCCGTCCGTCCTCCCGTCTGTCTCACATCAATAAACCTCCTTTATTGCTCCTCTGCTTTAGCTCTGAGCTTTGAGGTAAACACTATTTTCTCCTCCAGGAGGTTCAGAGCGCCGCTACAATCCAAGTGGGAATGTGCGGACACCAATAACATGCAAATACTGAACCACACACCCATATATTATTGTTCACATATTATTATTTTCCTCGGCCAATAAATGAAACATTTGTCTTTTAAAAACACTGGTAAAGAAAACAAGGCACTAATCTCGTCTTTTTGGAGTTAAAGTCAAAAGCAGTTTAAAGCAGACTGGTGTCTTGGATGAATAGCTCTTCCTAAACTGACGCCCCATCACTGATTCCCGGACGGGTCTCTCAATAGAAAAGGATTATAGGCCCATTATATCTCCTCTAATCCTCTGCCTCTCTCGTCCCAAACGGCCCACCGCATCCACATCTGTCCGTTCCTTTGCCGTGTGCCCGTCCAGTTTGTGCTGACAGCGATAAGGACCTTTCACAAGGGACGGACGGCGGCGGTGGTCAAAAGAACAGAGCGAGTGTGCGTCAGAGAGAGAGAGAGAGAGGACGCGTGCTCCTGTAATTGGGCGTGCATGTGTTTGTTTTACCTCTCGTGTCCTCTCTCTGTGCGCTTTAGTACAAATGAGCGAGTGGCTTCTGAGCGTCCCTCTTTGCCCCCTCTCCCTCACTCTGGTGGGTGGGTGGTTGGGGGGGTTTCTTTGAACCCTTCTGCGCTTCACAGGATCTGTCTTGCTCCATCGAAGCGTAACAGAGAGACGACTGGCCTTTTTTTTTTTTTACTTCTCTCTCCAGCTCCTTTTTTCCTCTTTTCCTACGTGTCTTTTTGGGAGCAGTTCTCGGCCTACATTTTGTGTCCGACTCCCTCTCCTCCCGCGCGCCCAGCAGATTTTTCTGTGAAGTATCCCATTTCCTGTCTGCTTTTATTGCTTTTGCTCGTTGTATCTCTGGTATTGCCACAGATATATGACGTATTGGTGTTACTCCTCTACCTACACCACTTTGCTTTTTTTATAAATGGACCTACATTATGACTAAACCCCACTGAATGAAACGCTTCCTCCGTACCACTCCGCAACTGTGACAGTAGTGTTTAAAACTGTGACACATTCGCTTTATGCATGAAATAGAAGTATGTTGGGGATCAGCGTCTTAATGTGACAGCTGTAAGAAAACAATACACAGAGGGGAGCCGGCTTGTGGCTCTATCGCATCCCCACTTCAACATATTGCCACAGTCGGGGGTGTTCTGCGTTTGTGTAATCATGTTAACTGTTCCCACTGCCTGCCTGCAGCGCTGTTCCTTTTTCTTTTTTATCTTCGGTCGCTGCCCCCGCCAAGACGCAATGCTCCCTTTGTCTGGGAGCGCTCGCCTTCTCCTCATTTGCCTCCTGCGGAACACCTAAGCCATTTCCACACCCCACACAGTCGCACTTAGATCAGGATACACGCCGCCGGTCCTTTTTGAGTCACCAGAATGATGACTCTGTTTTATTTGGGGGGGGGATTATAATCCAGCGGCCCGGGAGCCAAGAATGGGTTGGACAAGTCTTCCTGCTGGGGGCTCACAGCGAGCCTCGTTTCAGGTATTACATCACAGCGGTGATGGGAAACTTCGGCGGCCTCAAGAGGAAACTTTTCAGCTCAGTTTTCCCTTTGTTGCTCCACAGGTCTTGGGCGACCTGTGGAGCAACAAAACTGGAGCTTTTTCAAAGATGCTCTTGGAGATGGTGACATAAGGACAGTGTCCCTGCAACCTGATCCCAAACGAGACCAAAGCCATCATCTAATCAGCCTTCAAAAAACAAGATTAATAGAGTCACAGTTGTGGGCTCAAAATAGTATTTTGCCTATCACATATCTACTTTGTGTCAGTCTGTCTGCCCGTATATTTGACTGAAAGATATGACCAAGGTTTCGCTCTATTTATCTGAGTGGCTTATTGTTGCTATTTTTCCACTGTGGACATTTTAATCCTGATCGGATTGTGTTGATACTACGCTGTCAGTGAAAATCTAAAGATTATAATTAGTTTAATTCGTCGGATGAATTCCTGCTTGAGTTTGTCACTCAGGACGTTTCCTTCGCAGGGACGCGATCACAACACATCTGCAGTCCCTCCACCACGGCGTCGCTCTCTCTCTCTCTCTCTCTCTCTCTCTCTCTCCCTCTCTTTGTTTTCCACCACAGTCAGCTAGTTCGGTTTGGGCGTGCGGTGGGTAGAAGTGCAGAGAGATGTTGCGAAAGGAAACCCCACCCACCCCAACCACAGCTACTGCTGCCCTACACCCAATTTCAGGATGGCAAAGTTTGTATTGTTCTCTCAGTGTTTTATCAATTTATTCATTGATGTGGATTCAATCAATTATGGCAGTGTCTTTCATCTTGCCACACACATACACGGTGCCAAGGTCAGGCTGTTCACACCTCTGTGCGGCAGGCGGTCGTACAGATGGAGACGGGCATCACTCTTCACACCAGGTTGGGGAACCTATTAGTCGCACGCTGAGGGACGGCTGCCTGCTCGGCGTCACGCACAATATTCTGCATGTCACTGCTGCGGAAATGTTTTCTGTCAATCCATCTTGATCATTTTTTTTTCATCGGTTCAACCATTTTCAGTCCAATTTGTCATAAAGGACACGAACATCTCATCGTTCATGACTCAAAAGTTGATATTGCCGGGCGGATGCGTTAGAGGGCGGGGCCTCTGAGCTCCTCCCGCGCGTGCAGTTTTCGCACACATTTCTCAGAGCTGCTTCCTTTTTCCACTCTCTCGCTCTTCCTGTCAGAGCAGCAGATGGTTGGCTGAAGAAAGAGCAACAGAGTGAGCGGAGGAAGGTCTCCTCACCCAGGGAGTGCTGTCACTCATCTCCAGTCTCTGTGACAACCGGCATCTCGTCCCGGCATTCCGTCCCTCCTCACCTGTCTCCACATTAACAAATAGAAGTCTGTTAAATAACGTAGGGGACGCCTTGGAAGAGATGATTTTAAACGCTCTTGAGAAGATTAATATCTTATATCAGATGTGTGTATAAAGTCTACTCTAATACTCTAAATACCACATGGATGAATAAATAATGGTCGAGCTAACACATATGAAAGCTATGTGATATGAATTACTGTAGTGATTGAGAGTCCAAACTTCTTCACATTTACCCTTTAAATAAGAGAGGAGGAAAGCGTTGAAAGCAACACAACATTTCAAATCCGTCAGTGCCAAATATTGCATTCATTCCCAAGTGCTGCACTGCTCCGCCTTACAGCTGGAACAGGACAAAGACCTGCTGACATCTGCATGCTAGCGCGCTCACGGAGACAATGCTCACATGCAGATGGACGTTGAGCAGGCACAGCGTTCCCAGAACGCCCACCTGCTGCGCAGAGTTTAGCGTTGTAACACTTGTTTATTAAATGGAAAAGAGGATGACGGTGCCAGAGAAACAGCTGCTACTATATTTCAGTAGGAGATCAATGAACCGAGCAATATTGCCGTTCACAGATTCCCTCGCTAGAAATGATATGACTCTTTGTGCTTTTACTCCACTGTCTTATCATCGGCAATTTCTGCTTCTTTCACATGAGATTACTTCATCGTTTGTGTCGTTAAGTCTGATTTGCCAAATAGATGTCATAATTTCCTCTGTAGTGAAAAACTCTCCTTTGTGAGTTTCTTAATTTCCCATCTCGTTTCCTCTTTTCCACCATTCTCTCCACCTTCTCTCGGAACACGGACGGTAAAAGGACGAACCTGTCCTCTCTCTTTGTCCCTGAGTAGACACCGATAGGGCGTGAGTCTCTCTCATCTGGGCCTCCAAACCTATTGAGGAAAACAAGGTCGTTTTTGAGAGGTTTGTTCATTTCTGTCCCCTCTCCAATCACTCCACCCAGCTGCGGTCTCCTCCATCCCCCTTTCATGTAGGTCTGCTCCGTCACCGTCCTCCTGGTCTTCTGGTCCTCCTGGTCCTCCTTGTCCTCTTGCTATTTCATCAGCTTTTTTTGATTCCTGGAAGGTGTCCTTTTTTTAAACTATGGTTCATGTTTCATTTGTCCAAACTGTGATTCAAAACTATACCACCGAAAATATGAGATATCTGTCAATCATGTTCCCTGGTTCCTCTCTCTCCCGGGCCTCCATGAATACTGTCTGCAGAGCTCCTCTCATCCTCTTGCTTTTTCGAGTGCTTCAAAGAAGTCGTCCAGGCTGCCATCCTCTCCCCTCCATCTCTCCTATTTCCCGATTCTGCTTGAAACCAGGCAGTTGATCTCCTGCCATCACTTCTCTTTCTCTGCCGATCGAGCTCCTCTGTGGCAGGATTCTATTTCTTTTTTACGTTAATATGGCTGCAACAGGTCCAGGTTTGCGCTAGCCTAATATCTTATTAGAAGCACAAATTAAAGGCAGGGATATTTAGGAACTTCCTTGATGTTCAATGACTGATCTTGTATCCAAATATGTATTAAATCTCTTTATTCAACATCAAAACACTAAACTGCAAAAGCCTTCACCATCAAAGTATGTCCCTCTTTTTACCTTCTCTCTCGTCGTCCGTTTCATGTGTCCATCTGCTGTAATCGTCCCCCACGACCCCATGACTTTATCAGAAGCGACTGCGAGGCAATTAGGTCACACAGCCGCTGGTGTGTTGAGTGTTTCCGACCAGATGATCGATGATCCTATTTGTCACAGCCTCAAAAAACATCAACGAGCTATTCATCATTACTGTGTGTGTGTGTGTGTGTGCGTGTGTGTGGCTCTGTTGGTGAATTGTGTATATGTCAAAGGGAAACTCCACAGACAGGACGCATCAGTTATAAAGTACTGCATTAAACTTCAAAGTATTTCTCCATTACTTTCTTGGACAATGTGATGGTTTGAAGCTCCCATGAAGATCCCCCATTAGACCTCGCACATCACGTCCATTATCTGCACCGGAGGAAGCCGATCCATATCTAAGTGGACCAGTGAAAACGGGGTCTGCCTCCTCTTACCGCATTAGCTCACTAGCATCCCTAATTTGCCCCAGACGGGCTAATGGTACGTTGTTGTTCACGAGGGCGATGCACTCTTTCCAATACACAGAGGTTAAAAGGAAGCGTTGCTGGGCGACGGGCCGGGGGGAGGCTGAGGGGGGTGAGCAGGAAACAGCACAAGGTTTAAGACACATGCAGGGCCGGAAACCAGTAGGGTAGATTTAGATTTAACAGCATTCAGAATGTAGAAATATTGTTACTGATCAAATATTTACAATATTAAACCGCAGGCGGTTTTCAAATTAAAAGTGGCAGCCTCACGCCGCTGCCAGTAGTGATAAAATAACCAATCGCTTCGCTGACAACCTAATCAATCATTCATTCAAGGACCCCAAAAAAAGGCTGTGGGAAAATGACAGCAAAGTCATTCAATGTTGTTCAAATCAAGCTGCTACGGTTTTATCTGAGCATGTGGGTGGAGGTGAGTCACAAATATGTTTGGCCTCCTCAAATTGTAGTCCACTTACAAGTACACAGCAAAAAATAACCGGGGGCTTTTTATTGTGAATTCAGAGGAAATGAAATGTGTTAAACGACGGTCTCACAGACACCAACTGTGAAATCTGTCTGATCAATGCGGACCAGGCAGGTAGCATCGAAGTGCATCGTTTAGAGGTGTCTTAACGTCCTATCACACCGGGGAGGGCGAGAGACGAGGCAGCGGGGGGGCTATTGTAAGGGACTACTGATAAACACGTAATTGTTTTTGTTTCGTTAATCATGCGCACCTAGTGTAATAACACGTAATGAACTCAGCTGAAAGTTCAATAACGGATGGGGGGGGGGGGGTGGAGGAGTCAACACATTCCTGTTGGAGTCAGATAAGCCTGTCGGGGGCACTCAGACGGCATCGCATCCCTTCATCACATCCCTCTCACCTGACCTGATCGTTGGCTAATGTGCTGCTCTGAGGAAGCAAGTATGACACACACACACACACACACACGCGCGCAGTTATTTATGTTGCCTTGAGACGCGCATATCTATTCTGTCTCACACAAACACACAGATACACACAACCCTGTCTAATTACAAGCATTTGCGGCGTTATTACTCCTGCCGTAGCCATCCATCTCCTCCTATCTCATCTTGTCCTTCCTCCTTCCTCCTCCTGCTCTTTCTCTTGTGTAATTTATACTTTCTTCCCCTTTTCTCTAAACCAACTCCCATGTGTCCTCCCCTCGAGTGTCCCTCCCCATTCCCCATACAGACGTTCTAACAGGGAATGGCCATTGATTGAACCCTCTCTCCTCCATCTCTGCATGCCGATTTCCTCAAAGACAAGAACACTGACTGTCTCTTAGCTTCCGTCCTTCTGGCCTCCTTTGATTAACCTCGTTATGTCTCTTAGCTCATGGCTTTTACTTCTACGTCTCTCTCCGTCTAACTGTCCTGGGTTCATGTGTATTGATCCGGTTCTTAGCCAGTCATCGCTCAGTGAGGCAGCAGCGCTGATGTGCAGGAGGACGCAGGTTTTAGGTTATTCAAGTTTCATAATCCACATCGGTGTGAGAGAGAGCTAAGTGGCATGTGTCACGATTGGAAGCAAAGTATCTTGACTTTACGCTGCCTTTCAGACAGCGGTGCCACAAGCGAATGTTACCCTCTTATCTTCTCCCTTCCGTCTCGCTTTTGCTCAGCGGGGGTCTGACTACAAACGTCCATCAGCAAACACAATTCTTTCCCCCTTAGAAGTACTTATTTTCGCTTCTGTAAACTTTGGCCCAGAACTGAAAATACCTTCCGTACTGTAGATGAAAGAGGCAAAGGCTTATTTGACTCCAGCCATTTAAAGTTTCTCATTTTCTTTTTTAAAGTTTAAATACGTAAATAGAGTCCCCTTCCGTCGGCCTCTCCTCCATCTGTATCCCCCCTCGCTCTCTGAGTGCCTCCCGATCCTCTCTTCTCCCTTTAGTCCCATTCCTTCTC
This sequence comes from Gasterosteus aculeatus, assembly GCF_964276395.1. Classification (NCBI taxonomy): domain Eukaryota; kingdom Metazoa; phylum Chordata; class Actinopteri; order Perciformes; family Gasterosteidae; genus Gasterosteus; species Gasterosteus aculeatus. The sequence goes on along the minus strand of NC_135694.1, from coordinate 9,039,322 downwards.
TCCTGATGGGTCATTAACTATTCAACACCAGATAGAAGAAGGCCGCTCTGTAAGGGCTTGTGTCTAGTTTGCGATAATATATGGACATTGGGGGGGGTGACAACAGAGGGAGAGCAGGGGAGGAGGGTGCGCACTTTTTTTTTAATGGTAAGTGGAAGTCAGGACGAAGAGAGAGAAGTTGTGGGATGAAGCAAACTAAGATTAGCATTAGAGAAGAGAGATGGCGATTTACTTTGAAATCTTCAAAACAGAATTTAACCGGCTGTTTTATCTGCATCGTCAGTTTGCATCCCGAAGGCAGAATTCAATTTATTGGACATTGCCTCCGTCTAGTGGCCATACATGAAAACGGAGTGTATATTAGTTACTGCTATATGGGGGGAAATTAAAAATTAATTTAAAAAAATGCATTAAATCAGTTCGGTCAGCAGAGTTCACCTTCAACCCTCACGTAGGCCTCCGTTTGTCCGCCTTCAGACTCTCTGATGTTGGGAACGGAGGTGGACCTGCAGCAGGTGGAGAACAGCGTGTTTACCATGGAGATGGTCTTGAAGGCGTGGCTTCAAGAGCAGGGGGGGGACAGAGAGCACGTCCACCTCCTGCTGCCCGGCCCCCAAGACGACCCCGTTCCAGGTGCACCCGCCGCCACACAGACAGGCGCGGCAAAAGCTGGCGTCCCTGCATACTCACCGTGACATCTGTCTCCCCCCTGTGTAAGTGTGTGTGAAGTGTGACATGCAGGAGCGACTGATAAGCCCCGCCCTCATCCCCCTGAGCCCCAACCTGGGGGTGAACACCGAGAGCGTCCGGGACTTCCTGCCTCTTGAGAAAGGATCAGCCAATCAGGGCCAACAGAGACTGAAAGCAATCAAGTAAGATGGGGGGGTTAACCAGTTAGAGGGCATTTCCCTTAAAGAAGACGCTTTTGTGGAACCTTTGGCACATGTTTGAGCCCAACATGATTTCATCATGATCATTTGGCATAATCGTTGAGTAGTCATGCAGTTGTTTCTGAGACAAGATCAACATGTTTATTCAATGTTGCGATATGATGTCGACCTTCAACATTCGTCCAGTCACATACGTGCATCCCTGTCTCTTACGTTGTTGTAGTGAGGGAGAGATGAAGTGTGTGTGTGTGTGTGTGTGTGTGTGTGTGTGTGTGTGTGTGTGTGTGTGTGTGTGTGTGTGTGTGTGTGTGTGTGTGTGTGTGTGTGTGTGTGTGTGTGTGTGTGTGTGTGTGTGTGTGTGTGTGTACATGCTCCGTCAGCCCCGTGTGTGTCATGTCCAGTAAGACCCTGCCTGTCTATGAATGGCTCCATTCTGACAGCGCGGCCTCGTGGAATATTTCTGAGATGAAATTCTCCCATCACATCAGAGTCGGCTTTGTTCTGCTCCCATTCTGGAAAAAAAACTTCAAACCACTACAGCTGGGCCCAAAACTGTCTCCAATCCTAAAAGCATTTTTGTTAATTTGTCAGCGAGGAATGTTTCATACAGTCGACACTCATGGGACGTGTTCACTATTGTAAACAAGGGAAGGACAGGGCATATAAGCATACGGTACTATTATTTTTCATTATATTTCCTTACAAGCTTGCTACGATTGCAGCAGTTTTAAATGGCTCCGACTTTAGTTCATTTCAGTGACTATTTGGATTGTTATTTCCAGTTCCTTTTTTTTTAACAATCAACACATTATAACAATACATGCACACAAACGTCCGTGTGATTGCAACATGATGACAATACAAAACAGACTAGAACAAGATCCTCGCTAAGTAGCCCACCCAACCATTGGAGAAGAAAAGGGACCTCAATGAAACTTAGGCTGCAGCGATGACCACAAGCTCAAGTTTAGTCATCTCTTATGAAGAGATATTGATCATAATTTAACATATCTTACAAGTAGGCAGAAATGCATTAAGCCAGTATGGGAAAATCTAAAAGCTACGTAGCCAGTAGAACCAAGTGTATTGAGTCAAAATAAATTAGTTTATTTGTGTATGTGTTTTGCATACCGGTCGGCCCGAAGGTTATTGTGCCTTGTGTGTGTGTGTGTGTGTGTGTGTGTGTGTGTGTGTGTGTGTGTGTGTGTGTGTGTGTGTGTGTGTGTGTGTGTGTGTGTGTGTGTGTGTGTGTGCGCTTTACATAATGATGAGTCACAGCGGGATGTAAATGAAGCTGGAGGCAGGTCACTCTGCCAACAAATTCATCCTTGTCGGGGATGATGTCATCCTCTGTCTCTGCCCTCTTGATGGTTTGTTGCATGTTTAAAAACACAGTGTTCTGCTACAATAACTCATCCGGAAGTTTAGAGAAGACTGGCGACAATATGTGACACTTGCAGTGGACACACCCGATGAACCAGTCTACTAAGTGTGTTTTTGATGATGGGAAAAAGTTTCTGTGGAGAAAAGGTGTCTGTCCTTTATTTTCGAGCTGCATGCTGACCAAGGTCGTGTGTGTGTGCGTGTGTGTGTGTGTGTGTGTGTGTGTGTTTTAGGACTCTGCGAGCAGACGGAGTGTGTGAGAGCGTGTTGTACGGCCTGCCGCTGGTGCTCCGCCCCACCGCCTGCTGGCAGCTGGACTGGGATGAGATGGAAACAAACCACAACTTGTTCCACGCTCTCTGCCACACTCTCAGGGTCACATTCACTTACTTGACAATTCAGAGTGTATCAAGCAGGTTCTTCGTTACTGGGATTAATCATTACTCTAGTATTTGATGTTGCATTGGTTTCCTCCTCCTTCAGAGCCGGGACCTGTTCCTGTTGCTTCAGGTGGAACCTGCACAGAGATCTACAGCTGGAGGCCCAGGTCCATGTGTGTGTGTGTGTGTGTGTGTGAGATAGAGAGAGTAATGTGATTTATCAGTCCTCTTGAATGCACTAACATGCCCAGTGTGCCTGTGTACAGGTGTGTACTCCCACTACGTCCTGCAGCCATCCCCCTCCCTCTCCCTCCTTCTGAAGCCTGTGGCCTCCAGGGAGCTGCTGCTGCCCTGCTCTCTACCCGTCTCCACTCAGGAAGCTGCACCCGATGCCCTGCACGCCATACAGGTGGAGCGGGGATCCTTTGGGCATCACAAACAAAATACAACAGCCACGACTCGATAGCTCGAGCAGGTGGCGGGAGAGCCGCTGATCCTCCCTTGCGACCCCCAGCTGACGTGTGTTGAGCCGCTGCGCTGAGCCTTTTCCTTTGGCTCCACCTCCTGGTGCTTGTGATAACAAATCACAAAGGTTTTTTTCTTTGCTGATTCAATATTTGCTCTTTTGAGAGACATTTTGAGAAGTGATTTCAAGATCATTTGTGAATAATTTCAGAATCATATTGGACTTAGAATTACTCGTCCGGCTGTTGTTGTGTATCATGTACACAATGGACAGGATGCGTAGGCTTGTGCGCAGCTCCTTGTCATTTTGAGAGTTCAAGCAGAGTTCGAGAGCTGTATTTGCCCGTTGCTGAGGTGTAAACAGCGTGCACACATTGAAATGACCGTCTTCCGTCTGTTCTTCCCTCCGTCAGGGCTGTCTCACTCAGCTGGATGAGGAGTGTGTGTTCAACCCTCTCGCTCTGAGCAGCAACTTGTACCGGCACCTGAGGAGCAGAGGCCTGCTCTCACAGCCACGATACCCGTACAGGTCAGAGCGATAATGTGCCGCCCTGGTGCTGTTGGTACAACAGTGGAATGCTTTGCAATGTAGAGGTCCGTGCTGACGGGATGTCGATGATGGTTGATTCCAGGCTGCAGCCAGCGGGCGCCCGCAGAGACCAGCGTCCACCACTAGAGGGCCCTAAAACCACAGCCAGCAGGCCGCCGCGGCAGGTAGGCCCCTCGGCTTTATGGCAGTGTGAGGCTCCCGGTGCTGATCACAGAAAACGTGCCCGAGGATTGTGACCCTGAGTACTTCTGGAGAAAGAACCCCCCTTTTATCTTTTACTACATTGATGCTATCAATCCAGATGCACATACTGTACTGCTGTACAGTATACAGCAGGATACTAGTTTTTACCAAACGTTTCCAACCTATTACTCGGGTCCAGTTGTGAACAGTTGTGATTATTAATGGGACAGGAAAGAAATATCTATATTTTATCATCATCTTTTGGACTTCTCTCAGATCTTTCCCTTTTTGGGTAAAATATTGGATCATTTAAGCAGTTGAAACATAAAAGCCTGAGATGTTTAAACTTGGAAGTGTCTAACCAACATTTATATGAGAGGTCATAAGATGAAAACGTCAGGTTAATCTAAATTATTTTTTCTCTTAGGTGAAAATGTATTCCGAAACATAACCAGTGAGTAAAACTGTCTAATAAATAAATTGGTATAACACCTCATTTAGGATTGTAATGGCAGAGAGGATTCTGCAAGTAAAGTACCTTAATTATTAAGCACAGTATTGGATCGAATGCACATCGTTGTACTCCACTTGTACACCTCATGGCTATAATACAGGGAGAGATTAGATGATCCTTTCGGGTCAAACAACTACTGTGTGTCTTTGGCAGAAACAGATCATGTTGTGATTGTTTCTTTTGTTACATGTATCATAGTGACATTCGGATAAAAACATGCCAGTACTTGCTCATCTTCTAAAATGTTCTTAAAAAAAAAATACATAATGTATTTCAATTCCACCACCTCGGTGTCGATTTCTACACATTGCGTCTCACTTTGAAAGCTCCCGACATTAGAACTCTTCCTCATGCCGGTCACGCGAGGCCGACTGCGAGCAGCGTGTGCATCCGTTGGGCTGGTGACTCATCGGGGTGATAAGGCTGCTGACATGCAAATAGTTTGCCCCGGGCTGAACGCCCGCTGCTTTTGTCTCCCTGCAGTAGGACTTAAGTCGTTCCAGACTGTTTTGTACTTCCTGCCATTCCGTTCTCCTACTCCTGTCATTCTGCTTGTCTGTCTTATTAATCCAGAACTTGAACTATAACAGCTGTGTGTCGTCTCTACTCAGCCACAACACCACGGCCGCCAACTGGGAATGAACAGCAAGGCCAGGGCCACTGTGGCTCCGCTGCCCTCTTCATCCTCCTCCTCCTACTCCTCCATGGGACCTCCTCCTGCCAAGGCTCCTCGTCCGGCTCTGACGCTCCTCGGCAGCGGGGGCTGCGGCGGCAGTGGAAGCCGCCGGGCCCCGTCTCGACACGAGGAAGGCGATGATGATGATAATGATGACGACTCCATGGTAATGCAGTAAAAGAAACAAAGTGTTCTGAGAGAGCAGTTCGGTGACGGGGAGGTGACGGAGGGGGAGAGAAGAGGCGGTGTGCGGCGTCCCCAACGAGTCCTTTGACACACACTGAGATCCTGCAGCATCCTGATCTGACCAGTGAACCACAGTACATCTTAGTCAGCACACACACACACACACACACACACACATGGCTAATCGGGCCCTAGTGCAGTTATTGAGTTATTAGACGGCACATTAAACTTTGGAGACTTTGTAAGGGGGGGAAGGACACATTTATCTCCGTTCATTGTCACCACGCGGTGACGTTTTTCATATCTAATCTGAATTTCACAAACCTGTGTGTGTGTGTGTGTGTGTGTGTGTGTGTGTGTGTGTGTGTGTGTGTGTGTGTGTGTGAGAAGAACGTTCTGACTTGCTGCCACCCTTTAGAGTGCTGAAGCAGCAAAACTCCCACACACACACACACACAACGTGAGCTATGAAAAAGGCGGGAGAAAAAAAATCAAAAGAGGAATATCAGGCAAGGAAAGTCAAAAGAAACAATGACAAAAAATAAAAAAGGGTGGGTGATGATGGAGATCAGAGGGAGATTAAAGGAGTATTTTCTCCACGTCGCAGCACACCGACGACCCCACTGAAACGTGCAGAATTGTGGTTGACAATAGTAAAGTGGACATACTGCAGCCGTAGAAGACAAACACACACACACACACATGTGCACATTCCATTTCCGCTGTGCCCTTGAGCTGAACACAGCCTCACTGTTTCTAAGGAGACAGAGAATAAAGCAGCAGACAGAGGGGCCTCTCTGCTCCCCTACAGCCCCACAGCACGCTCTCTCGCCACGGGTAGAAAAGGCCGCGTGGATGGAAGGAGGACATATGGGGGGGGGGGGAATTGACAAAAAGAAACTGCAGCATGTTTGACAAAGTTCACACCCGACGGTGACAAAGACAGATTTCCGACACCGGTATCGCTCGGTCCATCGTCCCTGTTATGGATGTACTCCTCGTGGAGCGGCTTCTTTGGCTCACACGCGCTCACACGCAGGCCTAATTACCCCCCCCGTGGAACCTTCCGGCATCGAGGACTATCCGGTGGCAAATGGCTGCGTGGCGCGGTGATGTCACAGGACTTTCTCGTCCACAGCCACCCTTTTGTCCCCGATGAGGATTCCACCGGAACTTCCGAAGCCGCCCACTGACATCTTACCCACTTCTCCCTTCGTCGTCCGCCCCCTCGCAGTTTTCTTCTTTTTTTTTTTCGACCGTGGCGAGACGTTGAGCCGACGTGTGTGTGAATATTCATACGTTAGTTCAGACAACAGAAGCCTTTCTCTCTCTCACCAGAAAAGTAAAGGTCAAGAGGCAGAAGCCAGAGGTCGTCTTTGGCCACACTCCCCATCGTTAAATGTCACCGGACTGAGGAGGCGCAAGCAACTGTTCTCCAAAGTGTAAATGTGTTCAGAGAAGATCATTTCAGCGCCTCGCCAAGTTTTTGGCCCCAATTCGGCTGTTTATTTGCAGTTGAAGAAGGTTTCTTTGTTCCTTGTTGGCTTAGTGAACGCCACACAAACGCCCTTATCTCACATCTCCTGCCGTTGACTCACTTGTGTTCCTGTTTCGGCTTCAGAGTTGTTTCTGATGACTGATTTCAATCCACTTGACAAAGGAAATCAAATCAAATGTCACTTATGTTCGTCTGTAGGTGTCATTTCAACATCCTGTAGGTTCTTTATATTTAGAGATGCATTTGTTGAACTTCTCTCAGATGTGTATCGCAACACTGTGTAGGAGCTCTTTGTTAATAAACTGCAACTAAGTAACATTCAGGTGGGAGGATTACGTTTGTTCTCATCTCTCGCACCCTTTAACACCCCCTGGTCTGACAGCCGATTGACGAGATATGTATTGAAAGATCAGGCTCACCTTTGCAGATGCTGTGAAGGCACAAGGCATGACAATGCATTTTTTTTCTTTCTTTTTTTTATGCAGACCAAACCCATCAAGCTCAAACTTCTTCTTTCTTCAACCCTCAACTAGAGATGAGGCGACGTTAAGAAGCGGCACATATTCTATTTGTTAAGTCTCGCTAAATTGCCCTAATTGTTCAGGTGCTTTTGATGAGACGGTAACCATCTAACCACCTTTTACCACCCATTGCTCCACCCGCAGCCCACTGGCTCTATATAAAGCCTCCCCTGACTGCTTGTACCACAAGCATGTACATAAATATCACCACGCGTAGTCTCTTTTCGAAAGGGTGGCCCATTGTGTCCTCTGGCACGTTGCATACGTGGTGACTATATTGAGTTTACGGCAGTTTCTTTGGTTTCTGTTTACCCTCAAAACATTATATATACATTCGTGTTAATGCCATGACCAGCAGCTAGTGGTGTGCATTCAACAGGAAATACTTGCTGAGGTTTTGATACACAATGAGCGTAGCGAGGTGACCTTTCGCTGAGGCTTTTCTGTCCCGCTCATACTGATGTATCGCAGTCAGCATGGACTTTTTGCTGATAAGCCACGTGTAGTTTTGTGGATGCACTTCTCGGCTTCCTGTTTCTTGGAGTGAAATGCATTCGGTTCAGTTCACTTTTCGAAACATTATATTTGCATTATGTCTCAATGTACCATTAACTTCTAACCAAATAAAATAATCTCTGTCTCCCAAGCTGCAATAAACCGTCTCCTTTCTGTATTTGTCCTCAGTGGGCAACGGCACAGGACTCGAGACTCATACACAGGAGAACACAAGCAAAAGGCGAGTGAGAACAGAAAGAGGAAGTGCATCAGGGGAAGTGAAGAGGTTATGTCAGCGGGGGTTTGCAGGACTTGAACCCTAACCCTGCACAGTTTTGGGAAGCTGAGACCAATCGGATTTGCTGATTATCATGAGACCAAAGTCGTGAGCGTTATCACTGAGCCTCGTCAGGAAATGAAGCTCTGAACAAATATGGAAATTTCACTGCTCACAGCTAGAAATAAAAGCTGGTGGTCCGCAGAGTCCAGAGGAAACGGGACAGATTCAGGTCTGAAGGCACCGCTTCCTATGCGCGCATCTCATATTTCCATGTGTACCTTCACGTTCAAATAGAAAGAGGAAATGCAGCTTGTGTGGGTTTTATATTCAGAAGTGCAGCTGAGAGGTGGGGGGGGATGTAGGGGGGGGGGGATTCTCACAACATACAAGCTACGTGTGGTCCGTTTCTGAGTTTACCAGTTATGTAATGAAGTATCACATTAATACATGTAGCAGATGTCATTATGGTAACGACATCATCGAGTTATTGAGAATCTCACTTCTTTGATTTAGTTGTTGATGCTGGGTTTATATTAAAACTGCACCAATCCATCATTTCAAAAGCTGACAGTCGGGTTCACAGCAGGTTTCGCTGCCACCTAAGCGGCCAAAAGGTCGAGTCGTGCAGGATCAAAGGCCTTTTGTCAAGCACGTTGGACAGTTTGGGTTTGTTCGCTCAGTGTGCCAATGGAAGTCACGCAAGCTGAGACAAAATGTTGTACTACTGGAATCTTGGTCCCCAGCATGTAGAGGACATTACGTCTCTGTGCTGTCTCGTTGTTGGACTGAACCTGTTCTCTTTCAGCGAGTCTGAGCTTTAAAAAAGGAAGAGACAAAAAAGGAAGAGAGTGAGAGACCAAGCTGGGAACAAGAAGATCACACAATGGTGAGGACAGGCCGAGAAGAGGACAGGAAGGCTGTGAGGGTGTGTGTGTGTGCGGTTGGGTGGGTGACACGTCTGCTTGCAAGCATGCAGAGACCTCAATTCTGCAAATAAAACTTTCTGGCTAAATATAGCGGCGTGTGGCCAGAAGCGATACACGAACACGCACGCAGGGGGATCTGTGAAGCTAGCGTGTCCATCTTGAGCTCTTGAAACTATTGTGAGGTTTCTGAAATGCTTTCAGTCTGAGACTCCCAACCTTGAGCACGCACACACACACACACACAGGAACCCACACGTGGCAGCATGCATAGCAAAACACAAACCTTGACAAACCATAAACTGAACAAACTTGACAGCAGCAGGCTTTTTTTTTGTAGATTCTGCACGCTGTCACACATACCCACACACACGTATTCATCACTTTCAGGCAGTTAGTTGAGCTGTTGTGCAGATGCATAAAAGGTCAAAGCAGATGGGGAGCGAGATGTGAGGGAAGGAAGAAGGGAGGAGGTGACAGAAAGGACAGACAAGCTGTCTGCAGCACACGAGCAAACTGACACCCAATGTGTTCTGATCAGTCAATGTGTTTTATTATGGATACCAATGCTCACATGGTATCTTTAGAAACAGAGCGTCAGACTCGTCATTGAAACCAGTGTCATGCTGGGTCAACTTATTCAACATATGAGGGACTACAGTAAAATCAGGTTATATAATCAAAATCTAGAATAGAAAGCCTGCATTACAAACACTATGCTGTTTGTTGCATTATAGGAAATGTAGGAGGCAAAAAAGTCCTTTCAACACCGTTTTCAGCCCAATCCAGTAATGAATCAAAAGAAATGTTGTATTGTTCTTTCTGTAGATAAGCCACAGAAAGGTGAGGTGTGGTTCCCATGGACACAATCACAAACACAACGGTCAAAGAGTCATTTGAGATAAAGCACAATAGCAGCCGTTAGATTGTCCCATTGGAGATTTCCCTCTCGGCGCTTTACGGTTCACTTTATGACCAGAAATTGGCTTTAAATGCGCAAACGGCTTCTTTTGGATTTTCCAATGAGGAAGTGTTGAGCCATATTAAAGAAATAGATGTTGACAGAGTGAAAACACCAGCATGTAGTGTGTGTGTGTGTGTGTGTGTGTGTGTATAGTTTTTTTCCCCCTACAGGTGCATCCAGTTTAACAAAAAAGACAGAAGTTTGTCTCTTTCTGTTTCTCTGCCCACCTCCCCAACCCTGTCCTGTGTCTGAAAGGACAGAAGACCATTTAGGAAGCTGAGCCTCGATATGTAATCAAGTTACTCTTGGAGGATTTTCCAGTCCAGAAAGTCGTCCACCAGCCGGTGGGTAAATAAAGAAAGAAAAAAAGAAAGGGATCACGGGGATGAGGAGGTGAACACTCTGTACTCGATATGCGAGCCAACCAGCCAGCCCCCCCCCCACCCCCCCCTCCTCCCCCCACCTCCCCAGCATTCATCACGGCCACATCTTGTTTCCTCTCCCTCTGTCGTCGACCTCGGCCCGGGAGAAACACCCACATCATCAGCATTCTTGAACCTGTCAGTCGAACGCTTTCATCCCCTCTTCCTCCCCATTCAGTCCCTCCATCCTGCCCTCCTCCTACGGTATCTCTGTGCAGTAAAAATGCACGCCGTGTTCCAGCAACAGGCGGCCGCCCGTTTAACGGTCACCGGAGCAACCAGAACAACAGAATTAATGCGGAGCGGCTGAAAGGACGGGAGACAAGAAAGCCTTTGCTTATTATTTTCTAGGCTCCACTTTAACGGTCCGATTAAGTGGTTGGAAACCCGACGGAAGAAAAACAAAAACAGAGCGTTGCAGAGAGAGAGGGAAGTGGGGGGGTGAGGTCAGACCGGTTTATAGTCCTGTTAAGTCTAGAACAGAAAGTCTTTAAAACACTAAAAACAGTCTGATCGGGACAGACGCACCGGGGGGAAGTTCCCTGGCTTGTTGATTGAACTGTGGAGAACTTTTTTAACCTTCTGGAGCAATTTTTTATTAATAGTTATATTTACAGACAGCACAGCTGGTTCTGACACGTAACATTCACAGACTTGAAGTCGTCTTTATAACACAAAAGCCCACAAGAGGATTGTGTGACCCATCACCTCTTCGTGGTCCGTGCCTGGTTCCAAGATCCACTATTCACGCTTTCTCCAAAACAGCAGAAACAATGTTTCTCCCTTATAGGGACCGTAAGGTGCGACTTTGTCGCATTAGTATCCTTGGTTGACTATTTTGTAAGTCTCTGTGATTTATTTGGATTTAGGATAGCAGACAGACATTTTGGTGAAGGCTTAGCCTCAACGATACTCCAAACCTAAGAAGTGCAAAAACATGTTTCCCAGTTACTTCATCAGCATGACAGACATTTTAAGAAAGAAGAGCCAAGCCACTCTTCTTGGAGGGAAGCCTGCAAGCCGGGCTCCTTTTGACAGATACAAATGGTCTGTGTGTGTGTGTGTGTGTGTGTGTGTGTGTGTGTGTGTGTGTGTGTGTGTGTGTGTGTGTGTGTGCGCCCGCGTGCATGTGCGTGTGTGTGTGTTCCAGAAAAGTGGCTGATTCCAACCACACTGTGGCTTGGTACTCCAGTTATGGGTTTGACCATGCAAACACTCTCTTTCCCAAAACACACACACACACACATACACACACACCTACAGGAAATACAATAGGTGCACTCCATGTTTCATAATGTGGTGTTCTCATAGTTCTGAGTATATCTACTCCAGATGAATCCACCGTTTAAACCCATTGATTTGCAAGTTCACAGGTGAAAAAATGTGCTTAGTCCCTACAAAAAACTGCAAGAGTAAAAAAAGCGTGGCGTCCTCCTTTTCTTTCTTTTTTACAAAAGGGGAATAAACATTTTGTCTGAGTCTCTGTATAAAAACCCGGGTGTCAAACATCTCCCAGGTTGTCGTAGATGAGATCAGGCGATCTTGGCAGGGGCTGGTGCTGCCACAAATTAGCAAACGCAGGTTTCTGCTTCGACACTTTGCTGTAAACCTCCCTCCCCCCGTCTCCTCCACCCAAGACATTGTTGTTGTTGTGGTTCACATTGCTGCCTGGACCTGCATGTTTCCCGTGGGGCAGCAGCTCCTTTCGACCAAAAGCGCCCCTGCTTGGTTTGGGCGCGGTGAAGGGTTTGGGCCCCCTTGGACCCGGAGGATGCGGCTTGCCCAGCTGAGGAGGGGAGTGTCTGTGGGAGGGGCTGCTGTAATTCCCCTCCAATCCTGACAGGTTTTCCTGTCTCCTGTGGGGCTCCAGACGCGCCTCGTCGTAAATGCTCATCCCCAAAGCAGCGGGCAGGCTCGCGCCTGCTTTGGCGCAGCCCTCGGGTTCGTCGTAGATGTGCTCCGGTCGCGCGGCAGGAGGCGAGGAGGCCCCCTTCGCTTGACCTCCTGGGGTTCGCCAGTTACCGTTGCCGCCTCTTCCTCCCCCCGTGGCCTCGTTCAGACTGAGCGCGATCGTCTTGTGGTTCAGCTCCATACTGATCCGGTCGTACAAGTGCGAGTACAAGTCCGGGGGCTTCCTGTGGTTGCTGCCCACGTTGTGATGATCCCCTTGGATGCCGCCCGGCGAAGCCTCCTCTCCCACCGGGCGGAGGCGCGGGGCGGGCACCGGGAGCGTGGACGCGCCGCTGGTCTGGCTTTGACCTTTGATGCTGTCCACCGGGTCGGAGTACAGGCAGTCGGTGCCGTGCGGAGGCAGGCGGACGGAATCCGCCGGCTCAGAGTAAAGACTCGTATGTTCGTCAGCCAAGGCGAGAGCTTTTGTCTGCCCCCGGGAGGACTTTGAGGTCCCCAGCCCGCCTCCCGCGCTCCCCAACATGGCCGGTGGTTCTGGTAAACTCCTCTTCCCGAGGACGCCGTCGGCAGAGCCCGGTTTGCTGCCGCCTGAATCTCCGTCGCTGTCTCCGCTCCCCGCCGTCACGCCGCCGGTGCGTATGTGCAGCATCGACGCGGGGCAGTCCGGGTCAAGGTTGAGTTTGTGCTCCTCGGCCAGCACTTTTTGCGACTGGATGGCCTGGTCCACCAGCGAGAAGATCTCGTTGCCCTGCTTGGTCTCAAAAGTGAAGTTGCCGGGGCCCGAGTCGCAGCGCCGGCCCGCCTCGAACGAAAACATGACCTGGGGGGAAAGGGGAAATGTTTGAATGTGTGGAAGTGGGGATTAAAGTATGTGAGAGTGAATAAATAAATGCGGAGGTGTCGGAAGGAATGCTGAAATGGAACTGAAGTATTAGAAGCTATAGTCACAGTCCCAGCACTCTTTTCCACTCATCAGTCATTTATCATTTTCTTGGAACTGAAAAGCTGCTTGCTTCCTTTTTCCACAGAATTGTACTTGTCACAGCTATTTCATTACTTACTTTATTACCCCTTTCAGTTACTGTTCCAATTTCACTTCAAAACACAAACTTTCGTCCCATCAAATAGAGATCTATTGTCTTTTTTTTTTACAGAGTGTAACATCTCAGGAAATCAGGAAACATGCAGAAATGAAACGAGTGGAGCCAAACCTGATAGACACCTTAAACGTCACAAACACAACCAGACTCTAAAGCTGTAAATCATCTGACCGCGTGAACACACGCTGCAGCTAAAAGTATCATTTGCACTTCCTGAATACAATCGTTGAAGTTCAAACTTAAACTGCCTGCACGCGTCAGACGTGTATCTTTAATCCGTTTCGAGAAATGTCCCTTTTTCGCGGCCACCCACCCGGTCCCGTCCGTATCTCCTCAGCAGCTTGTAAGGCCACACCAGAATGTTCCTCTTGGTTTTTGGCTCCTTCAAGATCAAGGTGTCTTTTTCAGCCTTCAGCCAGTAGCTGCCGGCCAGCCCGCAGCGCTCCGACGCCTCGGTCCGCTGAGTGCTCACCCAGAACTCGTTCACTGCGGCGAGAGGAGAGGAGAGCAGACGGCTTTTTGCTTTGGTCTCCCCATTTGGAATGATCTGCTGTGATACAGTACGTCAGTTAGGATGTCCTTACCCTCCTCTCTGGAGTAATAGATGAGGTTTTCAGACATCCGCAGGTCTTGGGTCCCTCCGTCGCTGTCTGCAGCGGCGCTGCTGCCGCCTCCTCCCTGCTGACACAACAACGCGGAGAACCGTCAGCCAGCCGAGCAAGTTGCCAAATTAGGATTCTTATAGCAAGTTCGTCAGGAGTTTGAGGTTTTGGTTTGGAAAGTGTGAGGGGGGAAAAGGAAAAAGAGAGGAGTTAGAGCAGGGGTCTCAAACTCGCGGCCCGCGGGCCAATTGCGGCCCTCGGGACGATATTTTGTGGCCCCGTCCTTAATATGAAAGTGTAATGTTAGTGCGGCCCGCAAGTTTTATACTGTAACCCAGCTGCTGTGTGGGACATGTTATGATGTTCTGGTTTCCTACTGTGTGCTTATCCAGTGAACGTGGCATGCATGTGACTGACATGGGGGGCGGGTCGTGTGTGTCGGTCGAGGTGCAGAGAGCAGGAGGGTGAAATTCAGTTTCCTGCCCTCTTTCGCGCAGGTGATCATGTGACTAACCGTTAGCATCGCTCGTTTAATAAAGTTTTCCTTTACGACTCACACTAACAACACATGAAGCATCTGACGTCACCGACGAGCGTCTCCGTCCATTACTACGCAGCTTCGATTCACGTAACTTCACGTTTGGCTATAAAGGAATTCCACGGTCACATGACCTTAGGTCTCCCCCGCTGAGTTAAAGGAGGACTAGTGTTGTAGTCTCATTCGGACCGATCCCCCAGGGTGGGGTTCAATGACTGCTTTTGAAAGTGAGTGTTAAGTTGTGTTATTGTCGACCATGCCGTTCGGACGCTAGTCTGGCCCGTGTCCGGTTGAAGTGGGCTGCATCTGGCCCGCAGCTGATTTGAGTTTGAGACCCCTGAGTTAGAGAGACAACAGAGGACGAAGCGGATGAAGTCGTCCTGCTGGGAACTCTCTGCCTCTGAAAATGGTTGCAGCAGTGGCGCACGTGTGAGTGCACACAATAGCAGCTGTGGCCTGTGTGGATATTTTGGAATTCATACAACAAAAGCAATTAATCCGCAATCCCAATTGAGAGCAGAGTTTAGAGCAGTGGTTTGACAATTGAAACGTTTTTTGCTCTTATTCAGGCTCAAAATGAATAAGCTAGTGTACCATAAAATCTCACAGGACACAAGGCGAGAAAAGGTGTGAGGATACCTGAAACGCGATGTCACACATGGTATCCATCCAGTCTTTGGCGACGTTCTTCTCCGCAGCGAACACGTGCGTCTTGTCGTTGGTCTCCACACAGATGGCCGCCATGTTGTCTTTGGGACAGCTCTCCGTCAGAGCCGGAAGGATGGAAATGCACTCAGACAAGCGGATGATCTTCTTGTCGAGCTTCCTGGTTTTCTCGTTGGACCCGCTTCCGGAACCTCCGCCGGCCACGCCGCCTCCGCTCGAATCGAAGAACTCCAGGCGGGCGATGCCGTTTTGACTGGCCGGGTAGAGGACGAACCAGTTCTTCTTCCATTTCTGACCAGCCGAAGAGTTAAAGAGGAGAAAATGAAAGCTGCATTAATCAATATTGGTGTGTGTGTGTGTTTGTGTGTGTGTGTGCGTGTGTGATATGATGTGACCCAGTAGTTTCCTTTGGGTTCATCCCTTTAAAATACATTTCGTCAACATTTCTACCTCTTTCTTTGTGTTTACATTTTGGATTTTTTTCATTTTCAAGCAGACCAGGAAATATTTCTCCATTTTTGTGTGAATCTTTTCTATATCTTTAGTTGTTCTTTATGGATACATTCCATTTGTATTACAATAAGCCACACACGTTTTGTTCCCTCTAAAGATCAGTAAACAAGCATTTAATAACAGAGGGATATTTCTGAAGGCTGCCCCGGCATGACACACATCTGTCCCTCTTTCATTTGCATTAGGTTTACTGAGATCTCAGTCCAGATTACCTCATTTGACGTTTAGGCAAATCCCTAGAGAATTACTAGAGAGTGTAGAGGTTTTGTGTGACAAACTATCAAGGAGACCCACATGAGGACAACTTGACAAAATGACACGGCAGCGTGCTGTGGGCCCTGGCGGGTTAAACGTATGACCCCAGTCCAAAAGTAGGTGACAGGTGCGATTGTCTCTCCCTGGGGACGGCAGTGAGGAAGCGACCGCTAACAATGAGCTCTTCCTCCACGGCGATCAAAAAACAGGGGAGGTAAACAAACAACATGACTCCAAACACGTAGGAATGACAAGCGAGCGTACAATCCTCCAGATGTTCAGTGCCGACATTGGAGACGACAAACACAATGCATGTGAGATTGTGTGTCATCGCCACAGAAACAAGTACGTGTGCAACTGTTATATTTTGTCAAGTCAATGCTTGTTTGGAAGGTCCCTGTCGGCCCCTGTACCCGCTGGACCTGTGTGTTTTCGTCGACCCCCCCTCATCCCGGCTACATTGTCCCCCCCCCTGCATTTAAAGGAGAGGACTGAGACACACTGTAGTGACGCCACGGTTAACAGAACGGACAAACCAGACGGCACTCGCCATCAAGAACAGAAGTAGCTAGAAAGAAGCGCAGGCATGAATACACTTCTATTACTCACATGTACACATGCACATGTGTGCGCACACTTCCACCCCATTAGCTAACTGCCAGAGGGGGCAGGAAATGTGTGGGATTGTCATCACCCAGGATACTCTTCACTTCCTTCTGCCTCCAGGTGTGTCTCAGTGTAAGTGTGTATTCACATATATGTGTGTGTGTGTGTGTGTGTGTGTGTGTGTGTGTGTGTGTGTGTATCCCTTGGTGCATTCTTGACCGTCTGCAGCAGTGCACAAAAGTGCAATCACACAAGCGTGCGATTATGCGGCTGTTGAAATATGTTCTTTAGAGGTGTGTGTGTGTGTGTGTGTGTGTGTGTGTCTTCAATGGAAACAGCTGCTCCATATAAGGCAACAGACCGTTATCAGCCACAACACACAAAGTGGAAATTATGCAAAAGGATCATGACAGAGCGAGAGGGAGAGGTACTTCCGCTCTGATGCCCCTGTTTGTTCACAGGATCCAAAACGAACTGCCACGGCGCGAGGTTTTGTTTCTCTGTTTCACCGCCCAGACAATTCATGGCCTTTATGGTCACGATGGACAATGTGTTAAAAGCCGCACTGAAAAAATGACACTTTTAAGGAAAAGGGAAACGCTGCTTCACTTTCGTTACTGAAAAGTTCCATTTTCTTTTTGGACATATAGGCCTTTGTGAGTATAGGCCGCATCCAGCTTAGGCAAATTAAATCCATTCCCGCTGGTTAAGTTTATTACTAACATGTAAATACTATTTGCAGCAGAATGAGCTCGGGAATAATGTCCATCTTGCATCTTTCTGAACGTGAATGTGCGGCGTAAACGCTGTCGGCCTTGAACGGGGTTCCTGTTCCCGTGCGAACCTATTCGTACAATAACGCATTCATGGATTCTCTGTCTGCATGAATTTCAGAAAATCTAGTGGCCTTCCGGTGTGCTTCTGTTCTGACATTGATCAAGTGGGGGACAAGTGGGACCTGAAAACCCGTTGACCAAGTCAAGTAAGAATATGCCTGATCTTCTTCGCAGCAAGGTCACCGGGACGGGAATCCGCGTCACAAACGGCTATTCCGGGAGCAGACGAATATCTCAAAAAGGAGACAATGACGTCAATAAGTACGTCAGACTGGATGACACAAGTGGGAGAAACAAACAGAATGATGTGCAGTCGGTGCCATTAACAGTCCAAAACCTCAGCAGTTTGGAAGACTAAACAATGGTGCATATTTTGGGGATCGACTAATCATCTCTGTCAAACAGCGAGCGGAGAGAGAACGTCGTTCCATGTCGATCTTTATGCTCAGTGATGTTCAACGTAATAACTGATTAACTTAACTCAACTTTTAGAGCTTGTTGAGGCGATTACAAGAACACCCACTGTGTATCTATCAAATAAATACACTGGACAACTTGATTTGAACAACTATTCACTGTCACCTGCAGAGAAAAGGATCAAATGGATTCTTTTTTAAGTGCTTTGAAGTAGAAGTAGTGCTTTTGAAGAACACAAATGTTTGAGCGTTTACTTTAAGTGGCAGAACAGAGCGACCAGACAGCAAAGTGTGAACCATAACGGAACATGATTTCATGGAACAAGGAAGTCTAACATGAGACAGCAGCGTCTCTTATGTCTCCGGGAAGACTCATAACAACTCGCATTCCACTGCTCAGACATGAACAAATATGAATAAGCTGAAAAAAGTGTATTTTTCTATTTCCAATAAATATAAAACGTGATGCAATAAGAACAGTTAAAGATAATCAACCACGTCTGCACTGAAGTTTAATAAAATATGTAAAATATATACGTGAAAATATAAGATTAATTTCTCTCAGAGCCTGTTTATCTTCATCCCGCAAACAGCTGCTGACAGCAACGTCAAACCAAAAGCTCTTCCGTGGCTCCAGGGTGCAGTTAAAGTGAAAAGGAAATGCGTGTGACGGACAGGTGGATGCGCGTACAGACAGCAAAATCACACCGCTCTGCTGCACGTTTTACAACAGAGTAAAAACTATTAATTACAACTGCAAAGGAATAATCAACTCAATCAACAACTTCATCGAGCACTGGGCCTTTTAGGCTGCAGGCACATTTGCTGCGTATGCAATGCTCAACTGTGGATGTGAACATGCTTATTACCGCAAAGAGTTGGCATGCAGCGTGACGCTTTGGAGGTCAGTGCATACCTTTGCATGGAACTTCACGGTATTTGCCCCTGAAATGCATATGTAAAATATGTCCAGCTAATCTAACAAGTTCCCAAACTGAGGGCCAAGCCGGTACGTTTCATCATTGTGGTGACATGAACCAGGAGGAAATTCATCGGAAGTCATCTGTGAATATTCAACATAAAAGGAAAGGCTTTAGGTAAAAGATTCATACAGAAAGCAACGTGGACACATGTTTGACAGGAGACCAAAATAATATCTACTGATAAAAACACAAGCCGTTTCCTCTAGTTTGCCGGCAGTATGGCTGGAGTGCCTCTGTGTCTTTTGGGTGAAACCAAAAGATTAAATGTTACCTAGTGGAACCTGAGAAACATAGAAAAAAGAAAGCAACTTAAACAGCAGAACGGGATGCATTCGGACAGTTTACATCCCAGCAGCCGGCCCTATAAACTATAGCCAGACTTAATAATAAGACAGCGGTCCGAAAGATAAACCCACTTAGACGCTGCCACTTCAGTGACTTCACATTCGTTTTCTGACCCATGAGAACGAGCCCTTATGATTATGCGTGTATGTCCACTGACAGCTACTACGATTGCATAATTTACCCTGCAAACCTCAAACCGGTTTCGACACACTTAGATCTGCCAGAGCTCAGCTTCCTGTGCCATTCTTTTTTACTTTGGAGCATATTTTATCCATTTTTAAACTTCATCCGACTCAACTCTGCAAAGACAACATGTTATTTGTCAACATGCGGAAATTCTCTCTCTTCCTATGGTGTTTTCTACTGTTTCCAGAAGGCATTGAAGCTTAAGCTTTGGAAGTGAGAATATCTATTGTGGATTCGCGATTCGAGGGCAGGAAACAGGGCCGGAACGTTTCGTTGATCCTTGTCATATGACCAGAGACAGAGAGAGACAGAGAGACAAAGACCCTCTTACAAATCTGGAAGAGTAAATGAGTTGTTATCCAGCGGTGCACTTAGACCAAAGGCAGGGCTGCTTCGCTGGCCGAAAACTGGAACAAGCACACACACACACACAGGTGCTGTCACTGACATTTGGTCGTGCTGTGTGATGTATGAAACTAAAATGAGTGCACCAACGTGACTTGTTGACAGTGTTTGCAATGCTGTGAACAGCTGATTATGCAGCATTATGAAGTGGAACCATGTCCGGCACGTCTGTCAAAAGGTCTCTTTCTCAACCCTGCAGCTTTGTGCATCCATGTTGTTGTTGGTGGCCTGTTCATCGGGATTTGTTTTAAACTATGCAGCTCTGACAGCTACTGCATTGACACACACAACAACCATCAACTCTCTAACCTGTCCCTTGCACCTCCTCATCTAGCTAAAATAGTGCTTGTTACTACAGCGCACAAGGGTTTTATTAGCTCATTAACACAATGTGTTATTATCACATCCTCACACACAGAGATGCACAGCAGGTTTACTCCAGAAACCAACCGCATCCAAACAAAGCCAGAAGGGTTCAACTTTGCTAGGACTTCCTCTTTTCTGCATCCACAATGTGTTTGCCTTTGAAGAGGCACAATGGCCAGCCTGTAATTGCATCAACATGTGCTCTATTTATGTGTCACGATCTAAAATGCTGCTCCCTTACGGCGTACGAAGCTGGAATTGTGCAAAGGTTGCTGTGTGAAACCAGAAATAACCAAATAAGACTTATAATGGGACACAAATTTCAGAAAGTAGCAGCATGAAGCGTAACTGTTACGTTGATGAGCTGCAGTGTCTCCGTGCTGACTTAAACTAACAATAACAGGCTTCATTTGTCTCAAAAACACATGGTATTGCATTCCTAAAAGGGTACGCTCAATCACCATTGTTATTACTTCTATAAGACTCACACCAGGATGTTTGTGGCTAAGAAGCATTTTATCTAATATTATTTTTAAGAGCTCCGAGGGGAGAAATCCTGTCCTCATTATATTCATATATTCATTGACTAGAAGTTTGATGGTCATTATTGATGCAGCCTTATTTATGGGGTAACAGGCAACAGTTCACTTTTCTGTCAACCGAAAAATAACTTTTTTCCTGAACTTACCTTTCCGAACTTCTGGTGCTGCACATAGAGTTGTCCCTCCTTAACGTGGGCGTCCATGCCCTCCAACGCCCCCGGGACCACCTTTCCTCCGCGAAGACGAACTTCTACTTGAACTTGACTCACTTTTCAGGGGTTTATTTTTTCTCTATCCCCCTGGCAACTTCCCCCTTCTCTCACTTCCGCCCCCCGACCGTTAGGACGCATGTGTGGCGGCGCGGGCGCACAGATGAAGGTGTCACCGTGGGAATAAAAAAAGAAAAGAGGCCGAAACAGTTCCCGGGTGGTCCCGAGAAATTCTGAGAGGGTCCAGATTTTGTCGATGGGTGACCTACCCGTCGCCCCTCTCCTCGCCAATACTGCTCCGGCAGAGGAAAGTCGCCTTAATAGATGACGACGCGCTTCCGTGTGCACGTTTCAGAATAAGAGCCCAATTAACATCAGTTAATGTGATTTTTTTAAATGTAATCAGGAATCAGGATCAGGAATCAGGAAACATTTATTAGCCAAAAAATGGCAAACATACAAGGAATTTGTCTTGGCGGTTAGTGCGCGACAGTAGACAGACAAGACAACAGTGCACAAGTAATAAAATAAAGTGGAATGAAATGCTAGTGCAATGGGTTAGTAGAATAAGGCTAAGGCTATGGGTTAGTATAAAACAAGGGATTAAAGTTAAAAAATGTTAAATATTAAAAAGTTAAAGAAAAGTATTAAGCATAAAGTGCACTAACAAACAAGTAACAGACAAGAGACAAAGTGACAAGTGACAAAGTGATGAATTGCAGTTAAAGTGGCATGTGCAGTATGAGGGGGAGTGACCGGTGGAATGTTATAGTCAGGCAGTGGGGGACCGGGCTCTGTTGATGAGCCCGACTGCCGACGGGAAGAAACTGTTCGTGTGGCGGGAGGTCGTAGTCCTGATGGACCTCAGCCTCCTGCCAGATGGAAGGGGCACAAACAGTTTTTGTCCGGGGTGGGAGGGGTCGGCCGCGATCTTTTTAGCTCGCTTCAGAGACCTGGAAGCGAACAAGTCCTGCAGGGACGGCAGATTGCAGCCAATCACCCTCTCCGCAGAGCGGATGACACGCTGCAGCCTGCCCTTGTCCTTGGCTGTGGCTGCAGCGTACCAGACGGTGATGGAGGAGCAGAGGATGGACTCGATGATGGCCGTGTAGAAGTGGACCATCATCGTCTTTGGCAGGTTGAGTTTCTTCAGCTGCCTCAGTGCGAACAACCTCTGCTGAGCCTTCTTGGTGATGGAGCTGATGTTCAGCTCCCACTTGAGGTCCTGGGTGATGATGGAGCCCAGGAAACGGAAGGAATCCACAATAGTGACGGGGGAGTCACACAGCGTGATGGGGGAGGGTGGGGCTCTGTTCCGCCGGAAATCCACAACCATCTCCACTGTCTTTAGAGCGTTAAGCTCCAGGTTGTTCTGGCTGCACCACGACACCAGATGGTCAGACTCCCACCTGTAGGCGGACTCGTCCCCACCAGAGATTAGTCCAATGAGGGTGGTGTCATCCGCAAACTTCAGGAGCTTGACGGACTGATGCCTGGAGGTGCAGCTGTTGGTGTACAGGGAGAAGAGCAGAGGGGAAAGAACGCAGCCTTGGGGGGAACCGGTGCTGATGGTCCGAGAGGCTGAGACATGTTTCCCCAGCTTCACGTGCAATGTTTCTTCAGTAGCCTAACCAAAAACACGGGGAATCAACGTGTCACCATAGGAGATCTTTGTAGAAAACACAGAGGGTTTGAAAGAAATATGTACCATTATGTTGTCATTTTTGAGTGTGCATGTGTTTTTTATTTTTTTTTGTCCAAATAATTTAACATCCGGTATAGCAGTCAGCATGTGGGGCTTGACGCTGCTGTCTTCTTTCAGGGGGATCGAGCACAGCAAGTATAGAAAAGTGCATTAGCAGCGCATGCAGGCGAGCCGCTTCTTTTCTCCCTCTCTTCCCTCCGCCTCCCTCTTGTATAACTTCTCTGTTGGTTTCAGCTCACTTTCCGAGGCGCATACAGACTATATGCATAACATAAATTACACTGCATGTAACGATAGATGATGTATTGTGTATTTTGGAAGGAAATAAACTGCAGGATATCACAGCATGACTGTTCAAATTTTAGACAACTGTAACTATTCCTTATTCAAACAAGTAAAGTAAGACCAATATCCAAAGGATACTATGTCGGCATTATTCAATATACCGTAAAATAAAAATAAGGGAATTGAATCGAAGTCACGGCATGTTGACACATTTAAAGACACCGATGTCACCTGCTGGTAGTTTACTGTTACTGCGGGTTGGACTTCATTGTCGCTCTCGCGATATTTGTGCATGGACCTCAAACAGGAAGTGAGACATGGCGTCAGTGTTCGGTGGAGTAGAGGGGTGAGAATGAATTAAAATGTACAACAAACGCGGACTTTACATTGTCGCTAAATGCGTGCGTGTGTGTTGCAGGTTTTCATTCGAGTTGTCTTCAGTTGTCACCGAGAAATTCACAGTACTATGTGATACTTTTTTAGTTTCGGACCGGGGACTAGTTCTCTGACCGAGTTTTCTCGCTCCGTGTCTCGTGACCGCCTCCTCCCGATGTTTAGCAATGAACAAATATGTGTTGTTGTTTTTTTTGCAATTCAAGGGTGTTTTTGTGTCTTTGCTGCCTTTCCTGTTAGTTTTAATATCACAGCAAAGCGTTTCCTTGATGGTATGTACAGTTGTATAATATAATTAATAATATATATATATATATATATATATATATATATATATAGAATTATATATACAGTATGCATGTGTTTGTGTTTCTCTCATCCAACTCACTGTGTCCAGTGGAGGGACGCACTCCAAAGCGGTGCTGGTGGCAGAAGATGGAAGGATCCTGGCCGAGACAGAGGGACCATCCACTAACCACTGGGTAATAATAAGAATGCATAAATACAGGGAATTTTGGGGGGTTTGTGTTTGTCGTATATATTTCTACTCTGCATTAGAAAAGCCTGATTGCACAAAGATGTGTGTGTGTGTGTGTGTGTGTGTGTGTGTCACCATGTTTATACAGTTGGTTGGGGTGGACAAATGTATTGAAACTATCAACGACATGGTCCAAAAAGCCAAGAAGGAGGCAGGGCTGGATCCGAACATGGCACTGTGCTCGTTGGTCAGTCGAAACTTGCATACAATAGCCTCCAATTAAAGTCAACAACAACAAAACAAGTGGACCTTTTCTAAACACGGATCTTGTGAATGTGCAGGGCATGTCTCTGAGTGGAGGGGAGCAGAAAGCTGCGATCGACAAACTGATTGCCGACATGAAGCAGCGTTTCCCAAACCTCAGCCAGCACTACTTCATCACCACGGATGCAATTGGCGCCATGGCGACCGCCAGCAAATGCGGTAACTAGTCCGTTTTCTATTTCTTCCATTGTAGTGCAGTCAATCCTCAGCACTAAACCTTGCTGGAGGCATGCGTTTACAATGACTTGTAGGCTTTCTTATTTTCAAACAGTTTACTGTATCCTTTTGGATTAACGGTAATTAAATAATTTAGACTGTAGCTACTTTCGTACCATCTACATTAAGATTTGAAAGACACCCGCAGTTATATTTGAGAAATCCGACCTTAAACTGTCATGACAAGAAAGTGTGTGAGACTTTGCCCCCTTAGGTGTGGCTGTATGAAAGCGATATTATAGTGTGTCTTTACACACTTTATGGCTTAATGAGATCAACGCCGCCGTCGTTATTGTCATATAGTAGCAGTCAACTCAGACTGTCTGTTTTCTCTGCAGGAGGTGTTGTGTTGATATCAGGGACCGGCTCTAACTGCAAGCTAGTCAATCCCGATGGCTCGCAGATCGGCTGTGGAGGCTGGGGTCACATGATGGGGGACGAGGGAGGAGGTAACCATGGCAATAGGTGTATGGATCATCTATAACTTTTATGGATTGGTCCAACTCCAAACCCTTCGGTCATCTTTCTCAGCATTCTGGATCTCTCATTTGGCGGTGAAGACAGTGTTCGATGCGATGGACAACCTGGTTGCTCCTCCTCATGATGTTACGCATGTCAGAAAGATCATGGAAGAGTACTACCAGGTGAGATTGCGACAGCAGTGATACAAGGAAATCAGCTTAAGTTTGAGGAGGTGAATGACTGGTAAATATTCCTGCCGATGTGTAACAGTCAGGGTAAGAAATATACCTTGAACTAATACTTATTACAGGTGTCAAATCTGATGGGCATGCTGCCGCACCTCTACAGAAACTTCCAGAAGTCCCACTTTGCCGGTTTCTGCAAAAAGCTGGCTGAAGGTAGGCGGAAAATCATTTCCTGCTTAGTTCTTCTAAGGTGGCAAGTAGAGTGGAAGGTTGAATAAAAGGTATTTGTGTGCATGCAGGTGCAGAAGCAGGGGACGCTCTCTGTCAATATGTGTTTACTCAGGCCGGGAGAGTCTTGGCAAAACATGTGGAAGCCGTTTTACCTGCAGCACAGGAGGTAATAAATGTAATAAAACACACACACATATACGTGTACTCTGCTTTCACTCATTAGTTATAAGCATTGACACAGGACTCTATTCCACCCTCTCTGGCAACAGCCTTTATTTTGTGGTGACCTCGGCCTCCGTGTTCTGTGTGTGGGGTCAGTGTGGAAGAGCTGGGAGCTTCTGAAGTCCGGTCAGTGGCCCTTAAATCTCCTTAACTCGTCTTTCCATCATTTTGACTCTGATGAAGATGAAGCTGTGGGAAGTTCTTCCAAATCTCAGCTTCTGCTCTTTCCTTCTGTATTTCGTTGTCTCTGATTAGGCTTCATTGAGGTCTTGGATGAAGTGGCATCATCTGGCAAGTTCAAGGGCCGTTTCCAGGGCTACTGCCTCCTGATTCTGCAGCAGTCGTCAGCACTGGGCGGCGCCAGTCTTGGGGCTCAGAGTATTGACAAAACGTTAACCATGGATTACGACGCTAATGCCAAAGTCTTCTACCGACACACTTTTAACAGCATCCAATGAGAGTGCAGCTGCACAGTCTGTGATTCTTAACCAATCAATGTTCAGCTAAAGGGAAGTTTTATTGTACAATAGAAAGTTATTAGCCTCTCCTAATGATAATAATGATTGTGTAATAATGTGGAGCACTTGATTTTTTCTCACCACAAATACCAAGGAGGTGGTTGAACATTTTCCCTATCTGCATAAAGGCTATAATGGCAATTCTGTTTACATTTATTTTATTTTGTAAATCTTTGCACTTTCACAATACTTGTTTACATTTGACATATATAATAAAATAAACTGTTAATTGTTAACAAACAACTCATTCAGTGTTGTTAATACCTGTAGTTCTTAAAATCCCCACTTTTGATATTCTATACTTATCCTATTTAGATAAATGTCAAACTTGATTTATTTTTTGCAGGATGTCTATAGTTGTGTTTTTTACTGGTGGGTACTGCTATTAAGAACCATCCACTAAATAATTTTGATCATCTTATGGAGAGTTCTCGTCCAAAGAAGCTCATCTAGGACCAGCGGTGCTTTAACATAAATATATATAGTTATATAAAACAGCAACAATATACTGTCAAGTTTGGGTGATGGCTCTTTATTAAACTTTATATTTTTGGTCGTCATGTCTACACTGAACTGTGCAAACTTTGAGTCCTCCTCGTTTCATATTGCTCTTTAGACTGTGCACCGAACGGCACCACTGTATTGTACAGTTACTGTGGCAGGAGTGAAGTAGCAGTTATCGTGTGTGCTGCCAATGTAATCGACATCAGCATAAAGAATCAAATTCAATTAATAACAGCGGCAGCAACATTACACTGATTTCTTTCAATTTAGTTCAGTTTCACCTCTGTGGTGGTTCTCTGGGATGATTCTACTGGAGAGGAATTCAGAAAAACATCTGGGCCCGGTTTTTCAAAAGTAATCCACCAGGATTTTAGATAACGGATTGGATCAAATCTTGAAAATGGATTTTTCAAAAGAAAAAACGGATTACATAATCGGATTAGATCACGTAAACCAATCTTGGTTTTGATCCGGATCAAACCTTTAGTTTGGGTTTTTCAGAACATTTTTGTAGGATTTGGATCACTTTGATCCAAAAAATCTGGATTAAACTGATCCCATCAGAAGGGTGGATTCAGCGTGGATTTCATTCCCAAAATGTAATGAAAACCTTAAAAATGTATCAAATAATACTATATTTGGATCATGCAGTATCTTACAAGATATCCTATTTATTTCATGAATTTATTTTAAGGTTTAGGCTACAGTGATTAGGTAGGCTTCAACGTATTCAGCCTTTCAGTATAGGCCTACAGCAAAGTAGAAAGAGTTTGGTCTCATAAAATATTCCCCCAAACAGCTGTCAAAACAATACATTTTATTCTGTCACTAATTGATATATATATTCATCACAATCGAAAATATTTTTGGTTTTAGAATATTCATTAGTGATGCATGCAATGATTACAGAATAACCAAAAAAATGCAAAGATTGTCAATCACTGATTTTTGAAATCCAAAACAAATCCAAATCAGAAATAGTGTCTAACTATTGCGTCCCTTGTTGCACGTCCTGTTTGCTCGTTCTGGCAGAGAAACAACTGACTCTGACCAAACTGCAGCAAACCAAGGCCAGACTTGAGATCCGCCTTCTAAAGGCTTCGCTCAGACAAGCTGGTCTCTCCACATCAGATGAGGAAGTCTGAAATTATTGTGAAGTATTTGACATTAAGTCTTTTTTTTTATTCAATACATCTATATTTGAATATCCTCAATGTACAGTGTTTGTGTTGTAGGTCTCAGATGAGCGGACTGCTGGAAGAGGATGGAGTGGGGTTTTTCTTGTTTTTAGTTTTTTTTTTAAACGTGTGTGTTTTCATTTCAGATAAAAATAAACTTATATTGACCCCACACTGGCTATTCTACTTGTTGCTCTTTACATATCTATAGTTCTACGTTGTGATTTCCTATCCTGTTTGAGCACTGGTTATCCAGATTTGGTGATCCTGAAAAGTTCCTATCCGGATCAGATTGATCCAATCCGGTGTTGCTTTGAAAAACTGGCTCAAAAGTAAGATGGATTACGTGATCACGGATCGCAAAAAAAAGGATTACTAAATTCAACCTTTTGAAAAACCGGGCCCTGATGATTCCTGCCAAGCACCTGAAGGTAAATACTGTGTGATTTGAAGTGGATTTGTGTCAATCATCACTAATAGTCTCGTCTGGGACTGAATTATGCAAATGTGTGCGTTGTCTAATGTTTCTCCGGGTATGTTTTGTATTGAAATTAGAAGGCAACTAAAACTGTTCGGCCTTCTGCAGCCTCGAGACAAACTGCACCACTATGTTCATCAACAGTACTGTTAACCAACTGCTTATACATCTCACTTATGTCCTGAGATTCATCTAAATTCTTACCTTCTCAGAGTACAGTGATTTAAATGCATTGTCCTACAGGGATTTCACACATCTTTTCCTTAATGTTGACTGATGTTTGGCCACTCGAGGGCAGCACAAACAAGCTGCGAAGTGGACACAGAAAAGAGTAAAAACTTTAATTTAACCTTACGTAGAGAGCCTATTAAAGTTATACACATGTGATACTAAGCAACGTTAGGCTATAATTTAATCATTATAATCTTCACCTCTGTTCAGTCCACCAACACCTGAAATCAAGAGCCAGCAGCTGGCTGTATATATTTATGTGTACTAACGTATATACTTTATAATGCTTGCTTCGTGTCCGCTCGCATCAGCTAACGTCAGTTTTTGTTTTGATTTGTTTAGCTTTTTTGCCCAAATGTCCATAGTGTGGCTGAATTGGTACGAAAGCAGTGAAGCGAGGCAAAAAAGGCATTTCCCGGACAAACGTCTATTAACAAGCCCTTTGAACACATTTTTGTTCATATATAATGCAGCAGTAATACTTTTTTATTTTGCAAATACAAAAACTGGCACAATAATTAAAAACCCTGACTCGTGTGACTATTGACCAGTTAAAATGACAAACTACCAATCACCTGCATTCAGAAGGAGCCATGAAAACACTAGTAACCAATTAGATCACTTAACTAGTAATCAGAGCTTGAGCAAATTCAGGTACAATTGAGCACGATTCAGGTTTGCTGTTTTGTGTGGAGGAAAGATTTGAATGCAATACATTGCATTTTATTTACAGTATCAGAGGATAACCACGTTCAACCACGTCACCCTCTGGGACAGTAGTTGTGTCTCATTCTGATTGTAGAGTAGTGGCAAACACTGTAGTTTGTTTTCCCATAAACGTTGTGTTCAGTCTATATTTACAGCACGCTACAAATAGAAATGCATTATATTTGTGTTTGTGTGTAATGTTGGAATTACAAATATATGCTTTTCCAAGAGACATTTCCTCTAAGGATTTGATTACTTTCCAAAAAGCTGTGCATGGTCAAACTATTGTTCCATTTACTGTGCGAAAGGAGTAGCTCCTTCAGACCGACTCGTCGTCTCAATGCACGTCTCTCTCTTCCAGTTTGTGGGGCTGATGCCTTTGGTGAGATTCGTCACCACTTATAGTCGCCATTATAAACCCTTCAGTCAGTGCCACCTGCAAGTCGACCAGCCGAGGCCCAGTTGTGAAGCTGCAGCGGCTCCTGCGTGCATCAACAGTACCCAGGTTGGATGGATAAATAGACTGAGTGATATTCATTGATCGACATACTGACTCACCGACCAGTTGATTTTGATGTTTTCATAGAGTCATTGTGAAAACTGGCCTGCATTTTATAAATACTTATAAAATACTACAAGACGTCCAACAGCATCTATGGCTCTACTAGCTGTCTAGAGGTGAACAACACACGTTTGCAAATAATCTTTTATTTTCTAACAAGCTCTCTGTTACCATGAACATCTCCATCCTAAGTCATGGGCCTCTATGTCTCAGCCTCCAACAAGTTCCCGCTTCTTCCCTGGCTCCTTGCATCCTTTGGGAGTCTATCCTTCCGTGTCCGAGGCGGCTGCGCTCGTTGGCTCTCCCCTGACGGAGCCAAGGACGCAGGAGATGGGAGGAGAAAGGGAGTTCAGGCCTTTACCTGGTGGGGAGAAGCTATGTGCTTTGGAAGAAGAGTAATGTTCTCTACCAGGAGAGTAAGATCACATCCAGTTCTTCTGCAATTTCTTCTGTTATTTTTGGCTTGTGGCTTTTGAAAACTGTAGGTCTAGCGTGCAGAACCACTTAATTCTTATAAATTGGTGTAATTTTGTTGTCATTTCACGTCGGTCCGGCCTACTGCAAAGATTTCCTTAGATTTGTCTGCAGAGAAGCCGGGTTGCAGCACCTGCGGGACCTTCCTGTGGCCTCCATTCCAATTATCGCAACCAACGGCAGAACAACCCTCCGTCACACGCAGGCATAAACGCACCTGTAAGGCAATTTCACGAGGATGAACATCTCGAGTAAATGGGCGTTTATCCCTTCCATTGATTA
This sequence comes from Gasterosteus aculeatus, assembly GCF_964276395.1. NCBI lineage: Eukaryota > Metazoa > Chordata > Actinopteri > Perciformes > Gasterosteidae > Gasterosteus > Gasterosteus aculeatus. Next base: position 9,009,077 of record NC_135694.1, on the reverse strand, counting down.
GGCGCTGAACATGGAGTTACCAGTGCCTACCTGAGGGGCGTGCAGCCTGCTATTGGACTGAAAGATAGGATCTTCCTACAGCATACTCCTGGGCAGCGTAGTTGGTGAGCACTTTCAATTTTGTTTTAAATTCTTCTCACACATGCATCTTGTAACATAAGTGTTCTTTTTTTGGGGACATTTTCCATCTGTCACAGCTGCACATGGGAAACTGAGAACTCCGGTTGTTGTCGCTGCGTCGAGATGAATCCCTTCCCTCCCTGCATCGGTCGTAGCAGCATACCTGCTCTGGCCCATGCTCAGCCCAGCAGGATGCTCCCGCTCACCGAGTACCAAGCCAGTTACTCTGCCGGGGTAAGCGTGCATGTGTGAGAATGGGTATTACCAACTACTAGCCCTTCGTCTTCTATACGCATTTCTGCTTTATTGCCTTTGTGCGTTTTCTCTTTGTGGGCCCAGCTTCAGATGCAGCGGAGGGACATTCACCATCAAGCTCCTCGCCACCAGATACGTTATCATCTCTGAATCCCAACTTTTGTCTCAATATACAGAACAAAAACACATACATGTGCGTGTATTAATGTCAAAACAGCCCAAAATCTGCTCCTTTGTCTAATCGCCCGTACTTGAAAGGGCTTCCACATATTAACAAGCAATTCAAACGGCCGCCTCCGTTTGAATGGAGCATCCTTCGCCTCAGGATACTCCATTCATACGGAGGCGGCGTTCAAGGTATCTTGCCGCAGGATACTCGAGCTGCAGAGGAGTCGTAACAAAGCAGTAAACCATCTGGTGGCGGCACTTAAGAGACACTCTAATGGGCTTCTTGTCACCCTGTCGGGATGAGGTGGTGCAAGTATTCACATTCTTTTGAATCTGTTTGATTAAATATAAACGTACCCACCTGTAAAAATACATGTTCAGCATTCTGAAATGCAATCAGTGAAAGTACAGCAGTTTTATCTGCAAACGCTCCTTTAAAAAGTAAAAGTACACGTTATGTAGAGGAGTCCCTATTCTAAATGTTTCTGCGGCTACAGCTGGAGCTCAGCATCCCACCGTAACCGCATGTTTATATTCATTGATGAATTTAATTACACAACTTGGATTTTAATTGCAATCCAAATGTACATGTGAACACTGCAAACAGGGGGTTGCCATTGTGAAAATATCAGATAGAATAAACACATCTCTGCTGGTAAAGTCAATCACATTTTTAGCAGAGGAGCAGAGATAATTTAGTACAATGACCTCAGTGACCCCCAAGGTCATCATACCAGCGTGATGGCGTGCTCGTTCCATCAGATGGAGACCTCCAGTGTGAGGCCCGCAGTCTTGATGCTAGTTTGCTCTCAAGATCGTCCCATAATCAGTCAGATAGAGTCTTCATTTGTCACTGCTGCTCTCGAACCGGGCAGGTTTCCAGGTGAAGTCGCCCAACGCCGACAGAATCGCGCGGCCCTCGACAACGGCGGCGGACAGACGGAAACAGCCCCCCGTCTCCTGCTCGACAGCAGCGGACGACGTGGCCACGACCCTGTTGTACGGCAGACCCTGCCACTCCCAAGGGAAGATGTCCTTCCTCTCGTCTGCATCCAGGAGCGCTTTGTTTGGGCGGCCCGCAGGCAGGAGGCCTCAAGGGGAGGAGTGAGCAATGGGGAGAAATGCACATCTAAATTAGCGTTGAACGATTGTAAGAGTCACAAAAAGTTGCTTCAAAATTGGGCCACACTATCTCAATATGACTAAATGGTAAAATATGCAATAACTGGGCTTGTTTAGTTACGAAAGCAACGGGTGTAGCAATCTGCGCGTCCTTCATTTAGTCGAAGGCTGATGGCGGTGTTCTGACCTTCGCCATGGACAGACGAGTCCCATTCTCTGGTAGAGGAAAGATAATGTCTGATGTTTTGTCGTCTTCCTAAAGCAAAGCGAAGTCATTACATTTGTTGAAAAAGGACGTAATGATTTTCTTAGGGGTAAAATGGTTTTAAAAAATATATAGATCAGAATCTGCCAAAACATGATACAACTTTGAGATCTGCTCATAATTCAAATAGTCTAAACACTGGCATCTTAGATCAGCTGAAACGTTCACACCTGATGCAATCGGCTAAGGGTCAACTTCAAGCTCCATATTCACAAAATACTTCCACATCATTTAGTTCATTTAGGAGCGGCTCCCTTTAAATCATATCAGTCTTCCTTGGCAGACAGATTTTACAATTTTTTCAAGGTGGCAGATTACCCAAATTGTAGCTGTGCAGAAAAACTTTTTAGTAGGGACAGCTACTAAAAAGTGCGTATTTATGCTTCTCCGGTCAAGGGGAAATGCTCAATCTGAACATAAGTCTACAAAGAATTTAAAAAAAATGTACCTTAATCACGAACAGTGAAAAATTATAGATTTTTTTAAATACAAGTATGCTGGTCCAGTGTGTATCAAAAAGTGACAAAAAAGCCAAAACAGAGCATTTGTCTTTAACATCTTTATTCTTCTTTTTTCATTATTTTTATTTGTATTGAAATTCATACTCTGTCGCCTGGACCTTTTTTTTTTTTTCCTTTTTTTTTTTTAAACGGCTTCTGTCATCTAACGCATCTAAACAAAATCACCAAAAATGATTTCATGTTGTACAATCCACCTGGCGGACATTCCTATTGGCTTCACCAGGGCGCCATTGTGTGGTCCAACACTGTGTGAGGAAGTTCCATTTAACCAAGATGACTCAGTCTCTGCTGCCCATTTAGGAACACACTTGAGTACTTGTTACTCAAATCAGAGAGTGCAAGTGTACAAGTGTCTGCCATTACAGTAAAAATACAGAAAGACATTGCCACTAATACCACAAATAAACAGTGGCATCAAGAACACACAGCGACAATATTGTCTCTGCATTTTCAACCCAAGACGGCCGAGAACTAGAACGTACTAATTAATTCATGTTTACCGTTGATGGGATTCTGGGTTTCCTAGAAAGCATCTTCACATATTACAACCTTTTCCTGAATGTTTTACAACTTAAACGGAGATCATAGTGAGGGGCGATGCTTCAGGGAAAGCCAGAAAACAACAAAAGAGTTATGGTTAAGAAGAACTTCCTCAAAAAAGTCAATGTACAAAGAAGAACAGCAAGGAAGCCATAGGCCTACTGTCTGCCATGTGTTCCATACTGCTTTATTCTGATTGGCCACGACAATATTGTCTCCTCAAGTTTCCTCCTGCAAACAGGCCTGAATGGACACCACAGGTTACTGTACCCAGTAGAGACACAAAATTCCTCATCCTCAAAAACATGGAGAAAAAAGAAGAAAAAAAAAAAAAAGGATGAGGAGAGGTTTTAAAACCTGATTTGGAAATGGACACTGATGACACGGATGCCGGACACACCAAGCTGTTGACTTTGTTCCAGACCAAATACTCCCCTGTAACAAGGCTGCTCACTACACCTCTTAAATCCAAATAGAACTGAAGGATGAAGCCATGAACAAAACTGAACATAATGAGAACTGAAGTCTTTTTTTTTTTTTCTTCATTTTTTTTTTTTTACGGTTCACAAATCTTTGAGCTTCCCTCTAACATTTGTCTTGCTTAACTCAACTTGATGCATGATTGAGAAACTCACTGCGTTCTAATAAACTGGACAAAAGATAAACATGGACTTCCACATAAATTGGGAAAATAACTTCTAATCCATGATTACACCTGTCCGTGTCTGTTAAGATCACCTCAAAACAAGCGTGCTGGGCGGGATGGGGTCTGTAATTTGGTTTGGAACGGAGCCGCTGCAAATACAAATAAAGAACGCGCATTTCTAAAAAACGCACAAGAGCCGTGATGTCACATGAGCTCATGACAAAATAGGGGCAAACGTTAACGGGCTCGACCGACCGCGATGACACAACAGAGCAGCTGCAAGAGCCCATCAAGACCCCGGAAATCTAAGTCCTTCTCTATCCTCACCGTCATGGAGACCCTTAACCTTCGGACCGTGTTTTTATTAAGTCCGACAGCACACAAATGAACACGTATGTGCAGTCATTTCTCACGTTTATTAGATGTTTTGTCCTGGTATCACTGCTTGGTAGCTGCCTCGGTTGCACGGCGAAATCAATGAGATCTGCATGCTCTGTAAGCCTCAACGGTGTCATCTGAAATGCAATGATGAGCTAGCGCCCGCTGCAAGGCGGTGCTGGTATTACACCCCTCCCCCACCCGTTCCCAATGTCCCTCAGTATACAAGAAACAAACAGGAAATAAAAGATTAAAGAAACAAAAAGAAAGAAAGAAAAAAAAAGAAATCCCCCCACCCCCCGACTGGGCCCGCCAGCACGCCTTGGACTTCAAGTGTGTGCGTGAGTGTGTGAATCAGTGTGTGTGCGGGCGTGGCCGCCAGAGTCTCTGAGAATATGTGAGAGCTGGTGTATGAGTGCGCGCGCGTGGAGGCTCCATGGGGGTGAGGGGGACTCCTAGTATTTCTTCCCCGGGACAAACTCCTTCGCTTCGGGATTCAAGATGCTCTTCCTCTGCAGGAAAAGGGCGAGAACAAATAGAGAGTTAACCTCGTCGCTCGAGCGTTCATCAAAATTCTCGGTGTTGGGAAATGAGATGCAATCTCTGACTCACCGCCACTTCCTCCAGGTTGTTATGGTGATCGCTGACGGACAGGCCGTTGAGCTGCTGCTGCAGCTGCCCCACCCCCTGGTTGTTAAGGTCACGTGAAGGGATGAACCAATCCTGGTCCTCCTCCTCCAGCATTTCCTGGAAGCAGCGCTCCAAGAACTCCTGCTCCAGCAGTTCTTCTTCCACCTGAGAGACAACACGTGTGGGTAGTGGGGGGAGGGGGGGTTAAGAGGATGAGTGACAGTTGGAAAAACAGTAAAGGCGGACAGAGGAGGAATATACATGGGATCATTTGCATGACAAGTAGAATCCGTCTCTTTTCTCCAAAGAAAAACCTTGTGTGTAATGAGGTGGCATTGAAGTACATGACTACCAAGAAACACACAGAATACTGAAAAGGGGCACCGAATATAAAGTGTTTTTTCTTTAGTAACGGACACATTTATACACAACCATGCACCTCAAACAGTAATAATAATAGAACTACGAGTGGGTGTCAGTCATCAGCTGACCTGGGAACTTCCCCAAGGATGGCAGGCGACAAAAAGTTAGGCTGCTTTAAAAAATAAAATAAAAACGGCCCGAGCTGAACGTTGAGGAGAGCATCAGTCATTATAGAAGGAGAGGAGAGGGGTTGTGTGTAAGTGTAGCCAAAATATGTACCACGTGGAACATTTAGCAGTTGATCAAATAAACAATGCAGTGCTTTATGTTAGAAAAACATGTGATGAGACACTGGTTCTAATTGACCTTGATCATTGACATTTCCTGAAATTGGTCTGAAAATGGCCAACATCAATATCAGTTGAATCGGATTATTGAATCAGAGCACAAAATATCAGAACTGTGACTTTGTTTAAACGTATTTCCACCAGCTGAAAGTTCAACGATGACACTTATGTGACGTTCCTCATGTCTACCGAAGCATAGTGTGGGACACAACACACACACACACACACCTGTCTGTTGTACTCTTCTTCATTCTCCATCCACATGTACTCAGCAAACGGGTTGGCGTCGCTGCCCTCTCCTGCGTGCCCATTGGCCACTGGCTCCTTTCCCTCCTTGCCCGGAGCGCCGCCTCCCGGTGTCTTGGCCACCTCTGGACCGCTCATCTCAGCTGGCTCTGCACAGGAAGCAGTTACAGCAGAGCAACAGTTAGAAAATCAGGTAAAAACACTGGAATTTGACAGCATAAAACTGGAACTTCGGTCACCTTACAAGGATGGATTCCGGCCAATTCATTCTAGAAGCCAGTTAGTATTTGTATTCTATTTATTAGCATTGTCTAATAAACAGGGCTGCGACGCTTCAGATCCAAACTGATACGGCAAACACTGAAAAATTGCATCAAAGAGCAGAACAGCCTTCATCGGGTCTCCTTTTTATTTTCCATATCTTTTGATCTAAATAAGCGGCAGATCGACACCAGCATCAACAGCTGGAAAGAAACCCGTCTCTAAAAAAACAGTCTGTGGCACCTCAAACCATTTTACCACAAACACTCAGAGGAGTGTCTGCGGGCTAAACGGAGCTGTCGGCATCTCACGAATCAATTGATTTGGTGGTTGGTGAATTGAGTGCTGTGGCGAAAGGCCTCATTGCATCATCGTCGTCGTCAACAAGTCAAGACTCCGGTCTGACATCACGAAGCCATATAGTGGGACTCCCGAGTAAACAACCCCCACCCCAAGTGTTAAATCAGTTGGATTAAGCCAATAAAAACTGTCGAACGATGTCAAACTCTTTGGCCAAGTGAGATTGTGGAGGAAAATAAGTCATGACCAGATTTTGACAGTTTCTACAGTGGCATTAGAATAGCACTTTTGATGTTGAGCCTCATGTGCTTCATTTCCTTTCCTTTTCAGATGGAAAAACATTCTCCACTGAACAGAGACACATCAAACATCTTCGTACTAAACATCCCTCTATATATAAGAACCTTTTTTTTTTTTTACTTCTTCTGGTGTTTAAATGGCCTTTTCTTTCTGCCGGTTTACTAGAATTGTGAATTCATAAAAAAAAATTTAAAAAAGTGATTAGCCAGTGCAAGTCTACTGCTGTGACAAAGAGCTCCTGCTCAGATGAGAGCGGCCCACTACAATGACAGTCGTCGTCATACTGCCAGCCGGCTCAAACAGACGAGTCATGACTCAACCAGGGCCTCGCAGCAAGGAGGGACGGGAAAATGAAAAAGGATGATCTCGACCGGGCGGCGCACGCAGCCCGGGGTCAGCCTGATGTAGGCACACTATCTTGTTCTTGAGCAGCAAGAACCTGATATCATCCCCCCCCCCCAAAAAAAACAGGAAATAACGTGACGTAGACGCGGATTCCTGCCGCTTGTGCCTCGGTCAATGTGACACCGTCGACCGATGAGACGCGGTGAAGTGGCGCAAACCGTACGGACACGCTGTCCTTCTGGAGGAGCCCAAATAAACATTTAAGTAGGTTACAAGGGGGGTGTGTCTGCCTCTCTCAAAGCTGTCAAGTGTTTCTGTCCATTTGAGGACAATGATAAAAGCAGTCTAATTACACGGCGCAGAGATCAAAACAAAATGTTAGCTGTGTTAGCTTCGACATGAGTCAGAGGGCGGCAAACAAAATCTGGTAAAAGAATACGACACGCCCGCATTTAAATCAGCACTGGTTGAAGAAGGCGGCAACCTTCTACCGCTGTCCACAAAGTGTTATGCATCAACAACGACCATCAATGATTAAGTTTACCTGACGGTTTAAACAAATGCACAATCCTTTTAATACAATTGCAGTGAGAAAAAAAAAAACTTTTCTCCAGCAATAACTAACAAGTATTCCAACGAGTAGTCCCGATCCCTTAAATGAATTATGGGTCACTGTGAACGCCTCTGCTTGGGAAACAAGAGTGCACAGCAGGTGAATCGTCATAGAAGTGGCAACAGGGAGGACAGTGCGATTATGTACCGCATGTAGCACTTAACATGTTCATGGTGCGTAACCAGGCGTTGGTCACCATGTAATATTTAGTTGGAGAAGCACAGAATCCTCCGTGCCGGATCACAGAGAAGAAGGCCTACACAGAAAGGAAATGTAAGACCTCCTGTTGTCACCTCACTTTCATTGCAGATTATCTGTAGACTGTTCGACGTCACCTGAAGCTTTTCCGCCCCCAACATGAAGTGTTTATTTTTTAAATGAAGAGTTGACAAACCAGGACGACGGAAGACACGATTGGCATAGAAATGATTATCGTTACTGTAAAAAATAAAAAGACTAGGAAAAGCCCCAAATGTAGCTATCAAAACATCTTATGCCGATTAATTTATCAATCAAAAAAAAAATTACCACTTGGGGCAACTTTTGAGCAAATTGAAATTAGAACGTTTTGGATATCAAAATGTAGGTCTGATAAAAATTATTATTAAGTAACTATGATGGCCTCTTGCATTACTATCGAGAGCCAACTTTGTGAATACGAGTTACTCAGTGAATCATTTTATTTAGAAACAACATTTAATGGTTCAGTCTAATAAAAAAAGACCATCTTTTTGGGGGTTTAGACGCGCGAGGCGAAGAATTAAAGACATTTTACAACATACCGTTAACTGTGGACTCTGGGCAACTGTGAAGCATCGACGATTTAAGGGAGAAACAATTTACAATAAACTTGCAAACCTAAAACACACATTAACGCAACTCTAGCAACTGTTTAAATGAAGAGAATAACCCGCTTAATGACAGATTATGTAACGCAGCAGTTAACGGTTGTGTGTAGCGGGAGCCGCGTCGCAGTGGCCTGTAGCATGTAGCATGCTAACGCCTCCCGAGAGCTAGCGGGCTGCGCCAGGTGCCCGGGCCTACCTACCACTCGCTAAACGGATTGGGTGGAGTGAGCCGAGGCAACGTTGTGGCTAAGCGGATAGCTCGCCGTAGCTTCGGAAAATGTATGCACACCTAACCGTGCTGTCAATGAACGGGCCTGAGGTGAACGCTATCCCAGTAACAACAAAGGGTACGCGGCTAGGTTATTTCCTTCGTATTCGGTAAGCGGGTTGGCGTGAAAAATGCGAAGGACACGCAAACAAAGCAGCGCGCTGAAAAAAACTAAAAAGACACGATGAGACGCTTTATCGTAGAAACCATGCAGCGAGGTCAAACCCCAAAACACAATCGCCGTTCGGATGCTTTGAGGCCAAACAAAGTCGGCTGCTCGGCTAGCACGCTGCTACAGCATGGCTGCATCCGTGAAGCAGGTCAACATAACAAGCCTCCGCTCCGGGGATTATAGCAGCTTTTCACGAAGACAAGAAAAGCCGTCGCGCTTTTTAAAAGTTGAAGTTACCTGGCATTGTGCTCTAGGTGCTCGTTTCGGAGTGTAGCGTTACACGAAGTTCTAGCAAGTGCACAGCGAAGAGTGCGTGGTCGTCGTTTCTCCAGTGGGGATTACTCTGCGCTGCGATGCAACGTAGCTCAAGTTAGCTAAATCCTGTTAGCCACCTTGCTAACGTTAGAACGCTGGGTCGGTCACGTGGTGTGGGGCTGCATTCATGTTTTTTCATTAATGTGGGAATTGCAAATAAGATGACAGTTATTCAAGCACAAATATTCAATTTTGAATTAGCAAAATTCAATCAAAATGTCCCACAACTTAAGTTAAGACCATTATATGTGGTGATTTATCCAACCAAAACAAATTCGGTGTAAAAATATTATAAAAAGATACCTTCAAATGATTTTTTTTATAAATGACAACATGTATTCATCCATTTACAAATTGAAGTTTCAGCTCTAGATTCGGGTAAACTGTAAGCAAGAACTTAAAACAAAATCTGCAAAACTTTTTTTGGACAGTACAAAGAATTCGGTCTAATTCACTCCGAACATGCCATTTATTTTTTTATGCACAATATCGGCGTGTCGTAATCTATGTAGAGTAACATTGGAAAATACTGTGAATTCAACCATATCAACTGGCCCCAGTTTAGAATGACTGAATCCATCTGAATAGTAGCAGAATTCAGAAAATGTTGATTCCATTTGATGGGTTTACAGCACAAATACTAGAATGTAGGTTGCAGCGAGGTAGTAGTAAGACACTGCATGTGCAGAGCAAATGAAAAAGACTGACCAAAATACCATTGGAACAAATGGATTTGTTAAGTGTGCAGATAAATATGTGCAGTGATGCAGAAACAGATGTAACCCGCTATGCAATCCGTTGTACCACAACATCTGGTTGTATTGCACCTCAGTGTTTCCAGTCCTAATCCCCCCAGAGGATAATACTGCATGATGAATATGGATCCCAAGATTGAACAAGATCCATCTCCAATGCACTCTGAGCAGACTCTGTAAATCACAGACATTCTTTCCCCTGATGTCCATTTGGATGTGAGAAAGAACCAGGCTCTATTTTCTTTTCAGAAAAATGTACCGATCGTGGTTTGATTTATTTAACCCCTTGTTAATACGCCACACTGATAATATGGTTCTTTCTTCTCTGGTAAGATGTTTCAGTTGTTCATTTTATGGTCATTATCAAAAAGTACATTTGTGGTTCGGTGAGTCTTATTACCTTATACTATGATTGGTTTCTATTATTTTGTCAATGTGTGTGTATATATTGGAAACTAAATAGTGCAACTACTCTTTCCCACAGCACCAAAACGACCAGTTGAAACAAACATCTCACGTATTCATGAAAGAAAAAACTGTGGTGATGTTGTATTATAGAGGACCTTAGTTTTAACTTTTTTTAAAGATGTACATAACATTACTGACAATTGAGTGTAGAACTCTCCTTGCAGATCGTGTTAGTTCATTATCTGTCTGAATATATATATATATATATATATATATATATATATATATATGAATGTCAATTCAAAGGGGGGTAATGACGTCCAGGTCCAGGAACTGAAGACACAGTCTCTCAGTGGTGTGGTGCACAGTGGTGCATGTGGTCGACAGGAAGGTCATCGTTTTTTGGGTTTAAACGTGAGAGGCGAAGAATAAAGGTATTTTACAACATAACGTTAACTGTGGGCTCTGGTCAAACGCTCGGTCCTCATCAATTAACGAGACAGGTCACAGGATAAATATGGGAGAAATATTCCATGTATCAAAGTGCTGAACACAAATTTAGGATCTAGATTTCTTTATTGTACACTACTGGATAGCTTAACGTCTTCGCCGCCTCATCCCACAAGTACACGTCACTTTTAGGTGGAGCTGTTCGCAACTCATAAGACATATCCATCTCTCTAAGGCCAAGCGATAAACGTGTGTTCCAGGAAGGGTTCCCAACAAACCAATTCAGCTGTACACGTCACAATAACGTAAAGGGGCGAAAATCGGGGCTCACGATGTGTACGTGAACGCAACACGTTAACAAACATCCTTGAAGCACCGCTAGCTACACGTATTACTTAAAAACACAAACGCCTGCGTGGCGTTGGAAATAAAATCATCTTTCTGGTAGATGGCAAATTCTCAGCACTTTAGTTTACTTTATTCTTATGGGGGACAAAATGACGAACAGCGTGAACAACATACTATCAACCCACATTGTCTAGTGCTCAAATCAGTATATGCACAATATATTACAGTGTTGCTGATCTAAGAAAATGTTTTAATCCAACATCTAACACTGCATTGGTTAATTAACCCGGGAGTGTTCGGGTACTGTAGTGTTCTACCACAATACAACTATTTCTAGTGGAGGCAATGACTCCTAAGTCGACATGTCACCCTTTCATCATTTTAATGAGTGTTTTCTTCTTTTTTTAGGCTTTGTGATCTTAAGTGGTGCAACGCCACAAGGAACGTCATCCGTGACATGTAAGCAAGTTATTAAAACAAATTGGGAGACACGCGTACACGATTTGCTTTTATATGAACATTGCAAAACCGGTCGGCGCTGTTCTTCCTTTTCTTCATGTAGCAAACCGCTAGCTCCACTAATAACAACAACTCACCACACAACTTCAAGTGCTTGCAGGGGGAATCCGCAAACCAGCTGTCGGGGGGGAAACGTCTCTTCTCCGGTCCCGGACGTCACAGGGGAAACACACAGTGAAGAAATTAATCCAATAATCTCCAATACACCCAAAAACAATACGTGTCTCCTTTGTCCCCTAGCTCGCGTAAGTGGCTAAAAACGGAATAAATCCGCTGTTTCTCTGTCGAAACGTCGAGGGGGGAAAAAACGTTGTGTCGTGGGACGCGTTTGTCCAGCTGTACACGTCAGTCATTGGTTGGGGTCCACGTCAGGCAACATGTACGAGCAATTCTATTGGTCCAACTGATATCAAGACCCGCCCACCCCAATTCATGTAAGTAAACACGTTGTATCACATTTTCCTCGCTGCCCCTATTTTTGATCGATACTACCATTTGATATTTGACAAAGTGGTGGTTTCAACTAGGTCCCGTCGTGTTTTAACAGACAGAGCTCTAGTTTTTTGTTTGTCAAGGTTGTTCGGGCCGGGAAAGCAACAAGAGGGGAGTAAAAGTACTGCAGATTAAAACATATCATATGTGAGTGTGAGCAGTAACGTGCACATGTGTTTCATGGGCATGATCCCCAGCTTGTGCCTCATCGATCACTCTTATATGCATACCAAAAATACAATACTTTACATTATGTTTTAGTCTTGAAGGATTGTTGACATACTCTCACAATTTGTTGTAATCTATTATTGCATTTTTACACAAACACAGCAGGCCTTTTTGTTATTATTAGATCATTTATATTTGTCAAGTCAAAAGAAGCACATGCCTGCTTTTGATCATGTTCAAAACCTGGAGTCACAATTTAAAAGCAACGCTATTTGCAAGTAGTAAGTAATTACAAAACAGAACCAATAGTCTAAGGCCAGTGGACTTCTGGTGTATGCTGATATATATTTTCTTATATTGGGACATTATTGTGTAGAAAATAATGAGTCACAAAAATATTGATAACTGACACTTTCAAAGAATTTATTTTTAGATGGCAAGAATCTTTGACATCATCTTAAGAAATGCAGGTAAGTATCGGTAAACAACCCTTTGCTCACTGGGCATTCGTATGGTGTTTCAGAAAAAAACGCTCAGCTCTGTGACACAATGATACATGGTAAGTACAACTTGTCAAAAAATGTAAATCCCTTATGTCTACAATAGTACCTTCATGAGCAATATAATTTATTCACAAAAAAATAGTATCAATGCATACACTATCTAACCAATCCAAACACCTTGTAACCTGAGAGGATTTTGTTGTAATGACTTCAAAACCTTTAAACTATTTGCCCAAGGCTAAAAGCTCTACTCCACCCATTTCCACAATGTAGCTCTAGAGAGCTGACAGTGTTTTAGTAATGACAGAGTTTATCCAGAGTTGGATAAACTGTTTGACATAAATAACACAATGACAGTGACGTGTATGTCGGTGTACGCAGAGAGACTTACTTTATCTTACATAGACTTGTTGGAAAAGCAACATTTTACAACCCATTTTGAAAACTGTAGTTTATTGAAAACACTAGTAAACCGTACATTTAGTCATTCTTCAGTTGTACTCTCAAAATAGCCATCGACTTATTTGCAGCACCCACGGATAATTGAGGTCGCATACTTCATTAGCCTTTTGGCACCTTTGGCTAGTTCTCTAAGGCTTAACTACCACAACTAAATCAAGCATCCATAGCTGATTGGTGCTACATTTTCATTACAGCTGTGGATCAATCCATGTGCCCTTGTGAAAGCTAAACAAGGGGGGGGGGGTCCCAGTCAGCAGTAAATTAAAAGGGTGCATTACTCTAACAGCACAGTGGAGGGCGACTCTAACACTAAACAGGGTTTTACAATCCACATGTTTGTCCTCTGGAAAAGCCCGTAGTGGAGTGGAGTGGAATGATGAATAAAGTACAATACTGGGTTTCAGACACACGCAAGTTTTCAAAAATCACCAAATTAGGCTCTGTGTCATGCACAGTTTTAATATTAATGACCGGACAGTTGAATAAAAACAAATAACTATTCTGTATAGTCTTCCTTGAATCTTGCACCACAGCACTGCTGTGTAGTTAACGTTCAGGAAAGCTCCACTTGACCTTAGATTGTCACTGTGACAGATTTATAGCTCGCTGGATTATCTCTGCATTGTCAACGCTGGATGCCAGATGCATGCTTGCGCATATGCGAGCGGTAGACGGGTACATTAAATTAGGAACACCAAATGTCCTTCAGAATGTCACCTCAACTCATCTACTCTAACCTGTAATACTTTTCTTTGGGAAACTCATAAAGGGCTGCAGGAATGTATAGTTTCCTTGCACACACACACACACACACACACACACACACACACACACACACACACACACACACGCACACACAGCACATCACACATATGCACGACCAAACTGCATCCACAAACGTGGACGACACTAGCAGAATATCTCTCTCTTTCAGCTCTGATCACACATAAAAATGGCAGTTAGAGTGAGAAATTGTTTGATGTGAGACGACTCCTGTAGCAGATTTAATACACTGCACGCAACCGCGTGCAGTGTATTGAAGTGTATTCCTTCCCCCCACCGCTCTTCTTTCTCTCGTCTGTTATACATTTAACCCTCAGTGTATTCGCTAATGAATAATAAATCATAAATTCCCTTCCTGTACCTCTCTCTGCCCCCTTGCTCCCTCTCTCTCCCTCCCTCTCTCTCTCTCTCTCTCTTTTTCTTACACCACAGCTCAGACTTGATGTCAGAGGGCACTCATGTTAAAAGTGTGTGTGTGTATTATGTGTGTGAGTTTGTATCTGCTACCCCAGCCTTTCCTGTGGCCCCTCCACAGGTTTCTCCGTTGAGTTTGTCCAATGCCACTTGCAAGGACACATACATGCACTGGAACATATGACACACCCTTCCATGCACTTGAGCTGCAAGCGTCCCGTTAGCACGCACTCATAGGGGCAATATTGCCTATTTTATTTTCTGCAGAGCTCAGTATTCCTGCATGCACTAATGCCTCTAGTCTGCTGTCTCTCTCCATCAAGCAACAGGCCTTAGGATTTAACAAGGACTTTGCTGAACATCTGTGAAAAAACCTTTAAGGAAACAATAAGTCACTAAGAACATGCAAATATTTCTGCCCCCCATGCCCCCTCTCCCCTTCAGTGGGTCTGCTGTGTGTTGTACAACCAACATTCAGACTCCAGGCCCCACTGGTGTTTTTATGTGTTTGCCTCGAAAAATTGTTCAAAAGTGCATGCAGGATTTGTGCACAACGGTTTGTTTTACAAGAGGTAATTATTACGACTTTTTTCCCCATAACGCGGGCGCAGGTTGAGTAATGCCGCATATTCATGCCATGCCTTCATTAAAGAATTATATTTTTCTAAATGGCCTGATAATGTGCAGAGCATTTGTCACTTGAACTTAAACAGTCTAGTTTGATAAGGATATTAGTACTGGTCTAGTCCCCGTATGATACATATGAGGCTAGAGCTAGTTAGCTTAGCATAGGGTAAAGAAGAAACAGTGGGAAGTCGTTGGTCTCCAGCGGCTGGCTCAAAAAAGACCAGTATCATGGACCCCGAAAATGTCATTAAAAAACAACATTACAATTTTATGTTAAAGGACTAGTTTTACATTTGACTATGAGTATAGGCATTTTTGCTGAGACTAACATCTGAGACATGCAAGATTAATTTCCCCCACATGTCTGCAGGTAAACATGAGGCTTCAACCAGCAGCTTAGCACACATGTTCAGTGTGTTATTAGTGGCCTTAAGAGGTGCTGGCAGGTGGATTTTTATTTATCTTGTGAGCAAAGCAATGCTGGTGGTTCCTTACAGTTACAATAAACAGTTAGCTGGATGCCGCCTATAGCTAGTGTTCCCAATTTAACCTGTAACCTTTCCTGAAAAGTCAAGTTAACATTGATAAACCTTTGTTTTAATTGATATTGTGTTAAGCTATTAACAAGATCAGCTCATCTGCCATTACGAAAATAAAGTAATGTTATTTGAATGAACGCTATCTAGAGGGTGAGTAGCAGGTCATCGTATTGTAGATGAGATTTGGGTCTATTTTGAGCACCAAGAGGAAGAACAATATCTGAGTGTGTGTGTGTGTATTTGCATGCATTCTTGCATGTGTGTGTTATGGGTGTATTCCCGGGGCTCGAGGACTTCCAGGGTCCCAGAGATAATGTGGGATTCATGAGAGGAATGCCGCACAGGGGTGTCTTCCTGTCACCTGACTCCATCACTTCCTGTGTTGGGCTTCCTGCGTCCGGACCTCCAAGGAGGGAAGGGTGAGGCTGCACCTAGACCTTGAGAGTCTCAGACGTGATGGAGAGATTGACACGGCGGCCCCGTTGGTGGGTTTAAACCCGTAGTTTAAGCAGGTCTAGGAGTACAGTACGTGTCAATTAAACTTAACAAAAGCCCAGGGTTGAAAGCATAACTTGTTGAAATACTGCCACCTGACTGCTAATTTGACTCATTGATAATTAACTGGAGCAATTTCATACAGGCAAACTAAATGCTAACCACAAGGAAAGTTGCGAAAGAGAAAAGAGTGAAGAATGGTCAATAAAACATGGACGGGACAGATGTAAAACAATAGAAGAGGCAATAAAGCAGGCGGAGAAATAGTGGTGATGGCAGGATCCATATGGGGCCTCTTAGTTTTTGGGAGACATGCCAGGTAATGGCTTCCAGACACACAACCACACACACACACACACACACACACACACACACACACACACACTAATTTGATTTGGAAATCTGACGGCGTAAGGAGACTGAGTGGATGTGTATGTATATGTACCAAAGGCCTTTTTTTCAAATACTCAAGAGGTCTGGGCTTCCTTTGCCCAGTGGGAATGGGGCCAGCAGGTTTCAGTGTGTCTGTGTGTGTGTGTGTGTGTGTGTGTGTGTGTGTGTGTGTGTGTGTGTGTGTGTGTGTGTGTGTGTGTGCGTGTGCATGTGTGTGTGCGTGTGTGTGTGTGTGAGAGTCTGGGGGTTAATGTGTGCTTTCAATCACAGCTCTAGTGGGGAGAAATCAGATCCCTGCAGGATTGATGTGGACCTCAAGGTCCACACGTACACGTCTGAAAAACACACACACACACGCACACAAAGCACAGGCAGATGCCTAGGTGTAATGGGTAAGACAGCAGCAAACGCATTACATAGTTTGAATATCAAACTGATTGTGGTGCGTGCAACTATCAGACATGAGGGTGATACCGATCTTTGCATTAAAAAAAATCCTAATTTGTTCAATGTTGACAAAACACACCTGTACGCTTCCTGCTTTTGTCTGCAAAGTTAGAAAGTTGTACATAGAGGTTATGAAAAGGTTAACAGGGCAGACAAAGACAAAGAATGTAAGGAGGCGGAGAAATGATTAAAACAAAGCGAGAGTATGTGAGGAGATGAAAAGGTAAGCAAAGAGGAGGA